>NW_027507764.1:589487509-589987509 GCF_037356315.1 Lithobates pipiens | reverse complement strand
ATCTACATGGCTGTCACAAATAACCGACTTAATGAGTGTGATATATTTCCTTTGATTGTCAGCTCCATCTAGTGGCCACAATACAGTGTTTACCTGATTTAAGGTATTTTTAGGGAAATTGTGAGCGCTAGATGGCGCTGACGACCGTGTATGTAATAGATTGCCATGTGATCGTCAGCTCCATCTAGTGGAGACAATGCTCAACTGATTGAGATATTTTAGGAAAATGCCGCATTATTTCCACTAGATGGAGCTGACGATCATAAGAAAAATGACCCCTATGGGCAAACAGATAATAAACAAAGAGAAGATATTCAGTATATCTCTGCAATACAAATATATGTGGGCACACCGCCCCCGATCTATAGGCTGCTCTACCGGGTTTATAACATGTAAGTCATTATGCTCTCTCTCTCTGAATGAGGGCTATTGTATCTTTAGAAAAAATTGGATCGTTATCTGTTTACTCCCTTCCCCCCTTTTTGACATAGGTCATGTAATCACTCATGATGATATCTATCTTTTCCCATTTCCTCATTTTACAATTGCAGTTGTATGACATATATCACCGCCAATGAAAGGGTTAAAATCTGGGGAAATGTGTTTGTATCGCAGAGATATACTGAATATCTTTTCTTTTTTGTTATTAGTTTGCCCATAGGGGTCTTTTTTCTTATGATCATGAGCTCCATCTAGTGGCAATAATGCAGCATTTTCCTAATAATACCTCAATCAGGTAAATACTGCATTGTGGCCACTAGATGGAGCTGACAATCACAGGAAATAATGTATGTAATATATTTCCTGTGATTATCAGTTACACTCCCCCCCCCGCCCCGTCTCTCCCGCCGGTACAACAGAAGAGACCTATGGTGGGCGTCGATGAGTAGAAGGGAGTTGGACCTGCAAACATCTATTCGCTGATCTCCCCTAGCTCAGAACCAATGAGGAGTACATCACTCCAGGGTTCAAGTCACTGTGGCTGAGGAAGAAGCTAATGGAGCACGATCTGTGCTCCATTAGCTTTAATGGAAGGCAAGGGAGACATCAGGTGGGGGGGGGGGGGTCTAATAGACCCTTGACGTTTCATCAAAGAAACACATAAGGACACCAATCACATCCCCCCCCCCCCCCCCCCCCAATATGTGAATGAGTGTCAAAAAGTAATAAAAAAAAAAGTTTTTGACAATTCCTTTATTAAAAAATTAAAAAAAAGGATGTTCCCTGATGTAGATCCATCATCAGTCATGCAGCTCGCCTAGGGTGACCACATGTCCCGGATTGCCTGGGACAGTCCCGCTTTTTGCAGGTCTGTCCTGGGGTCCCGGGAGGGGTGGGGGGCACCTTTATTCTGGGACAATACAGTGTTCTGGAATGAAACTGACACGGCCGATGCAGCCGTTCGTGATTCTGCATCAACGCAGAGAACGGCTGCAACGAGTGCGCCAACCCGGCGTGCCACACGGCGCCCTGCCTATATACATAATGGTGACCTCCAGAGTCGGGGACAGCTGTCATCCTTCTATGAAGAGTGGATTACAAGGCATGGTGGGTGCAATGCAAGGTAGATTAATGGGCGCCAGACACTTCTTGAAGGCAAAGAGATTTATTGCCTCATAAACTGACTCGTGGGAGAGAGGGTTAGGGCCAGGACACCCTTTAGTAGATGCAATGTTTATTGGCAGACTTCTATAGGTAGATAGCAATGCAGGGAAAGGCACCCAGCCGGATGCCACATCTGCATGTGTAGACAGGCTGTCTCCTATGGCAACAATCTTGAACAGTTTAACAAAAGTTGCAATGAACGCTTTTACTTCCTCTACAATCTCCTCTTTCGATCTTCACTCAACTGAGCTCCCAGTCTATCACCTAGACCTGCTGATCCACTGCCACTGGATCTCCTCAGCTCTTCCAGTCTTCTCACTGAGTATCTTCCTCAAGCGTCACCCCTGCGTCCCTGCTGAGTCCCTAGCTTGGCATTCAGACATACCCCTCCAGCGTCACCCCACTGGCCTGCTCGGTCCCTGGCATGGCACACAAGACTCCTCTGCAAGCATCACCTCCGCTGGTTGGGTCCCTGGCTTGGCACACAAGACTGCTCTGCAAGCGTCACCTCTGCTGGTTGGGTCCCTGACTTGGCACGCAAGACTGCTATGCAAGTGTCACCTCTGCTGGTTGGGTCCCTGACTTGGCACACAAGACTGCTCTGCAAGCGTCACCTCTGCTGGTTGGGTCCCTGACTTGGCACGCAAGACTGCTATGCAAGTGTCACCTCTGCTGGTTGGGTCCCTGACTTGGCACACAAGACTGCTCTGCAAGCGTCACCTCTGCTGGTTGGGTCCCTGACTTGGCACGCAAGACTGCTATGCAAGTGTCACCTCTGCTGGTTGGGTCCCTGACTTGGCACGCAAGACTGCTATGCAAGTGTCACCTCTGCTGGTTGGGTCCCTGACTTGGCACGCAAGACTGATCTGCAAGCGTCTCCTCCTCTGGTTGGGTCCCTGGCTTGGCACACAAGACTCCTCTGCAAGCGTCACCTCCGCTGGTTGGGTCCCTGACTTGGCACGCAAGACTGATCTGCAAGCGTCTCCTCCACTGGTTGGGTCCCTGACTTGGCACACAAGACTGCTCTGCAAGCGTCTCCTCCGCTGGTTGGGTCCCTGACTTGGCACACAAGACTGCTCTGCAAGCGTCTCCTCCGCTGGTTGGGTCCCTGACTTGGCACACAAGACTGCTCTGCAAGCGTCACCTCCGCTGGTTGGGTCCCTGACTTGGCACACAAGACTGCTCTGCAAGCGTCTCCTCCGCTGGTTGGGTCCCTGGCTTGGCACACAAGACTGCTCTGCAAGCGCCACCTCCGCTGGTTGGGTCCCTGGCTTGGCACCTGCTGATGTTTCCCAGTTCTTCACCGCCGCCGGTTGGCTGCTCAATGACCAGGCCATTTTTTGGCATACCGCACTCTATCGCTTTAACTGATAATTACGCGGTCGTGCGACGTGGTACCCAAGTAAAAACTTCCTTTTTTCCCCCCACAAATAGATCTTTCTTTTGTTGGTATTCCATCGCCTCTGCGGTTTTTATTTTTTGTGCTATAAACAAAAAAAGAGCGACAATTTTGAAAAAAATAAATATTTTTTTCGTTTTTGCTATTATAAATATCCACAGTTTAAAAAAAAAAAATTTCTCCATCAGTTTAGGCCAAAATATATTCTTCTACATATTTTTGGTAAAAAAAAAGGTTATAGCGTCTACATCTAGGGGATAGATCTATAGAATTTTATATTTTTCCTAGTAATGGCGGCGATCTGCTATTTTTATCAGTACTGCAACATTGCGGCGCACAGATCGGACACTTTTGACACATTTTTGGGACCACTGACATTTCTACAGCGATCAGTGCTATAAAAATGCACTGATTACTGTGTAAATGGCACTGGTAAGGAAGGGGTTAACACTAGGGGGCGATCAAGGGGTTAAATGTGTTCCCTCGTTTCTGTTTCTTACTGTGGAGGGATGGGACTGACTAGAGGAGGAGACATATCGCTGTTCCTACTTAGTAGGAGCAGACGACCTGTCTCTCCTCTCCTGACAGAACAGGGATTTGTTGAAATCCCCGTTCTGGCTCTCATGCCCAGCGGTCATCGTGACCGCTGGCAACGCGCATTGGATCCCCCGCCGTGCAGCTGGCGCGTGCCTGCTATGGCTGTTTAAAGGGCCGACGTACAGCTAGGGCGATTTGCGGGAGAGAGCTGACCTGCCTCAGTATAATTACGGCGGCTGGTTGGCTAGTGGTTAAATATCGTGCGGGGGGGGGTCCCCTTAGTCTGCCTGCAAAGTGGCGCATCAGTGCGATGTGTAGAACAGTGCCGCAGCTAAATTAAATTTCTATAGGAAAAAATGTAATTTAAACTTGCTCGCGGCTGTAATGTATCGTCGGCAATATAGATAAAAAAAAATCAATGAAAAAATTGGCGTGGGTCCCCTCCCCCCTCCCCAGTCCATTCCAGGCCCTTCATGTCTGGTATGGATTTTAAGGAAAACTCCACACCAAAATTTAAAAAAAACTAACAGCCTGCGGTGCTCCCCAAAATCCATACCAGACCCGAGTAAGCAGCCCCCCCCTCCTGAACCATACCAGGCCGCTTGCCCTCAACATGGGGATGGTACTTTGGGGTGCCCCCCACAGCACCTTTCCCAATGTTGATGAGGACAAGGGCCTCTTCTTCCCCACAACCCTGGTCTGGTGGTTGTTGGGTTCTGTGGGAAGAGGCCCTTGTCCTCATCAACATGGGGACAAGATGCTTCCCCAAAGCACCCACCCCCCAATGTTGAGGGCATGCGGCCTGGTACGGTTCAGGAGGGGGGAGGCGCTCGCTCTCCCCCACTCCCTTTCCTGACCGGCCGGGCTGCGTGCTCGGATAAGGGTCTGGTATGGAATTTGGGGGGGACCCCACGCCATTTTTTCAGCGTAGTAGGTTCCCCTTAAAATTCATACCAGACCTAAGGGCCTGGTGTACAGTACCCTGTAGCAGACAACCAGCGTGATAGGATCGCGCTTGAAACATTGTCGCAGGCAGGTGCTGTAGCCGCCCTTGCGTCGTATTTGGTCCGTCAGACCAGCACACAGACGAATGGGCTTCCCAATAGGAACTTGGTCCGGCAGACCAAGATTTAAAACATGTTCTATTTCTAGGTCTGTCAGACGAAAAAGTCAGACGGAGCCCACACACGATCGAATTGTCCGACGGATTCTGGTCCGCCGGACCAAGTCTGCCGGAAAGTCCGATCGTGTGTACGCGGCATTAGTCTTGCTCTCCACAAATCTGCCCTTTATGGAAGAGTGACAAGAAGAAAGACATTGGAGAAAGAAAGTCATAAGAAGTCCTGTTTGCAGTTTGTGAGAAGCCATGTGGGGGAGGGGGCAGCAAACATGTGGAAGAAGGTGATCTGGTCAGAGGAGACCAAAATTCTACTTTTTGGCCTAAAAGTAAAACGCTATGTGTGGGGGGAAAACTAACACTGCCCATCCCCCCGAACACACCATCCCCACCGTGAGACATGGTGGTGGCAGCATCATGTTGTGGAGCAGAAGGAGGCCCATTCAAATAAATGGTGCCGCTCCAAAAACGCGCCACTAAAAAACAAAAACAAAAAAAAACGTGGTACAGCAGCTATCGCTGCGCTACCCTCAGGGGTGAATGGAGACGTATTGTTTTTGTTCCCCTTTATATTCTTGGAGCTGACCACATACACTCTACGACTAGGGACTAATTATTTGGGATTAATTCCTTCTTTATTTGCAATATTCGCCATGTCAGCTATTTCATCACCTGCAAATTATGCCCAAAACAATATATATGAAGAACACCTAGGCGTCTCAGAGAGCATTTCCAGGAACACCTTTACAGTATTGAGAAATGCCGCTCTACCGATGTGGCAAGACATTGTAATGATGGGAACCTGGGTGGGGTTCACACTTTTTTTCTTTTTTTTCTTTCTTTATGTTCTTTTTGTGGATTTTGGAATAGGATGGGAGTTCGTAAAGAGGTTCTTTCTCTCTTTTTTTTTTTTTTTTATTCACCATTGGTTTTTAATCACTTTCAGCCCCGGACCATTTTGCTGGTCAAAGACCAGACCACTTTTTGCGATTCGGCACTGCGTCGCTTTAACTGACAATTGCGCGGACGTGCGACGTGGATCCCAAATAAAATTGACGTCCTTTTTTTTCCCACAAATAGAGCTTTCTTTTGGTGGTATTTGATCACCCCTGCGGTTTTTATTTTTTGCGCTATAAACAAAAATAGAGCGACAATTTTGAAAAAAACGCATTATTTTTTTACTTTTTGTTATAATAAATATCCCCCAAAAATATATAAAAAAACATTTTTTTCCCTCAGTTTAGGCCGATACGTATTCTTCTACATATTTTTGGTAAAAAAAAAATCGCAATAAGCAATTATTGATTGGTTTGCGCAAAAGTTATAGCGTTTACAAAATAGGGATAGTTTTATGCCATTTTTATTAATAATTTTTTATTATTTTTTTTTTTTACTAGTAATGGCGGCGATCAGCGATTTTTATTGTGACTGCGACATTGTGGGGGACCCATCGGACATTTTTGACACATTTTTGGGACCATTGTCATTTATACAGTAATCACTGCTATATAAATGCAGTGATTCCTGTGTATATGACACTGGCAGTGAAGGGGTTAACCAGTGGGTGGCAGTGTAGGGGTTAAGTGTTCCTAGGGGTGTGTTACTAACTGTGGGGGGGTTGGGCTTTCATTTAGTGAAGACTGATCTCTGCTCCAATCACATGGAGCAGAGATCAGCGTCACTAGTTGCTAGGCAGAATGGAGAAATGTTGTTTACACAGCATTTATTCCATTCGGCCGCTCCGTGAGACGATCGCGGGGATGCCCGCGGCGATCGAGTCCGCGAGTCCCACGACCAGACTCACGGGGGTCCCGACCAGCGCGGGAGCGCGCCGCCGGCGGCGCGCTCCCGATGGCAGGGCGGCATTCAATATTGGACGTACCTGTACGCCAATATGCCTGCCCGTGCCATTCTCTCGACGTACATCGTTGTGCGCTGGTCGGGAACCGGTTAATGAATTCATGTCTCTGTCAAGTGTTTATTGCTATACCCTAAATATAAACTATATTATCAAAAGTATTGGGACACCTGCCTTTACACACACATTAACTTTAATGGTATCCCAGTCTTAGTCCGTAGGGTTCAATATTGAGTTGGCTCCGCCCTTTGCAGCTATATCAACTTCACCTCTTCTGGGAAGGCCGTCCACAAAGTTTAGGAGGGTGTCTATGGGGACGTTTGACCATTCTTCCAGAAACGCATTTGTGAGGTCAGGCACTGATGATGGATGAGAAGGCTTGGCTCGCAGTGTCCGCACTAATTCATTCCAAAGGTGTTCTATCGGGTTAAGGTCAGGTCTCTGTGCAGGCCAGTCAAGTTCCTCCACCCCAAACTCGCTCATCCATGTCTTTATGGATCTTGCTTTGTGCACTGGTGGGCAATCATGTTGGAACAGGAAGGGGCCGTCCCAAAACTGTTCAAACAAAGTTGGGAGCACAAAATTGTTCAAAATGTCTTGGTATGCTGATGTCTTAAGAGTTTCCCTTCACTGGAACTAAGTGCCAAGCCCAACCCCTGAAAAACAACCCCCCACACCATTATCACTCTTCAACAAAATTGCAAGGAGCTTATTGGAATCTGGAAGCCACCTTTTAACAAGCAACCCCCCAGATTCTGGCCTCCTCCTGTGTGAATGAGTATGGGGTGCATTGTACCCCTACCCATTCACCAACAAAGTGAGTGCTGATCATGGGTGCAACACTCCAATTAATAACAATAATGATCGCATGTTTTACCTGCAAAAATATCAGCTTTTTTTTTTCAAAGGTGAACTTCGCCTTTATAAGAGACAATCAACACCATTTACAAAGCTCGTCCAGTACCCGTTCAATGAAACCACCCGATGCCCAATCTTATAATAATGTACTCATCCGACAGCATCCGAATGGGACACGAAGTTCCAGGAAAGGCCGAGTGTTTACCCTCCGCACAGCCATGTTTACTGACAAGTGTCTTACACAAGGCCATCACGTCGGAGCTTCCTCCATCTCAGCCCAGTGGGCACATGACTCAGCCCAGTGGGCCCCCTCATGTTACCCCGGGCACAGGGCTCAGCCCCCCCAGACTCTCGCTCACTTTGCTGGATGTCCCCGTTGCTCCCCCCCGGGAAGCTTCAAACTCAGCTGTCTCTGTGGCTCCAGTAGACAGCGGCGGCAGAGGGAGCGCAGGCACGGCAGCAGCTTGGGCTCGGAGTCCCGGTTCTGCAGGCTCTGTGTACTTGTGAGACCGCTGCGCAAATACGGTGTGAAAAAGAGTATTGCAACGACCGCCATTTTATTCTCTAGGGGTGTTAGAAAAAAATATATATATATAATGTTTGGGGGTTCTAAGTAATTTTCTAGCAATCACGTCGGAGCTTCCTCCATCTCAGCCCAGTGGGCACATGACTCAGCCCAGCCCCCCTCATGTTACCCAGACACAGGGCTCGGCCCCCCTCCCCCAGACTCTCGTTCACTTTGCTGGATGTCCCCGTTGCTCCCCCCGAGAAGCGGAAAACTCAGCTGCCTCTCGGGCTCCAGTAGACAGCGGCGGCAGAAGGAGTGCAGGCACGACAGCAGCTTGGGCTCGGAGTCCCGGTTCTGCAGGCTCTGGGTGCACACGGCGCACGTATCCAGCAGATTGGCGGCTCCGCCCCGGCGTCGAGGCAGAGGAAGAGGAGGCCGCGGAAGATGGGGGAGCCGTGCTCTCCTCAGCTGGAGCCAACACAGGAAGGGGTGGAGCTTCTGCCTTCTCCCCGCTCTCTGCCTCCTCCACGGTTTCGGCCTCAGTTCCCACTTCGCTACTCCTGTCCTGTCCGCTGCCATTGTTGCCGCTGTTGTTACTGCTCACGGGACCTTCTGTCTTTCCTCTGATGCCTCCTTTGTCATTTCATTCTGGGACACTGTATTGTCCCAGAAAGAAGTTGCCTGGAACCCGGGACAGACCTGCAAAATGCTGTCCTGGGCAATCCGGGACACGTGGTACCCCTAATTTTTCTGTTAGGAATATTTGTTCTTTTCTTTAACATCTGAATAGCTTTATGTGTTCCATGCCGGGCTTTTTCAGGGAATAGGTGCAGAAAATCCACCCTTCCGAGTTACCCTTCATCTAGGCCCCCTACCCGTCTCTGAGCACCACCCCTTGGTTCCACCCCCAACCCACCTCCTAGTACAACACCTTTCAGACAACACAGAACCAAGTATTTTGTGCTGCTTAGTAATTTCTAGGGATGGGCTGAACACCCCCCGGTTCGGTTTACGCAAACATTCGAACACTGTTAAAGTCTTTGGGACTCGAACATGAGAAATCAAAAGTGTGACTTTTAAAGGCTAATATGCAAGTTATTGTCCTAAAAAGTGTTTGGGGACAAAATTACATTTTTAAAGGAATAAAAGTCATTTAAAACTTCTTGCGGCTTTAATGTAATGTCTGGTCCCGGCAATATGGATGAAAATCATTGACACAAACGACATGGGTCCCCCCCCCCCAGTCCATTACAAGGCGAACATTCGAACACTGTTAAAGTCTATGGGACTCGAACGTGAGAAATCAAAAGTGTGACTTTTAAAGGCTAATATGCAAGTTATTGTCCTAAAAAGTGTTTGGGGACAAAATGACATTTTTAAAGGGATAAAAGTCATTTAAAACAGCTTGCGGCTGTAATGTAATGTCTGGTCCCGGCAATATGGATGAAAATCATTGAGGCAAACGGCATGGGTCCCCCCCCAGTCCATTACCAGGCGAACATTCGAACACTGTTAAAGTCTATGGGACTCGAACGTGAGAAATCAAAAGTGCGACTTTTGAAGGCTAATATGCAAGTTATTGTCCTAAAAAGTGTTTGGGGACAAAATGAAATTTTTTAAGGAATAAAAGTCATGTAAAACTGCTTGCGGCTTTAATGTAATGTCTGGTCCCGGCAATATGGATGAAAATCATTGAGACAAATGGCATGGGTCCCCCCCCCCCCAGTCCATTACCAGGCCATTTGGGTCTTGTACTGATATAAAGGAGAACCCCGCACCCAAATTAAAAAAAGGAAAGACGTGGGTCCCCCAGGCCCTATATACTCTGAACAGCAGTATACAGGCGGTGCAACCAAGACAGGGAATAGGTTTGTTATTTTGTAGAATCTGTTTGTAATTTGGAACAGGTACATTTTGTAAGTGTAGCTCCAGTCCAAAAATCTATTTTAAAGCTTTTTGGAAAACATAGGGAAGGGTTATCACCCCTGTAACATTTATTTTGCTGTCTGTGCCCCTCTTCAGAAGATTTCACCTCACTTTCTGTCCCAATGACAATTGGATTTTGAAAATTTGGGGTTTTTAAGGGAAACAAGGATTGGTGATAAATCAGTGGAGGAGACACCTTTTCCCATATTAACTCTTATGGCTTGTACACACGGTCGGAAAATTCAGACGGAAAAGGTCCGATCGGAATATATTGTCGGAAAATGTGTGGGCTCTATCGGACTTTTTCCATCGGAAATTCCGTGGGAAAAAATTTGAGAGCAGGATCTCAAATTTTCCGACCAAAAAAACCCGATTTGACTTTTTCCGTAGAGAATTCCGATCGGACAAAGTGCCACGCATGCTCAGATCAAATTACGAGACCAAAGCTATTGGCTACTAGCCTCAACGTAGTCCCATCATAACGAATGAACGTCATCACATTCAGAACGATCAGATTTTCCGACAACTTCGTCCGACCGCGTGTAGGCAACACCAGTTTAGGACACAATCCGTCTGAAAAAATCACACGGATTTTGTTGTCGGAATGTCCGACCGTGTGTATTACGGGGGGCATTACAGGAGAGATTTTCCCTTCCTAGGGGTAGATTTCCTCTCACTTCCTGTTGTCTCCTTCCGTTTGTAAGTAGGAGTCGTTTGTAAGTCGGTCGTTTGAAAGCAGGGGCCTGCCCTATATGCTCTGCAGAAAATTGGGCCTTAGGTGTTGGTGGTACCAGAACACTGTAAGCCCTCACAGTTACTCTCGGTGGGCGCTGAAACGGGCCCTGCTGTGAACTATTATATCAAGAATTGTAATTACATGCCCCTTTTTGAACAGGGTCAGAAAAATTGGGCTTTAGGCCCTGGTGCTGGTGCCACAACTCTGCAACCCCTCACAGATTCTGTTGTTGAGCGCAGGAACGAGCCCTGCTGTGAAATATTAGATTTAAAAATGGCAAAAGCGACAAGACCGGGCCAGCGCTAGTAAAAGAGCTGGAAGAAGAAAGCGGAGGCCAAGAAGAACCGAAGAGCGGAACAAGACCCCCAAAGTCGGAAGAAGACCCCCGGACGGCGGCAGCGACGAAGGAGAAAGCCGGGCTCCTCCGCTAGTGAAAGAGCTAGCAAAAGAGCAGAAGATAGCGGAGGAGTCCGGCGAGAAGACCCCCAAAGACGGA
This sequence comes from Lithobates pipiens, assembly GCF_037356315.1. Classification (NCBI taxonomy): domain Eukaryota; kingdom Metazoa; phylum Chordata; class Amphibia; order Anura; family Ranidae; genus Lithobates; species Lithobates pipiens. Next base: position 589,976,469 of record NW_027507764.1, on the reverse strand, counting down.
AGAAGATCCCCTGAGCTGTGCAATAAAGTATTTTAAAAACCTGTGTTGTGTTTTTTTTATGCACACTTTTTTCCCCCAGGTGAATGGGTAGGGGTACATCGTACCCCATACTCATTCACATAGGGTAGGGGGCTGAAATCTGGGGGCCCCCTTATTAATGGGGGCTCCTGGATTCTGATAAGCCCCCTGCCTGCAGACCCCGACAACCAACGGCCAGGGTTGTTGGGAAGAGGCCCTTGTCCTCATCAACATGGGCACAAGGTGCTTTGGGATGGGGGACCGCAGGGCCCCCTTCCCAAAAGCACCCCCCCCATGTTGAGGGCATGCGGCCTGGTACGGCTCGGGGGGGCACTCGCTCGTCCCCACCCCCTTTCCTGGCGGCCAGGCTGCGTGCTCGGATAAGGGTCTGCTATGGACTTTGGGGGGACCCCACGCTGTTTTTTCAGCGTAGGGGTTCCCCTTTAAATCCATACCAGGTGACAGGGCTAGCAGGGTGTCAATCTCACCGATGGAGGCGGCAACACTGACTTCCTTCGCTAGTCCTGTCTACCTGGAGCCACGTTCAAAATGAACGGACTTTACTCTGTGTGAGGGCAAGTCCGTTAATTTAAAAAGTCCTGCGGACTAGCACACAGATGGGCGAATTGTCAGCCGGACTGCCGAGTCCGGCGGCCAATTTTGAGTCAAGACTTCTTTCTAAATCTGCCGGACTTTTGGGAAGAAAAAGTCCGCCGGAGCCCACACACGGGTGGATTGTCCGGCGGACTCTGGTCCACTGGACCAAGTCCGCCGGATAATCCGATCGCGTGTACGCGGCATTAGAAAAAAAGGGGGGTGATTCCGCGCAGTGGAAAAAGTACAGAGCAGTGAATAAAAGAGAGAACTGCAGCCCCTACGGTATACTAACAGTTAAGTGAAGTACAAAGATAGAAAAAAATGAAAAGTGTAGGTGTGGCGCTGTTCCTTTAAAATCAAAAACTTGAAATTTATATGTGTAGCGGCGGGCTCCTGAAGATCACCCGCTATGTTTTTTAAAGTTAAAACTTTACCCAGACTATAGTTTGGTTTGGGCCTATTTGTCTAAATTAGACTTTTGAGTCAGTCTGACTGGGCTGTGAAATGTTCAGCCTGGCCACAGGGGGGCGCTGCTTTCTGGTGGCAGGCTTGGAACTATGGTCTAGTCAGGCGTTTGGTTACTCTTTTTGGGAGCCAGGTCAGTGGGAGTGGCCCTCCCGCGGTGCCCTCTGGGAGAGGGTATTTAAGATGCGGACGTCACGTGCTTTGGGGTTCCGGTCCAGTATGCTGTGCTGACTACTTGGTCCTGGTTCTCCTGACCAGCCCCCAGGAAGGCTATGGCCTGGGGTGCGGATCCACCCGACTTGCCTCGGGGCTGGCTAGCCCAAGGCAGGGAAACTAAAGGAGGATTCTGAGGTGGTTGGGTGCCGTCTCCGGTTCGGGAGAGACCCATTGAACTTCAAGCATTCCGGGGGAGGACTCTTTAGAAGAACACCACATACGGGTTGGTTTTCTTAACAAGAGCCTGGAAGGGCTGAAGTAACCGAGAGAATTTGGACTTGTGGACATCATCAAGCTGGTTGAAAGATCCAGGTATCCTACAAGTGTTCTACAGCTTAGTTTCCCTACGTGTTCTGCAACATCTGTGATAAAGACTTTGTTCCTGAGTAAACACCTTGTTGGCTGCTAGGTCTGGTGAGAGGGGGACTGTCCAACCTGAGGGATCATCCAGCTGTGATTGGCTATTCTCTGGATGCAATCAAAGTAAGCAAGTTCTTTAACGTTTTTGACTTTGACATTGAGAGAACCTGAACTTCCTTCCCAACCCTCTGATGCCAAGTTAAAAGACTGTTCAATGGTTGAAGTTTGCAAATAAAATCCATTCAACTGGATCTATTGTCAGTCTCAAGTTACTGGGTCACCTACCACGGGACATCCCCTAGACGTGCCACAAGGAGAAGCGGAAGGTAACGGTAAGCCCAAAAATAACCAGCAGCTCCTTCGGGGGTTAGTGCTACATATGTAAAGTGACAAGTGCTGGAAATGTGTATAAATGTGATTATTAGTAGTAGTAGTATTTGTTAATTTGATATCCTGAATAAATGAATTGATATCCTTTTAAATCATAGTTCCTTGGTAAATATAATAGATATTACTAAAAATGTAAGGTGCTGTGAGGGTTAAATACCCTACCAATATATTTAAATAATACAAATATATGATGCAATTGATACCACAGTAAATATCCCAATGAATGAAAATTAACCACTTGCCGCCTGCCTTATAGGGAATTGACGGTGGCAAAGTGGTTTCATAATCCTGATCGGACATCATATGACGTGATCAGGATTATGAGCCCCGGGGGCGCGCATCGCGGCGATCGTTGTTGTGGGGTGTCAGTCTGACACCCGGCAACTACGATCTCGGTAAAGAGTCTCAGACGGAGACTCTTTACCATGTGATCAGCCGTGTCCAATCACGGCTGATCACAGTGTAAATGGGAAGAGCCGGTGATCGGCTTTTCCTCACTCAGGTCTGTCAGACGCGAGTAGAGGAGAGCCGATCGGCTGCTCCTCTGACAGGGGGGGTCTGTGCTGATCGATTATCAGCACAGCCCCCCCGAGGATGCCCACACTGGACCACCAGGGACGCCACCAGACCACCAGGGAAAAGGTAATCCTCCCTAGACCACCAGGGATGCCAGTCAGCACAATGGATGCCAATCAGTGCCCACAATGGGCATCACTGATTGGCATGCATTATTGTTTGGCACTGATTGGCATCCATTAGTACAGTATAACACCAATGCCGCCTATGAGTGCCCACCTGTGCCACCTATGAGTGCCCACCTGTGCCACCTATCAGTGCCTACCTGTGCCGCCTATCAGTGCCCACCCATGCCCATCTGTGCCGCCTATCCATGCCCATCTGTGCCGCCTATCCATGCCCATCTGTGCCGCCCATCCATGCCAATCCGTGCCAGCTATCAGTGCCAATTTGTGCCACCTATCAGTGTCCATCCGTGTCGCGCATCAGTGCAGGTGGCTAATTTGAGCTCTTATTCAAAATGCTCTCACCAGATATTCCCTACCCCACCTGGGGTACTGAGCAGCCACAGCATTTGCCACTGTGCAGCACCCTGGAAGATCGGTCCTTTGTGGTGTTGGCGCTCCTCCAATTAGTATATAAGGAAGAAAGGGATGCCCATAGCGTAATACCGCTTAAAACCATTTATTTTAATAAAAGTGTTTGAGATATACTCACTAGACATGTGCAATTCATTTAGTTCCAAATTCGTTTTTTTAATGAATTTAGACAAATTTGTTAATTCCAAATTTCCAAATTTTTAAATTTCCGAAATTTCCGAATTTCCGAATTTACAAATTAGCGAAATTACGAATTTTCGAAATTTCCGAATTTCAAATTTTCGGATTTTCGAATTTCCAAATGTTTGAATTTCCGAATTTTCGGAATTCCGAATTTCTAATTTTTGGAATTCCGAATTTCCGATTTACAAATTTACAAATTTTCCGAATTTTGGATTTCCGAATTTCCGATTTTCTGATTTCCGAATTTCTGATTTCCGAATTTCTGATTTCCGAATTTCTGATTTTCGAATTTTTGGAATTCCGAATTTTCGGAAATTCTGAAATTCAAAAATCAGAAAAAAAGAAAAAAAAATGTTTAATTCTAAATAATAACTAACTATTAAATTATAGGTATTGGAATTGCCTTTCAAATGTGCCTGTTAGTGTACGTAACGAGTACGAATTTATCCGAAGTTACGAATTATCTGAAATAACGAATGCCCACATCTAAACAAATGGAACGTAACAATCTAATAATAATAATAAAATCTTTTTATTATTATTAATTATTTATTATTAATTTGTTCCCTTCCATTTGCTTAAATGCGGCATTTGTTATTTCAGATAATTTGTAACTTCGGATAAATTCGTACTCGTTAATTTAATAGTTAGTTATTAATTAAATTGATTTTCTTTCTTTTTTTTTAGATTTTCAATTTTTTTACAGTTCCGAAAATCCGAAAATCCGAAATTTGGAAATTCTGAAATTCGTAAATCCGAAAATTCTAAATCCGAAAATTCGAAATTCAGAAAATAGAAAATTTGGAAATTCGGAAATTAGGAAATCCGAAAATGTGAAATTCGTAAATTCGTAAATCCGAAATTCGGAAATTCGGAAAAAACGAAAATTGGGAAATTTGGAAATCCGAAAAATCGAAATGTGAAAATTCACAAAATGTCTGAATTTCGATTTTTCGAATTTCCGAATTTCCGAATTTTAGATTTTTCGAATTTACGAATTTCTGAAAAAATCAAACAAACCAATGAAATGAAAACGAAAATGAACAATTTTTTTGTCAGTGCACATGTCTAATACTCACATTTAGACAAACACATTCACCAGGGAAAGAATTCTTCGGTCATCCACCACAGTTGTTTTCCGCGGTCTTCCGGGTCTTTCGGTGTTGCTGAGCTCACCGGTGCGTTCTTTCTTTTTAAGGATGTTCCAAACAGTTGATTTGGCCGCACCTAATGTTTTTGCTATCTCTCTGATGGGTTTGTTTTTATTTTTTTTCAGCCTAATGAGGCGATTCAGTTCGCATTGTAGCGCTATAGAAATTATTCATTCATTCATAATGATGGCTTCACTGATAGTGACGGCTCTTTGGATCTCATATTGAAAGTTGACAGCAACAGATTCCAAATGCAAATAGCACACTTGAAATGAACTCTGGACCTTTCATCTGCTCCTTGTAAATGGGATAATAAGGAAATAACTTGCACCTGGCCATGGAACAGCTGAGCAGCCAATTGTCCCATTACTTTTGGTCCCTTAAAAAGTGGGAGGCACATATACAAACCGTTGTAATTCCTACACCGTTCACTAGGGTTACCACCTTTTCTTCAAGCCAACCCCGAACACTTTAGTGGCCTGGGACACCTTTGAGTGCCTCAAGGAGAGTAGTAATGTGGTGTGCATAGTGTGCCGTAACAAACAGTGGGTGTGGCCAAATTGCTCTGACATCATCACCCTGTCACCCAATGATGCCAAACTTGCCTCAAGACAGCTGCCTGCAGCTCCTGGATGGCAACAGATTTGTGTTTTTTACGTGAGGAGCCACTGCCCGGTTTGAATAATGTGTCCGGGTTTCAGTTTGCCTGAAACCTGGACACATGATTTAAAACCCTGACTGTCCGGGTGAATCCTGGACAGGTGGCAACCCTACCGTTCACCTGATTTGGATGTAAATACCCTGAAATTAAAGCTGAAAGTCTGCAGTTAAAGCACATCTTGTTCGTTACATTTCAAACCCCATTGTGGTGGTGTATAGAGCCAAAAAGATTAGAATTGTGTCGATGTCACAATATTTATGGACCTGACTGTATATACAAAACCGGGATGCATATATACAGGGGCGGACTGACAACTCATGGGGCCCCCTGGGCAGTAGGAGATTACGGGGCCCCCAGGCAATCAGAGATTATGGGGCCACACAGTATACACAAACACACAAACACACACAGTATACAATCACACAGTATACACAGACATGTTTCTATTGGCTGAGAAGGTACTGGAGAGGTGGGGCAGCTATAATCTCTGGATTTTTAGACCAAAAGGATGTCAGCATTTCAAAGACAGATGTAAAAATAATACACAGATTTTTTAATGCCTGGTTTTACTGAGGCTGGCAACCTTGATGGGGCCCCCTAGTGCCCGAGTGGCCGAATGGTCAGTCCGCCCCTGCATATATATATATATATATATATATATATATATATATATATATATATATATATATATATATATACACAATACACTGCAGCTATCTGTCTCGCCTGCCTGCCTGAAGTATATTAGCAACAGTACACCAGGAACGGCCTGCAGTGAAATCTAGCTAAACTATATACAGTATATATATATATATACAAAACCGGGATATACACAATACTCTGCAGCTATCTAACTGTCTCGCCTGCCTGAAGTATATTAGCAACAGAACTACAGGAATTGTCTGCCTGCTGAAACTAAATGAAATGACTGTCTCTCTGTCTCTCTCATTAACAAGCACCACCAACACGCTACACAAGGCCGACGTGCGGGCGGCCTTATATAGTGTGGGGCGTGTACTTAACCCCCCTGAGCCATAATTGGCCACAGGCATCCTGCCTTTTTGGCTCTGTTTGCTTACGGCGCTGTGACTGGCCAAAGCATGTGGGTCACAGTGCATGCTTGGCCAATCATCAGCCAGCAATGCACTGTGATGACGCAGTGCATTATGGGCCGTGACGCGCTGTTCGAAGTTGGAGCGAACGGCCCACAATCATCGAAATTCGCCGAACAAGCGAACACCTGATGTTCGACTCGGAACAGGCAGCCCATCCCTAGCAATTTCTATGAAACCTGTTAATGAAAACAAGAAAGATAGTATAACAGATCCCTTCCAATGAGCAACAATAGACCCCACCCCAGCAACAATAGACTCCACCCCAGCAACAATAGACTCCACCTCAGCAACAATAGACTCCACCCCAGCAACAATAGACTCCACCCCAGCAACAATAGACTCCACCTCAGCAACAATAGACTCCACCCCAGCAACAATAGACTCCACCCCAGAAACAATATACTCCACCCCAGAAACAATAGACTCCACCCCAGAAACAATATACTCCACCCCAGAAACAACAGACCCCCTGCAGCAGCAATAGATCCCCCACACAACAAAAGATTCCCCCCCAGCAACAATGGACCCCCCCCCCCCACAACAAAATACCACCCCTTGCAGAAATAACAGATTCCTCAGCAGCCAGGATCACTAGACTTTTCCCTCAGCAGTAGATCCCACCCAGCAACAATTGACCCCTCCCCAGGAAGATAAGACCCCCCCCCCCCACCAGCAACAGTAGACTTACCCAGCAGCCAGCATCAATAGACCCTCCAGCACCCCTTTGTAGTACATACATTCAGTGGTGAAGGTGCCGGAACTGAGTTCCCCCCACGTTCCAGCTGAAAAAAAAATCCCTGGCTCCATTGTTATTATTGTCTCAGCTATCATAGTTGTCTAACATAGCATATTTCCGCACAAAACAAGTTTAAGTTACAGAAGTGCCTTAACATTAATCTATTTTCCAGTAAATAAGATCCAACTTGTTAAAACTGCCTGTGTGTGTTTTCTAAGTGTATGGTCACAATAAGAACGTCTGAACCCAGAGTGTCAGGGGTATCGGAGGTGTCGGAGGACATGCAAGGTTTATGGCAACCCGTGCTCAGGGCCGGATTAACGCAGCGGCCTATATTAAAATCGGCCCACCCAGCCAGCAGTATAAGCCCGATTTCTCCTGTCCATAAACATGTGTGGGACAGGAGAAGCTGTGTGTAAATGCAGGGGTGTCTGGCTGCTTCTGTGTTGGCTCGTGTGGGTACTACAGTGTCACAGTACACAGTCCCCCCTGCACAAATGGGAGAAGAGATAGGCTGCTCTGCCTTCTCCTGCCCCTCTACCTCAGTGAAGTCCCTGCAGTTAGTGCCGGTTCACACTGGTGCGATGCGGGTACCCTGCAAATCCACTGCTTCCCGCACCGCACCCGACTCACACGCCAGTTCACACTGCCGTATGCAAACTGCTGGGAGTGCCAATACAATGTTAATTACACCCCCATTTCAGCTCGCATATCACACCAGTGAATTGGATCGTACCAGTGTGAGCCCAAAGACTTATACACACAACCCCCTTCCCTCTGTAGAACTTGATCTGATCAATACCCCTGGGCATTCACACACGGTCATACCATCCCAGCTCAGCAAGGATTTGTTTGACTATGCAGACCCCATCCCTTCTACCCATCTGGGCAGAGTCCTGAAGGGAGTGGCAGGCTGCGGGTGAAAAGTGCCACACTGCATCTGGTGGCAGGCTAAGGGTGGCAAGTGGCACACTATATCTGGTGGTAGGCTGCGGGTGACAAGTGCCACACTGTACCTGGTGGTGGTTGGCAAGAGGTACACTGTATGTGGTGGCAGGCTGAGAGTGGCCAGGGGCACACTGTATCTGGTGGAAGGCTACAGGTGGCAAGTGGCACACTGTATCTGGTGCAGGCTGCGAGTGGCAAGTGGCACACTGGATTTGGTGGCAGGCTGCAGGTGGCAAGCGACACACTGTATCTGATGACAGGCTGCGGGTGGTAAATGGCACAATTTAACTGATTGCAGGCTGTGGTTGGGAAGTTACACACTGTATCTGGTGGCAGGCTGTGGGTGGCAAGGGACACTGTTTCTGATGGCAGGCTGCAGGTGGCACGATGTATCTGGTGGTAGACTGCGAGTGGCAAACTATATCTGGTAGCAGGCTGCAGGTGACAAGCAGCACACTGTATCTGGTGGCAGTCTGTGAGTTGCAAGTGGAACGCTATATCTGGTAGCAGGCTGTGGGTGACAAGCAGCACACTGTATCTGGTGGTGGGCTGCGGGTGAAAAGTGGCACACTCTATCTGGTGACAGGCTCCAGGTGGAAAGCAACACTGTATCTGGTTGCAGGCTCTGGGTGGCAAGTGCCACACTGTATGTGGTGACAGGCTGCAGGTGGCAAATGGCACACTGTATCCGATGGCAGGCTGCAGGGGGCATGCTGTATATGGTGGCAGGTGGCAAGCGACTCTGTATCAGGTGGCAGGCAGCTAGTGGCAAGTGGCACACTATATCCGGTAGCAGGCTGTGGGTGACAAGCGTCACACTGTATCTGGTGGCGAGCTGCAGGTGAAAAGGGGCACACTCTATCTGGTGGCAGTCTGCGAGTTGCAAGTGGCACACTGTATCTGGTGGCGGGCTTCGGGTGAAAAGTGGCACACTGTATCTGGTGGCAGGCTGCAGGTGACAATCGACACTGTATGATGACAGGCTGCTGGCAAAAAGTGGCTCACTGCATCTGGTGGTAGGTTGCAAGCGACACTGTACCTGGTGGCATGCTTCAGGTGACACACTGTATCTGGTGGTAGGTTGCAAGCGACACTATATCTGGTGGCCTGCTGCGGGTTGCAAGTAGCACACTGTATCTGGTGGCAGGCTGCACTTGTCAAGTGGCACACTGTATCTGGTGGCGGGCTGCGGTTGAAAAGTGGCACACTGTATCTGGTGGCAGGCTGCGGCTGACAAGTGGCACACTGTATCTGGTGGCAGGCTGTGCGTGGCAAGGGACACTGTATCTGATGGAAGGCTGTGGGTGACACATTGTATCTGGTGGCAGGTTGCAAACGAAACTGTATCTGGTGGCAGACTGCAAGTGGCACACTATATCTGGTAGCAGGCTGTGGATGACAAGCGGCACACTGTATCTGGTGGCGGTCTGCAGGTGAAAAGTGGCACACTGTATCTGGTAGCAGGCTGCGGATGGCAAGCGGCACACTGTATCTGGTGGTGGGCTGCGGGTGAAAAGTAGCACACTCTATCTGGTGGCAGGCTGTAGGTGACAAGCGACACTGTATATGATGACAGGCTGCAGGCAAAAAGTGGCACACTGTATCTGGGGGCAGGCTGTACCTGGTGGCAGGTGGCAAGCGACACTGTATCTGGTGGCAGGCTGCACTTGTCAAGTGACACACTGTATCTGGTGGCAAGCTGCAGGGGGCAAGGGGCACACTGCATCTGGTGGCAGGCTGCGAGTGACAAGTGGCACACTGTATCTGATTTCGGGCTGTGATGAAAAGTGGCACACTGTATCTAGTGGCAGGCTGCAAGTGGCACACTATATCTGGTGGCAGGCTGTGGGTGTTAAGTGGCACACTGTATCTAGTGGCAGGCTGCGGGTGACAAGTTGCACACTGTATCTGGTGGCAGGCTGCTGGTAAAAAGTGGCACACTGTATCTGGTGGCAAGCTGCGGGTGGCAAATTGCAAACTGTATCTGGTGGCAGGCTGCGGGTGGCACGTGGCACGCTGTATCTGGTGGCAGGCTGCAGCTGACAAGTGGCACACTGTATCTGGTGGCAGGCTGTGGGTGGCAAGGGGCACTGTATCTGGTGGCAGGCTGTGGGTGCCACGTTGTATCTGGTGGCAGGTGGCAAACGACACTGTATCTGGTGGCAGACTGCAAGTGGCACACTATATCTGGTAGCAGGCTGTATATGACAAGAGGCACACTATATCTGGTGGTGGGCTGCAGGCGAAAAGTGGCACACTCTATCTGGTGGCAGTCTGCAAGATGCCAGTGGCACACTACATCTGGTGGCAGGCTGTGGATGACAAGTGGTACACTGTATCTGGTGGCGTGCTGCCTGTGAAAAGTGGCACACTGTATCTGATGGCAGGCTGCAGGTGACAAGTGACACTGTATATGATGACAGGCTGCAGGCAAAAAGTGGCACACTGTATCTGGTGGCAGGTGGCAAGCGACACTGTATCTGGTGGCAGGCTGCGGGTTGCAAGTTGCACACTGTATCTGGTGGCAGGCTGCACTTGTCAAGTGGCACACTGCATCTGGTGGAAGGGTGCGGGTGAAAGTGGCACACTGTATCTGGTGGCGGGCTGCGGGTTAAAAGTGGCACACTGTATCTGGTGGCAGGCTGCGAGTTGCACGTGGCACACTGTATATGGTGGCAGGCTGCAGCTGACAAGTGCCACACTGTATCTGGTGGCAGGCTGTGGGTGGCAAGGGACACTGTATCTGATGGAAGGCTGTGGGTGGCACATTGTATCTGGTGGCAGGTTGCAAACGACATTGTATCTGGTGGCAGACTGCAAGTGGCACACTATATCTGGTAGCAGGCTGTGGATGACAAGTGGCACACCGTATCTGGTGGCGGTCTGCAGGTGAAAAGTGGCACACTGTATCTAGTAGCAGGCTGCGGATGGCAAGCGGCACATTGTATCTGGTGGTGGGCTGCGGGTTGCAAGTGGCACACTGTATCTGGTGGCAGGCTGCACTTGTCAAGTGGCACACTGCATCTGGTGAAAGGCTACAGAAGAAAGTGGCACACTGTATCTGGTGGCAGGCTGCGAGTTGCACGTGGCACACTGTATATGGTGGCAGGCTGCGGCTGACAAGTGCCACACTGTATCTGGTGGCAGGCTGTGGGTGGCAAGGGACACTGTATCTGATGGCAGGCTGTGGATGACAAGCGGCACACTGTATCTGGTGGCGGTCTGCAGGTGAAAAGTGGCACACTGTATCTGGTAGCAGGCTGCGGATGGCAAGCGGCACACTGTATCTGGTGGTGGGCTGTGGGTGAAAAGTGGCACACTCTATCTGGTGGCAGTCTGCGAGTAGCAAGTGGCACACTATACCTGGTGGCAAGCAGTGGGTGACAAGCAACACTGTATACGATGACAGGCTGCAGGCGAAAAGTGGCACACTGTATCTGGTGGCAGGCTGTACCTGGTGGCAGGTGGCAAGCGACACTGTATCTGGTTGCAGGCTGCACTTGTCAAGTGGCACACTGTATCTGGTGGCAAGCTGCAGGTGGCAAGGGGCACACTGCATCTGGTGGCAGGCTGCGGGTGACAAGTGGCACACTGTATCTGGTTGCGGGCTGCGATGAAAAGTGGCACACTGTATCTGGTGTCAGGCTGCAAGTGGCACACTATATCTGGTGGCAGGCTGTGGGTGTTAAGTGGCACACTGTATCTGGTGGCAGGCTGTTGGTAAAAAGTGGCACACTGTATCTGGTGGCAAGCTGCGGTTGGCACATGGCACACTGTATCTGGTGACAGGCTGCGGCTGACAAGTGACACACTGTATCTGGTGGCAAGCTGCAGGGGGCAAGGGGCACACTGCATCTGGTGGCAGGCTGCGGGTGACAAGTGGCACACTGTATCTGATTTCGGGCTGTGATGAAAAGTGGCACACTGTATCTGGTGGCAGGCTGCAAGTGGCACACTATATCTGGTGGCAGGCTGCGGGTGTTAAGTGGCACACTGTATCTGGTGGCAGGCTGCGGGTGACAAGTTGCACACTGTATCTGGTGGCAGGCTGCTGGTAAAAAGTGGCACACTGTATCTGGTGGCAAGCTGCGGGTGGCAAATTGCAAACTGTATCTGGTGGCAGGCTGCGGGTGGCACGTGGCACGCTGTATCTGGTGGCAGGCTGCAGCTGACAAGTGGCACACTGTATCTGGTGGCAGGCTGTGTGTGGCAAGGGACACTGTATCTGGTGGCAGGCTGTGGGTGCCACGTTGTATCTGGTGGCAAGTGGCAAACGACACTGTATCTGGTGGCAGACTGCAAGTGGCACACTATATCTGGTAGCAGGCTGTGTATGACAAGAGGCACACTATATCTGGTGGTGGGCTGCAGGTGAAAAGTGGCACACTGTATCTGGTAGCAGGCTGCGGATGGCAAGCGGCACACTGTATCTGGTGGTGGGCTGTGGGTGAAAAGTGGCACACTCTATCTGGTGGCAGTCTGCGAGTAGCAAGTGGCACACTATACCTGGTGGCAAGCAGTGGGTGACAAGCAACACTGTATACGATGACAGGCTGCAGGCGAAAAGTGGCACACTGTATCTGGTGGCAGGCTGTACCTGGTGGCAGGTGGCAAGCGACACTGTATCTGGTTGCAGGCTGCACTTGTCAAGTGGCACACTGTATCTGGTGGCAAGCTGCAGGTGGCAAGGGGCACACTGCATCTGGTGGCAGGCTGCGGGTGACAAGTGGCACACTGTATCTGGTTGCGGGCTGCGATGAAAAGTGGCACACTGTATCTGGTGTCAGGCTGCAAGTGGCACACTATATCTGGTGGCAGGCTGTGGGTGTTAAGTGGCACACTGTATCTGGTGGCAGGCTGTTGGTAAAAAGTGGCACACTGTATCTGGTGGCAAGCTGCGGTTGGCACATGGCACACTGTATCTGGTGACAGGCTGCGGCTGACAAGTGACACACTGTATCTGGTGGCAAGCTGCAGGGGGCAAGGGGCACACTGCATCTGGTGGCAGGCTGCGGGTGACAAGTGGCACACTGTATCTGATTTCGGGCTGTGATGAAAAGTGGCACACTGTATCTGGTGGCAGGCTGCAAGTGGCACACTATATCTGGTGGCAGGCTGCGGGTGTTAAGTGGCACACTGTATCTGGTGGCAGGCTGCGGGTGACAAGTTGCACACTGTATCTGGTGGCAGGCTGCTGGTAAAAAGTGGCACACTGTATCTGGTGGCAAGCTGCGGGTGGCAAATTGCAAACTGTATCTGGTGGCAGGCTGCGGGTGGCACGTGGCACGCTGTATCTGGTGGCAGGCTGCAGCTGACAAGTGGCACACTGTATCTGGTGGCAGGCTGTGTGTGGCAAGGGACACTGTATCTGGTGGCAGGCTGTGGGTGCCACGTTGTATCTGGTGGCAAGTGGCAAACGACACTGTATCTGGTGGCAGACTGCAAGTGGCACACTATATCTGGTAGCAGGCTGTGTATGACAAGAGGCACACTATATCTGGTGGTGGGCTGCAGGTGAAAAGTGGCACACTCTATCTGGTGGCAGTCTGCAAGTTGCAAGTGGCACACTATATCTGGTGGCAGGCTGTGGTTGACAAGTGGCACACTGTATCTGGGGGCGTGCTGCCTGTGAAAAGTGGCACACTGTATCTGGGGGCAGGCTGCAGGTGACAAGTGACACTGTATATGATGACAGGCTGCAGGTGAAAAGTGGCACACTGTATCTGGTGGCAGGTGGCAAGCGACACTGTATCTGGTGGCAGGCTGCGGGTTGCAAGTGGCACACTGTATCTGGTGGCAGGCTGCACTTGTCAAGTGGCACACTGTATCTGGTGGCAGGCTGGGGCAAGTGGCAAACTGCATCTGGTGACAGGCTGCGGGTGAAAGTGGCACACTTTATCTGGTGGCAGGCTGCGAGTTGCACGTGGCACACTGTATATGGTGGCAGGCTGCGGCTGACAAGTGCCACACTGTATGTGATGGAAGGCTGGGGATGACAAGCGGCACACTGTATCTGGTGGCGGTCTGCAGGTGAAAAGTGGCACACTGTATCTGGTAGCAGGCTGTGGATGACAAGCGTCACACTGTATCTGGTGGCGGTCTGCAGGTGAAAAGTGGCACACTGTATCTGGTAGCGGGCTGTGGATGACAAGCGGCACACTGTATCTGGTGGCGGTCTGCAGGTGAAAAGTGGCACACTGTATCTGGTAGCAGGCTGCGGATGGCAAGCGGCACACTGTATCTGGTGGTGGGCTGTGGGTGAAAAGTGGCACACTCTATCTGGTGGCAGTCTGCAGGTAGCAAGTGGCACACTATACCTGGTGGCAGGCTGTGGGTGACAAGCGACACTGTATATGATGACAGGCTGCAGGGGAAAAGTGGCACACTGTATCTGGTGGCAGGCTGTACCTGGCGGCAGGTGGCAAGTGACACTGTATCTGGTGGCAGGCTGCACTTGTCAAGTGGCACACTGTATCTGGTGGCAAGCTACAGGGGGCAAGGGGCACACTGTATCTGGTGGCAAGCTGCGGTTGGCACGTGGCACACTGTATCTGGTGGCAGGCTGCGGTTGACAAGTGGCACACTGTATCTGGTGGCAGCCTGTGGGTGCCACGTTGTATCTGGTGGCAGGTGGCAAACAACACTGTATCTGGTGGCAGACTGCAAGTGGCACACTATATCTGGTAGCAGGCTGTGTATGACAAGAGGCACACTATATCTGGTGGTGGGCTGCAGGTGAAAAGTGGCACACTCTATCTGGTGGCAGTCTGCAAGTTGCAAGTGGCACACTATATCTGGTAGCAGGCTGTGGTTGACAAGTGGCACACTGTATCTGGGGGCGTGCTGCCTGTGAAAAGTGGCACACTGTATCTGGGGGCAGGCTGCAGGTGACAAGTGACACTGTATATGATGACAGGCTGCAGGTGAAAAGTGGCACACTGTATCTGGTGGCAGGTGGCAAGCGACACTGTATCTGGTGGCAGGCTGCGGGTTGCAAGTGGCACACTGTATCTGGTGGCAGGCTGCACTTGTCAAGTGGCACACTGTATCTGGTGGCAGGCTGCAGGGGGCAAGTGGCAAACTGCATCTGGTGACAGGCTGCGGGTGAAAGTGGCACACTGTATCTGGTGGCAGGCTGCGAGTTGCACGTGGCACACTGTATATGGTGGCAGGCTGCGGCTGACAAGTGCCACACTGTATGTGATGAAAGGCTGTGGATGACAAGCGGCACACTGTATCTGGTGGCGGTCTGCAGGTGAAAAGTGGCACACTGTATCTGGTAGCAGGCTGTGGATGACAAGCGGCACACTGTATCTGGTGGCGGTCTGCAGGTGAAAAGTGGCACACTGTATCTGGTAGCAGGCTGCGGATGGCAAGCGGCACACTGTATCTGGTGGTGGGCTGCGGGGGAAAAGTGGCACACTCTATCTGGTGGCAGTCTGCAGGTATCAAGTGGCACACTATACCTGGTGGCAGGCTGTGGGTGACAAGCGACACTGTATATGATGACAGGCTGCAGGGGAAAAGTGGCACACTGTATCTGGTGGCAGGCTGTACCTGGTGGCAGGTGGCAAGCGACACTGTATCTGGTGGCAGGCTGCACTTGTCAAGTGGCACACTGTATCTGGTGGCAAGCTGCAGGGGGCAAGGGGCACACTGCATCTGGTGGCAGGCTGCGGGTGACAAGTGGCACACTGTATCTGGTGGTGGGCTGCAGGTGACAAGTGGCACACTGTTTCTGGTGGCGGACTGCTGGTAATAAGTGGCACACTGTATCTGGTGGCAAGCTGCGGGTTGCAAATTGCACACTGTATCTGGTGGCAGGCTGCGGGTGGCAAGTAGCACACTGTATCTGGTGGCAGGGGCAGGCTGCAGGTGACAAGTTGCACTCTGTATCTGGTGGCAAGCTGCGGGTGACAAGTGGCACACTGTATCTGGTGGCAGGCTGCAGGTGACAAGTGGCACACTGTTTCTGGTGGCGGACTGCTGGTAAAAAGTGGCACACTGTATCTGGTGGCAAGCTGCGGGTGGCAAATTGCACACTGTATCTGGTGGCAGGCTGCGTATGGCAAGTGGCACACTGTATCTGGTGGCAGGCTGTGGGTGGCAAGTGGCACATTGTATCTGGTGGCAGGCTGCGGCTGACAAGTGACACACTGTATCTGGTGGCAGGCTGTGGGTGGCACATTGTATCTGGTGGCAGGCTGCAGGTGACAAGTGGCACACTGTTTCTGGTGGCGGACTGCTGGTAAAAAGTGGCACACTGTATCTGGTGGCAAGCTGCGGGTGGCAAATTGCACACTGTATCTGGTGGCAGGCTGCGTATGGCAAGTGGCACACTGTATCTGGTGGCAGGCTGTGGGTGGCAAGTGGCACACTGTATCTGGTGGCAGGCTGCGGCTGACAAGTGACACACTGTATCTGGTGGCAGGCTGTGGGTGGCACATTGTATCTGGTGGCAGGCTGCAGGTGACAAGTGGCACACTGTTTCTGGTGGCGGACTGCTGGTAAAAAGTGGCACACTGTATCTGGTGGCAAGCTGCGGGTGGCAAATTGCACACTGTATCTGGTGGCAGGCTGCGTATGGCAAGTGGCACACTGTATCTGGTGGCAGGCTGTGGGTGGCAAGTGGCACACTGTATCTGGTGGCAGGCTGCGGCTGACAAGTGACACACTGTATCTGGTGGCAGGCTGTGGGTGGCACATTGTATCTGGTGGCAGGCTGCAGGTGACAAGTGGCACACTGTTTCTGGTGGCGGACTGCTGGTAAAAAGTGGCACACTGTATCTGGTGGCAAGCTGCGGGTGGCAAATTGCACACTGTATCTGGTGGCAGGCTGCGTATGGCAAGTGGCACACTGTATCTGGTGGCAGGCTGTGGGTGGCAAGTGGCACACTGTATCTGGTGGCAGGCTGCGGCTGACAAGTGACACACTGTATCTGGTGGCAGGCTGTGGGTGGCACATTGTATCTGGTGGCAGGCTGCAGGTGACAAGTGGCACACTGTTTCTGGTGGCGGACTGCTGGTAAAAAGTGACACACTGTATCTGGTGGCAGGCTGTGGGTGGCACACTATATCTGGTAGCAGGCTGCGGATGACAAGTGGCACACTGTATCTGGTGAGAGTTTATTTAATTAGTTTTAGCCAAAAAATTTTACATTTTCATTTTATTTATTTACATAAAAAGGCCCAACAAAATCCTGATCTCCAGGCTCATGATGCTCTTAATCCAGCCCCGCCCATGGGGTACCGATTCATCGAGCGTCCCTCACGGAGGTCGTGATATATATATATGTACATTGCATTTATAAAAAAATAAATCACAACATTTTTTTTTCTGTATGTTTGTTTTATTAAATTCTTTCTGTCAGCCAATGGTGGACCAGCTTTCCATGATAGGTGGAGTCCAGGCAACATATACTGATCAGTGCCTTGAAAAAGTATTCATACCCCTTGACATTTTCCAAATTTTGTCATGTCACAACCAGAAACGTAAATGTATTTTATTGGGATTTTATGTGATAGACCAACACAAAGTGGCACATAATTGTGAAGTGGAAGGAAAATGATACAAATAAATATGTGAAAAGTGTGGGGGAGGGGTATTTGTATGGCGCCCCCTTTACTCTGATACCCCTAACTAAAATTTAGTGGAACCAATTGCCTTCAGAAGTCACCAAATTAGTAAATAGAGTCCACCTGTGTGTCATTTAATTTCAGTATAAATACAGCTGTTCTGTGAAGCCCTCTGAGGTTTGTTAGAGAACCTTAGTGAACAAACAGCATCATGAAGGCCAAGGAACACACCAGGCAGGTCAGGGATAAAGTTGTGGAGAAGTATAAAGCAGGGTTAGGTTATAAAATAATTCTCCCAAGCTTTGAACATCTCACGGAGCTCTGTTCAATCCATCATCGGAAAATGGAAAGAGTATGGCACAAACACAAACCTACCAAGACATGGCCGTCCACCTAAACTGACCGGGCCGGGCAAGGAGAGCATTCATCAGAGAAGAGCCAAGAGGCCCATGGTAACTCTGGAGGAGCTGCAGAGATCCACAGCTCAGGGGGGAGAATCTGTCCACAGGACAACTATTAGTCGTCTCTCCACAAATCTGCCCTTTCTGGAAGAGTGACAAGAAGAAAGACATTGGAGAAAGAAAGTCATAAGAAGTCCTGTTTGTAGTTTGTGAGAAGCCATGTGGGGGAGGGGGCAGCAAACATGTGGAAGAAGGTGATCTGGTCAGATGAGACCAAAATTCCACTTTATGGCCTACAAGCAAAACGCTATGTGTGGGGAAAACGAACACTGCCCATCCCCCTGAACACACCATCCCCACCGTGAAACATGGCGGTGGCAGCATCATGTGGTAGAGCAGAGGGAGGCCCATTCAAATAAATGGTGCCGCTCCAAAAACGCTCCACTTAAAAAATAAAAATAAAGCAAAAAAACGTGGCACTGCAGCTGTCGCTGTGCTACCCTCAGGGGCGAATGGAACCCAATTGATTTTGTTCCCCTTTAAATTCGTGGAGGTGACCACATACACTCTACGACTAGCGAAAAATTATTTAGGATTAATTCTTTAATTGCAACACTCGCCATGCTATTTAATTACCTGCAGATTATGCTGAAAACAATATATAAGAAGAACGCTTAGGCGTATTGAGAAATGCCACCCTATTGAGAAATGCCACTCTACCCATGTGGCAAGACATTTAAAAGAGGTTGTAAGCCTCCGTGTTGCCCTTGTGCATCCTATGCATTACGGTGAAAAAAACTTCTGACGGTGACCGCCCCCCCCCCCCCCCCCCCATTTTACTCACCTGAGTCCTGTAATTCCCTTGGTGGTGACGCGCTCTTCCTCTCTGCCCAGGCTTCTCAGCTCTTGATTGGATAGATTGATAGCAGCGCAGCCATTGCCTCCCGCTGCTGTCAATCCAATCAAATGACGCGGGCGCCAGGGGGGGGGCGGGGCCTACATTCTGCCTCTATGGACGCAAATGCTGGACTCGGGAGCGCGCCTGCAAGCTAACCACCCCCCCCCCCCCCCGGTAGATCGCTTCTCCCAGGGGGTTATGCGATGAGGGGGAGGAGCTGATAGCGCCCCCTGAGGGACCCCAGAAGAGGAGGATCGGGGCCACTCTGTGCAAAACGGAGGAGGAGGGGAGGTAAGTGTGACATGTTTGTTATTTAAAAAAACAAAATAAAAAAAAAAAAAAAATGTTTTTTACCATTACTTTAATGATTGGCACGCTGGGAACCTGTCTGCGGTCTCAGTCAGGGCTGGACTGGGACAAAAATTTGGCCCTGGACTTCATCCAGACCGGCCCACTTTAATTTTGCAAACAAGCACAAAAGCAGTATATAAAACTATACGCAATTCTGCATGTGTGGCCCGTGGAGCCCTCTGATGTGGCCCGTGGAGCCCTCTGATGGGGCCCGTGGAGCCCTCTGATGTGGCCCGTGGAGCCCTCTGATGTGGCCCGCGACCTCCTGCTCTGGGATAGAATAGAAAGAATACTGTTATTAAAGGCCAGTTTATTACTAAAATCACAGTGTATATATGGGCATATCTGTTCTGCAGTGCTCACTGGGCTGCTTTCAAACTGATCCGCAGGTGCGGAGCAATTTACCTGCGGGTTACCTGCACTGGCCCATAGACTTCTATTATTACCTGCGGGTTACCTGCACTGGCCCATAGACTTCTATTATTACCTGCGGGTTACCTGCACTGGCCCATAGACTTCTATTATTACCTGCGGGTTACCTGCACTGGCCCATAGACTTCTATTATTACCTGCGGGTTACCTGCACTGGCCCATAGACTTCTATTATTACCTGCGGGTTACCTGCACTGGCCCATAGACTTCTATTATTACCTGCGGGTTACCTGCACTGGCCCATAGACTTCTTTTATTACCTGCGGGTTACCTGCACTGGCCCATTGACTTCTATTATTACCTGCGGGTTACCTGCACTGGCCCATAGACTTCTATTATTACCTGCGTGTTACCTGCACTGGCCCATAGACTTCTATTATTACCTGCGGGTTACCTGCACTGGCCCATAGACTTCTATTATTACCTGCACTGGCCCATAGACTTCTATTATTACCTGCGGGTTACCTACACTGGCCCATAGACTTCTATTATTACCTGCGGGTTACCTGCACTGGCCCATAGACTTCTATTATTACCTGCGGGTTACCTGCACTGGCCCATAGACTTCTATTATTACCTGCGGGTTACCTGCACTGGCCCATAGACTTCTATTATTACCTGCGGGTTACCTGCACTGGCCCATAGACTTCTATTATTACCTGCGGGTTACCTGCACTGGCCCATAGACTTCTATTATTACCTGCGGGTTACCTGCACTGGCCCATAGACTTCTATTATTACCTGCGGGTTACCTGCACTGGCCCATAGACTTCTTTTATTACCTGCGGGTTACCTGCACTGGCCCATTGACTTCTATTATTACCTGCGGGTTACCTGCACTGGCCCATAGACTTCTATTATTACCTGCGTGTTACCTGCACTGGCCCATAGACTTCTATTATTACCTGCGGGTTACCTGCACTGGCCCATAGACTTCTATTATTACCTGCACTGGCCCATAGACTTCTATTATTACCTGCGGGTTACCTACACTGGCCCATAGACTTCTATTATTACCTGCGGGTTACCTGCACTGGCCCATAGACTTCTATTATTACCTGCGGGTTACCTGCACTGGCCCATAGACTTCTATTATTACCTGCGGGTTACCTGCACTGGCCCATAGACTTCTATTATTACCTGCGGGTTACCTGCACTGGCCCATAGACTTCTATTATTACCTGCGGGTTACCTGCACTGGCCCATAGACTTCTATTATTACCTGCGGGTTACCTGCACTGGCCCATAGACTTCTATTATTACCTGCGGGTTACCTGCACTGGCCCATAGACTTCTTTTATTACCTGCGGGTTACCTGCACTGGCCCATTGACTTCTATTATTACCTGCGGGTTACCTGCACTGGCCCATAGACTTCTATTATTACCTGCGTGTTACCTGCACTGGCCCATAGACTTCTATTATTACCTGCGGGTTACCTGCACTGGCCCATAGACTTCTATTATTACCTGCACTGGCCCATAGACTTCTATTATTACCTGCGGGTTACCTACACTGGCCCATAGACTTCTATTATTACCTGCGGGTTACCTGCACTGGCCCATAGACTTCTATTATTACCTGCGGGTTACCTGCACTGGCCCATTGACTTCTATTATTACCTGCGGGTTACCTGCACTGGCCCATAGACTTCTATTATTACCTGCGGGTTACCTGCACTGGCCCATAGACTTCTATTATTACCTGCGGGTTACCTGCACTGGCCCATAGACTTCTATTATTACCTGCGGGTTACCTGCACTGGCCCATTGACTTCTATTATTACCTGCGGGTTACCTGCACTGGCCCATAGACTTCTATTATTACCTGCGGGTTACCTGCACTGGCCCATTGACTTCTATTATTACCTGCGGGTTACCTGCACTGGCCCATAGATTTCTATTATTACCTGCGGGTTACCTGCACTGGCCCATAGACTTCTATTATTACCTGCACTGGCCCATAGACTTCTATTATTACCTGCGGGTTACCTGCACTGGCCCATTGACTTCTTTTATTACCTGCGGGTTTGTTGAGCTTTCTGAAAGTGCACCAAACCTGCAGAATATAATAGAAGTCTATTGCAAACCGCAGGAAAGCCAAAGGTACACTGCGCTGCACGTGTGGGGCGGGTAAACCGCAGCGCATCATTGTGAAAGCAGCCTTGGACCCCTTTCACGCGGTCAGTCTGACATTCCGACCAATTGGACCCTCCATTCACCTCTAAGTAGTGGCAGACATAGACCGACTTGTGCTCTACCTCCAATATGATCTACCAAAAAGTATTGTGGGCTGCGTCCGTGTCCGCTCTGCAAATGCAGCGTGGATACGGACATGCCATCCACCCGCTCCACTCATTGTGTCCCGCGACCGGTTACCAAGTCGCTTAAGTGGCCCTCGCTCTTCAAAAGGTTGGGCACCCCTGATTTAAAAAATAAATAAATAAAACACTGTAAAAATAAATATAATTTTTTTTTTTTAAAACACCCCCGTCCCGACGACCTCGTGCGCAGAAGCGAACGCATACGTGAGTAGCACCCGCATATGAAAACGGTGGTCAAACCACACAGGTGAGGTATCGCTGCGATTGGTAGAGCGAGAACAATAATTCTAGCCATGGACCTCGTCTGTAACGCAAAACATGCAACCTGTAGACTATTTTTAATGTCGCTTATGGAGATTTTTGAGGGTAAAAGTTTGACGCCATTCCACGAGCGGCCGCAATTTTGAAGCGTGACATGTTGGGTATCAATTTACTCGTCATAACATTATCTTTCACAATATAAAAACTTTTGTCTTATTTTTTTATCCAAAAAAATTTGCACTTGAAAGACCGGTTCTGCAGGCTCTGGGTTAGGGATGAGCCGAACACCCCCCGGTTCGGTTCTCACCAGAACTTTCGAACGGACCCCAAATTCGTACGAACTTTAGAACCCCATTGAAGTCTATGGGACTCGAACGTTCGAAATTAAAAGTGCTAATTTTAATGGCTAATATGCAAGATACTGTCCTAAAAAGGGTTTGGGGACCTGGCTCCTGCCCCAGGGGACATGGGTCAATGCCTGAAATGTTTTTAAAAATGGCCGTTTTGGCGGGAGCACTGATTTTAATGACGATTAAAGTGAAAAAAAAAAGTGAAATATTCCTTTAAATATGGTGCCTGGGGGGTGTCTGTAGTATGCCTGTGAAGTGCCACGTGTTTCCGTGTTTAGAACAGTCCCTGCACAAAAATTAGAGTTACGCTTACCGGTAACGTCTTTTCCAGTAGTCTTTCAGGACAGCCACTATGAAAGATAGACTCCTCCTCTTCCTCTGGAAACACTGCGCCAGCCCATAAATTCTTACTTCCCCTGCCGGACCTCAGTTTATATCGAGAATACCTCCGGCCAGCTGGGGAGACACAAGAACACATTAATAACATATTTATCAAATACCATTATCTTGCTGCGCTCTGGTCTTTTGTAAGACTCCCCCCAATTTTCAGGTGGGAACTAGGGCTGTCCTGAAAGACTACTGGAAAAGACGTTACCAGCAGGGGCGTACTAAGTGGGGGGGTCGCGTCGCGCTGCCGTTCTGATCAGTCTCGGGCAGCGGCTGTCACTCACAGCCGAGCAGAGTGAAGCCGCCTCCCCCTCCTCCATGCACAGCACTGTGTAGACAAGGAGGGGGAGGTGGCTTCACTCTGCTCAGCTGTGAGTGACAGCCGCTGCCCGAGACTGATCTGAACGGCGCGATGTGAGTCACATGACTACAGAGAGAAGGGGATTATTGCGCCGGGTCCCGGATCACTGAGCCGACAGGTGACACTTCACTCGGGTGCTGCTCGCACCTCCCCCCTGCAATGCCGCTGCCTTGGGCTCCAGGTACACTAGGGGTTATTTACTGTGGTGGGTCCTGCACTGTAGGGGGGTCCTGCACTGTAGGGGGTCTGCACTGTAGGGGGGGTCCTGCACTGTAGGGGGTCTGCAGGGGGGGTCCTGCACTGTAGGGGGGTCCTGCACTGTAGGGGGGGGTCCTGCACTGTAGGGGGGTTCTTTACTGTGGTGGGTCCTGCACTGTAGGGGGGGGGGGTCCTGCACTGTAGGGGGGGTCCTGCACTGTAGGGGGTCCTGCACTGTAGGGGGTCTGTACTGTAGGGGGTCTGCACTGTAGGGGGGTCTGCACTGTAGGGGGGGTCCTGCACTGTAGGCGGGGTCCTGCACTGTAGGGGGGTTCTGCACTGTAGAAGGGGTCCTGCACTGTAGAAGGGGTCATGCACTATAGGGGTCCTGCACTGTAGAAGGGGTCCTGCACTGTAGGGGGGTCCTGCACTGTAGGGGGGGTCCTGCACTGTAGAAGGGGTCCTGCACTGTAGCGGGTCTTCACTGTAGAAGGGGTCCTGCATTGTAGGGGGGTCCTGCACTGTAGAAGGGGTCCTGCACTGTAGGGGGGGTCCTGCACTGTAGGGGGGTCCTGCACTGTAGAAGGGGTCCTGCACTGTAGAAGGGGTCCTGCACTGTAGGGGGGTCCTGCACTGTAGGGGGGTCTGCACTGTAGAAGGGGTCCTGCACTGTAGGGGGTCCTGCACTGTAGAAGGGGTCCTGCACTGTAGAAGGGGTCCTGCACTGTAGGAGGGGTCCTGCACTGTAGGGGGGGGTCTGTACTGTAGGGGAAGATTCTGCACTGTAGGGGGGTCTGTACTGTAGGTGAGGATTCTGTACTGTAGGGGAGTCTGTACTGTAGGGGGGTCTGCGCTGTAGGGGGGTGGGTCTGTACTGTAGGAGGGTCTGCACTGTAGGGGGGGGTCTGCGCTATAGGGTGGAGGGGTCTGTACTGTAGGAGGGTCTGCACTGTAGGGGAGGATTCTGTACTGTAGGGGGGTCTACACTGTAGATGGGGTCTGTATGGTAGGGAGGGGGGTCTGCACTGTAGGGGATCTGTGTAACATGCAGAGGGTCCAGAGCTGTGAGGGGCTGTGTAATGTAAAGGGGTGCAGAGGTGCAGGGTGCTGTGTAATGTAAAGGGGTCCAGAGGTACAAGGGCTGTGCAATGTAAAGGGGTCCAGAGGTTCAGGGTGCTGTGTAATGTAAAGGGATCCATGGGTACAAGGGCTGTGTAATGTAAAGGGGTCAGGAGGTTCAGGGTGCTATGTTATGTAAAGGGGTCCAGAGGTACAAGAGCTGTGTAATGTAAAGGGGTCCAGAGGTGCAGGCTGCTGTGTAATGTAAAGAGGTCCTTAGGCGCAAGGTCCTGTGTAATCTAAAGGGGTCCAGAGGTGCAGGGCGCTGTGTAATGTAAAGGGATCAGGAGGTTCAGGGTGCTATGTTATGTAAAGGGGTCCAGTGGTACAAGAGCTGTGTAATGTAAAGGGGTCCAGAGGTGCAGGCTGCTGTGTAATGTAAAGGGGTTCAGAGGTGCAGGGGGCTGTGTAATGTAAAGAGGTCCTTAGGTGCAAGGTCCTGTGTAATGTAAAGGGGTCCAGAGGTGCAGGGTGCTGTGTAATTTAAAGGGGTCCAGAGGTGCAGGGGGATGTGTAATTTAAAGGGGTCTAGAGGTGCAGGGTGCTGTGTAATTTAAAGGGGTCCAGAGGTGCAGGGTGCTGTGTAATTTAAAGGGGTCCAGAGGTGCAGTTGTGGAGAGGGGGGGTACACAGTAGTGACAAAAAGATATTGAAGGATGCAGAGGTATGCAGGGGACACGGTGGGTGTTTTTACATTTTATGGTGGGGGGGGGGGTGCCAGATATAGGATCCGCCCCGGGTGCCAAATGCTCTAGGTACGCCCCTGGTTACCGGTAAGCGTAACTCTAATTTTCCCTAATCGTCTTTCAGGACAGCCACTATGAGAGGATAAGCGAGCACTTACCAGTTAGGGTGGGACTACAGCTTGCAAAACCTTTCGCCCAAAGGTCTGCTCACCTGCCGACACCAGATCCACTCTGTAGTGTTTTACAAAAGTGGAATAGCTGGACCATGTTTCTGCTCTGCAAATCTGCTCTGGCGTTGCTCCCGATCTTTCTGCCTGGGAGGCTGCCATAGCTCTAGTGGAGTGTGCTTTAATACCCACTGGGATTTCTTTCCCTGCAACTGAATAAGCCTGCTCGATGGCTACTCTGAGCCACCTAGCAATAGTGCGCCGGGACGCTTTACAACCTTTTCTGGCCCCGGAAAACAAAACAAATAAGGAATCTGACCTTCTGAATGTCTTGGTCAGTTCCAGATAATGTAGGATACATCTCCTAACATCTAAATAATGAAATTTTAGTTCCTTCTCACCGGAGGGATTGGGACAAAAAGAGGGCAAAACAATTTCCTGGCTTCTATGAAAGCTGGATGCCACTTTCGGCAAAAAGGCCGGATCGGTCTTTAAAACTATCCGGTCCGGAAAAATAACGCAAAAGGGAGCCCTGACTGATAAGGCCTCCATCTCACTGACCCTCCTGGCAGTTGTCACTGCTACCAGAAACACTGTCTTCAGAGTAAGCTCTCTCAGAAGACACTCCTTTAAAGGCTCAAAGGGGGGTCCAGTTAAGCTCTGCAAAACTAAAGATCAATCCCATCTGGGAAAGGACAGGCCCTGGACCGGTCTCTGTCTGGACAGGGCCCTAAAGAACCTGACTACCCATGGGTTGGCAGCCAAATGATCTTCCAAATAAACACTGAGGGCTGATACTTGACCCCTAAGGCCGCGTACACACGGGCGGACTGTTCGCCCAACTTTGTTCGTCAAACAATCCGACAAACAGTCCGCTCAAAATTTGCATGAACGGACTTTCCCACACACGATGAACGAACAGTCCGCTGAAAGCGTGCGCGATGACGTGAACGGCACGTACAACGGGACGAGAAATTCGACGTCCAATACACTGCAATGCAACCTTCGCCGTGTAAATCCTTTCTGAGCATGCGCGAAACTTAGTTTGTCGAACAAGCCTACACACGAGCGGACTGTCCGCTGAAACCAAGTTTCAGCGGACTGTCTTACGGAAATTCCGAAAAACTTTGTTCGTCAGACTGTCCGCTGAAACTGTCCGCTGAAGCCCACACACGAGCAGACTGTCCGCTGAAACACTGTTCAGCGGACAAAGCTGGGCGAACAGTCCGCCCGTGTGTACGCGGCCTTAGGGTACTAATGGATAAGCCCTTATCTGCCCCATATTGTAAAAATTCCAAAACTGCGGAGGAGCTCCGTACTGGGAAAGAGCTCTCTGCGCACCACTTGTTGAAACGTAACCAGACCTTTTCATAGATCTGGCGAGTTTCCTTCTTCCTACTGTCCAGGAGGGTAGAAACTAGTCTCTCTGAAAATCCTTTAGATTTTAATAAACCTTCCTCAGTAGCCAGGCCGCTAACTTCCAATGGCGTACTCGTGGGCAGAGGACTGGCCCCTGAGAGAGGAGATCGTCCCGAGGGGGCAAGAGTAGGGGAGGTTCTACTGCCAACTGCTTTAGCATTGAGAACCATGCTCTCTTGGGCCAATGTGGAGCCACCAGAATCAGAGATGTGCTTTCCATTTGAAACTTTCTCAGAACTGCTGGCAACAACGCTGGAGGTGGGAAGGCATAGCAAGTTCTGAAGTGCCAATTCTGGTTCAAGGCGTCCACACCTAAGGCTCCCTCTCCCCTTTTTAGGGAGAAAAAACAGGGGGTTTTTGCATTGTTTTTGGACGTGAACAGGTCAACCTCTGGAGACCCCCATCTCTTTATTATGAGATTGAAGACCTCCTGGTTGAGAACCCAATCGTCCTCCCTGAGCCTTTTTCGGCTGAGAAAGTCTGCTACCACGTTTTTCTCTCCCCTCAGGAAAACTGCTGAGAGCGAAAGGGTGTAGGTTTCGGCCCAGGACAGGATCTCTGTCGCTAAAGACAACAGGGCTCCGCTTCTCGTGCCACCCTGCTTGTTTAAATAGGCCACTACGGAAGAGTTGTCTGACCGCACCTGAATGTGGTGACCCCGGAGCTCTTTTTTGAAGAATCTGAGGGCTAGTCCCACTGCCCTTAATTCTTTCCAGTTGGACGATCGAGTCAACTCGCCGTCCTCCCAAGTGCCCTGGGCTAGAAGGGAACCCAAATGTGCCCCCCAACCTTTTCACTTGCATCTGTGGTCACTACCCGAGAAACCGGGATGAGCCACAGACGACCTTGCGACAGATTCGTCACTTTCCTCCACCACCAGAGGGATCTCTTTACCTGGTGTGGAATATGTACTAGGGTGTCTAGAGCCTCCTGACTGTGGTCCCACACCCCTAGGATGAAGGTCTGTAGGGGACGAAAATGTAGCCCTGCCCACTGCACTGCCGGGAGGGTAGATGTAAGGAGACCCAATACTGACATTAGAACCCTTATGGAAACCAGCTGGTTGCTCTGAAGTGAGGCCACCGCTCTGTCCAGCTTTTGTACCTTTTCTCTTGATAGAAAAACTCTCAACAGTGTTGAGTCCAACAGGAAACCTAGATAGGAGATATGTTGTGAGGGGATCAGGCTGGACTTTTCCAAGTTCAGAAGCCACCCCAGGTCTGTAAGGACCCCTTTGGTTAGATCGAGATCCTTGACCAACTGTGTTGGGGATGTTGCAAATAAAAGCAGGTCGTCCAGGTAGGCTATTATACATATCCCTTGGAGCCGAAGAAAGGCCATGGCTTCTGCCAGGACCTTGGTAAAAATGCGGGGTGCAGAGGATAGCCCGAAAGGCAGGGCCTGAAACTGAAAATGTACTGTTTCTCCCCCTAAATCTATGGCAAGGCGTAGAAACTTCTGCGAGGCCTCCACTATAGGGATGTGTAAATACGCGTCCCTTAGGTCCAGAGATACCATGAAACAGTTGCGGGGCAGAAGAGCCCTTACTGAAAAGATCGATTCCATGCGGAATCTTTTGTATGTCACTGAAGCATTCAGGGGCTTTAAGTTCAGAATCAATCTGAACTTCCCTGAGGGTTTTTTCACTACGAAGATGTGAGAATAAAACCCCCTTCTCTCTTCTGCTTTTGGGACCCTGAGAATAACATCCTGATTCTCCAATTCCCTCAGAGCTTCTAGCAAGGCCTCGGCCTTTACCATGCACCTGGGTAGATGCGTGACAAGGAGCCTTTGAGGGGGTGGTCTTAAGAATTCCAAGAGAGACCCCCTTCTTATTACCCCTAAAATAAATTGATTGGGGGATATTGTCTCCCACTGTGGTAGAAAGGCCCCCAGTCTTCCTCCCACTGTAGCTGGAATGTCACTGGGTTTTACGGGGCTGGATAGGAGGGCGAAAAATCGCCCCTCCTCTGCCCCTGCCTTTTTGGGGCCAGGTTTTCTTTTTCCCCTCTGGTTTAGAGGTTTCCCTACGCCCTTGCGGACGAAACCCCTTTTTTGTTTGTACGGGGGTTTTCCGTTTAAGAGGAAAGGATTTTTTCCTGTCCGCTGTCCGGTCTAGAACAGTCTCTAGCCCTGGGCCAAAAAGGAGGTCCCCCGTCAGGGGTATCCCACATAGCTTTATCTTGGAGGCATTATCCCCTGGCCATGTTTTTAACCAGAGGGCCCTTCTGGCCGAATTGGCTAGAGCTGCCGTTCTGCCCGACATGCGGACGGACTCAGCAGAGGCATCTGCTATGTAAGTGATCCCTCGCAGCATAGTAGGGAAGGATGACAGAATGGTTTCCTTATCTGTGCCTGCCTCAATATGTTGTTGGATCTGTGAGAGCCAGTGCTCTAAATTGCGAGCCACAACTGTAACTGCCATTTCAGGCTTTAGATTGCCGATAGCCGAGTCCCACGTTTTTTTAAGCAGAGAGTCAATCCTTTTGTCCATGCCATCTGCCAAGGCCCCCATGTCTTCAAACGCCAAATCTGTGTGTCTGGAGACCTGGGAGAAAGCGGCATCTAATTTGGGATTTTTATTCCAAAGGCATGCCGGGACCTCTGAAAATGGGAACCTTCTTTTGAGGGATCTAGATAAAAAGGGTTTTCTCTCCGGATCCTGCCACTCCTTTTCAACTGTTTCCATTAACACTTCGTGCACTGGAAACACCCTTCTTTTTGGTTCCCCCAAACCTGAATACATTTGGTCATGCAGGGTTAGGGGCTTTTTATCCGTCTGGATACCGAGGGTTGCATAAATTGCCTTTAAGAGGTCCTCTACCTCATCAAGGGATAATTTATATCTAGAGGCTTTCCTGGACCCCCCGTCCTGGTCCTCCCCCTCGGAACCCTCCTGGGAATCGGAAGAGGAACTGTCTGGAAGTTCCCTACCTGTCCCTGAAGAGCCTGCAACCTCTGTCCCCCCTGTACTAGCAGGTTGGACCGGAGAAGAACTCTGTGCTAGAGGTGGGGTTGTATCCTGGGGAGATGGACCTGTGGGAAGCTGAAATTTTTCAAAAAGGGACCTAAAAGAAGAGAAGGTGGACGAGAGCTCTTTGACTGAAGCTGCTAGTCCTGACTCCTGTTCAGATTCCCTTTCCCTAACGAGGGAGTCAATACAGCCTTTACACAAAACTTTGGTCCAAGATTCCCCTAAAATGTCCCTACAGGAGGCACACTTCTTTTTAGAGCTATGCGTAGACCTAGTTTTTTCCGTAGCTTTCTAAAAAAAAAAGGAAAAAAACAGAAAAAGACAAAGTCAATCCAAAGCTCGGGATACAACCCTGGGAGTGCACTAGACCCTTTTTTAAAAGAAGGAATCTGAGCCTCCCCTCCCCCCTGGCAACCCAGGGGGTCTGCCCCCCCCCCATGATAGAACCATACATTGGGGTGGGGGGATCCTAGATAGAGAGTACCCCTCCCCAGGGTCCTCTTACCTTAGGAATGCTGGAGATAGAGTCTGTTGTTTGAGCCTCAGCTTCCGACATGACTGCAGGTGGCTGCTTACTACAGAGTTCCACGCTGCCTGTGCGCATTCCGAACTCATCTCCAGCTTGTGCCCGGCCCTCCTATCAGCTCCACGACCCGAAACCGGAAGTCGATCGTATTCGAGGTCAGGACTTCGTTTCCGCCGGATACGTCGTCGCCCGTCGTTCGGCCCGCTCGGTTCAAAGAAAAAAAGGGGCGGACTGTACCCTTGTACAGGGAAATCTTCCGAACGGCTTGCCAGCTGCGTCCCTGTAGACGCGATAGGAGTCCCCCACGACCTGAAGCCACGCTCGACTCGGAAGGGGTGGCAGTACCTGGTGAGGTAAATAAACCGTTCGACCCGCCCGACACGCGGACGTTGGTTTCGAACGGTTTGAACCCGGCTTTCTTCAAACGAAGCCCCTGCTTCTTTCGACCGGGTTCTTTAACGAAAAAATGGCCACAGCCTCCCCGACTGATCGGCCTGGTTCCTTGCACAGTGTCTCCCCGCCGGAGGAAACACTAATAACTGAGGTCCGGCAGGGGAAGTAAGAATTTATGGGCTGGCGCAGTGTTTCCAGAGAAAGAGGAGGAGTCTATCTCTCATAGTGGCTGTCCTGAAAGACGATTCGGGAAATTACATTAAACGGAAATAATGTCATTTAAAACTGCTTGCGGTTTTAATGTTATATCTGGTTCCTGCAATATGGTTGAAAATCATTGAGAAAAATGGCATGGGTATCCCTCCCTGCCCATTACCAGCCCCTTTGGGTCTTGTACGCATATTAAGGGGAACCCCATACCCATATTAAAAAAAGGAAATGCGTGTGGCCCCCAGGCCCTATATACTCAGAACAGCAGTATACAGGCGGTGCAAACAAGACAGGGACTGTGTAGGTTTGTTGTGTTAAGTTGAATCTGTTTGTAATTTTCAACTGGTACATTTTTAAAGTGTAGCTCCAGTCAAAAAAACTATTTTTAAGCTTTTTGGAAAACATAGGGAAGGGTTATCACCCCTGTATAATTTGTTTTGTCGTCCATCTTTTTTCATCTCACTTGCTGTTGTCTCCTTCCGTTTGCAAGTAGGAGATGTTTGTAAGTTGGATGTTTGAAAGTAGGGGCCTGCCCTATATGCTCTGCAGAAATGGCGGAACAAGGTGTTGGTTTTGCCACAAAATTGTAAGCCCTCAAAGTGACTCTTGGTGGGCGCTGGAGCGCCCCCTGCTGTGAACGATTATATCAAGAATTGTAATTACATGCCATTGCAGTGGTAGAAAAATTGACCTTTGGTGGTTGTGGTGCTGGTGCCACAACACTATAAGTCCTCACCGTTACTCTGGGTGGGCACAGGAAGGGGCCCTCCTGTGAAATATTATATCAAGAATTGTAATTACATGCCCCTGTTAAACAGAGGCTGAAAAATTGGGCCTATACACTACAACCTCTCCCATGTACTCTAGTTGTGGTGCAGGAATGAGCCCTGCTGCAAAGCATTGCATCAAAATTTTTAATTAAAGGCCCCTGTTAAACAGGGGCAGAAAAATTGGGCTGGTGGCATCACCCAGAACCAAAAATGTTCTTCCAACATATCAGCGGAGTAGGAAGAGGATAGACATTCAACATAACAGGACAGTCACTCAGCATAAGCATAGGCAGTCTTGAGGGGATGTGGTATTTCAAAAAAAATTATTAGGTTACATCAGCTTCAGGTGCTTGGTAGCTGTGGGTGATCCAAGACTGATTCATCTTGATGAAGGTCAGTCGATCAACTGAGTCGGTGGATAGGCGCACCCTGTGATCGGTTACAAAGCCACCAGCAGCACTGAAGGTGCGTTTCGAAAGAACGCTGGATGCAGGACAGGCCAGTAGCTCAATTGCATACTGTGCAAGCTCTGGCCAGTGATCCATCCTCAAGACCCAGTAAGCCAGAGGATTTTCGGTGTGGGAAAGGTGTCCAAGTCTGACCTTGCCCCTAGGTATTCCTGCACCATGTAAATCAGACGCTGGCGATGGTTGCTGGAACCGATCATACCTTGGGGCTGTGGACTAAAAAATTGTCTGAACGCATCAGTCAGACGGCCACCTTCTCCACCGCTCCTTCTGACCGATGCCTCAGCAACACGTTGTCCAGGACCAGGAGTTTGTAACCTCCCAGTCTCTGGGAACGCGTTGCACAGACCTTTGTGCAAGGCCTCCCGGAGATGTCTCATCCTCTGCTCCCTATGCGATGGCAAGATAAGGTCGTCAACCTTACCCTTGTACCGTGTATCAAGGAGAGGGGCCAGCCAGTAATGGTCCCTCTCCTTGATCCGAAGAATACGAGGGTCCTTCCACAGGCTTTGCAGGATCAGGGAGGCCATGCAGCGTAGGTTAGCTGAGGCATTCGGTCAGGAGTCCTCTGGGTCACTAAGGACAACATAATCCGCAGCCACTTCCTCCCAGCCACGTACAAGTCCACGGGTTTCTTGGGACTGTAAATCACCCCTACAAGACTGCTGCTGCTGCTGATGCTGAGTGCCAGCCTCCACCTCCATGCTGACACAATCCTCCTCCTCCTCCTCTTCCTGTGTGATGTATGGGACAGCAGTAACACTGTCTGGATAAAGGGGGCATTGAGAAGCAAGGAAGTCCTCCTCTTCCTGCTTCTGTTCTGCCTAAAGTGCCCTGTCCATTATTCCACGCAGCGTATGCTCCAAGAGGTGGAAAAGAGGTACAGTGTCACTGATGCATGCACTGTCACTGCTCACCATCCTTGTGGCCTCCTCAAACGGTGACAGGACAGTGCATGCATCCCTAATCATGCCCCACTGGCGTGGTGAGAAAAAACCATGCTCCCCTGACCCTGTCCTGGTGCCGTAGTCACACAGGTACTCATCAATGGCCCTCTGCTGCGTGTGCAGCTGCTGCAGCATGGCCAACGTTGAGTTCCACCTGGTGGGCATGTCACATATAAGGCGGTTCTTGGGCAGGTTCAACTCCTTTTGGAGCTCAGCCAGCCGAGCACTGGCATTAAATGATCGGCGGAAATGCACACAGACTTTCTTGGCCTGCTTCAGGACATCCTGTAAGCCCGAGTACCTGCCCAAGAACCTGCTGCACCACTAAGTTAAGTACGTGAGCCACACAGGGCACATGGGTCAGTTGTCCCTGTCGGAGGGCGGAGAGGAGGTTGGTGCCATTGTCACAAACCACCATTCCTGGCTTAAGCTGGCGTGGCGTCAACCACCTCTCAGCCTGCCACTGCAGAGCTGACAAAACATCTGCCCCAGTGTGGCTCCTGTCCCCCAAGCACACCAGCGCAAGCACGGCATGGCATATTTTTGCCTGCGTAATTGCGTAGCTCCTTGAACTCCTACGGAGCACCACTGGTTCCGAGGACAAAGCACAGGAAGAAGCCATGGGGGAAGAAGAAGAGGAGGGGGTGGAGGAGAGAGGTGTGTCACAACCAGTAGTAGCATTTTGGAGGCGTGGTGGTGGAACAACCTCCAACACTACTGCATCTTGTCCTGCATCCTTCCCAGCTGCCAGAAGAGTGACCCAATGGGCCGTGAAAGACAGGTAACGTCCCTGTCCATGCCTGCTGGACCATGAGTCAGCGGTAATATGCACCTTACCGCTGACCGCCCTGTCCAGCGAGGCAAGGACATTGCCTTCCACATGCCGGTAGAGAGCCGGAATCGCCTTCCGTGAGAAAAAGTGGCGTTTGGGAACCTGCCACTGAGAAACCGCACATTGCACAAACTCACGGAAGGGGGCCGAGTCTACCAACTGAAAAGGCAGCAGTTGAAGTGCTAGCAATTTAGCCAAGCTAGCATTCAACCGCTGGGCATGTGGATGGCTGGGAGTGAACTTCTTTCGATGGTGCAGCAGCTGGGGCAGGGAAATTTGCCTGCTATAATCGGATGTGGGTGTACTGCTAGCAGAGTGCCCAGAAGCACTTGGCTGTGACACACCTAATTCTACACCTTCATTCCTCTCAGTGCAGGTTTCAGAGAGGACTGAAGGTCTAGTGGGGTTGGAGATCCCAGCTGATGAGGAGCAAGGAGAGGTCCGCTTTGTTCTTTGGTGTGGGTCTTTGAGGCACGCTTGCCAACGAACTGCATGGCAGGTCAACATATGTCTGGTCAAGCATGTGGTGCCCAAGCGGCTGATGTTTTGGCCACGTGAGATACGCTTGAGACATATGTTGCAAATAGCAGCAGTGCGATCTGATGCACTCGTCTCAAAAAAGGCCCACACCAATGAAATTTTGGAATAACGTGCAGAGGCAGCGCCTGATTCAGTCGGTGTGCTGCCTTTAGGCTGGCCCCTGAAGGGCATCCTGCCTCGTTGGAGATGTGCCTCCTCCTCCCTCCCATTAGGCACCCACATGTAGTCAGTGACCTCATCACCCCCTCCCTCTTCATCACTGGAGCAAACCTGGCAGTATGCTGCAGCTGGTGGAACATGACTGCTAGATTGCTCTCCTTCTTGGGCATCCCCTCTCTCTGTGCTCATGCTACTGCCCTCCTCTAGCTGGGTATCATCATCAGAGCCTTCAAAACGTTGGGCATCCTCCTGGAGCATGTACCAAACACTGTGCTCAAACAGTTCGGGGGCCTCCTCAGGAGGACATGGTGGGTCTAGGGAAGGAGTGACTGATGCCATTGAGACGAGGGAAGAGGCCTGGGTGATAGAGGATGAGGAGGATGAGGAGGGCTTGGTCATCCACTCTACCAAGTCTTCGGCATGTTGCGGCTCAACACGTTCAGCTGCCGAAAATAAGGACAAACGTGTGCCACGGCCACGTGCTGATGATGATGCATTCGCGTCCACAACCAGCACTGTTGCCTCTAAACACAGAGCATGCTTGCCCTCTTTTATTGGCTCGTGACTGTCTGCCTCTCCTTGTTGGCCTTCCAGACATACTCATGGCCTACAGGGAGATGAGAACACCAGCAATTGGGGTAGTTTTAGGTGCTGTCATGAACAGGTGTGACCAGATTGTGTGGACTGCAAAGAGGAAACCAAAACGCATGTAAAGTGAATAAGAATAATGTTTATTTAAGATAAGTGACATAAATAAGTAAACACCCCAAATAAAAATAGTGCTCAACCAACCAACAGAAACCCACAGACAAAAGATAATATATACAACCAAAGGGAAGTACCAAAATCAAGCACGTTAGCCAGGCCAGGGTCATACACATGGGATCAGCAAGTGAACAAGAGCAGGACAGGAGAGGGAGATAATGGATGGGATCAGGCTTACAAGGGAACAGGAACACAGGAATGACAGGATCAGGATGGGATGGGATTGGGTGCAGGGTGCAGGGTGCAGAGTGCAGGGTGCAGGGTGCAGGGTGCAGGGTGCAGGGTGCAGGGTGCAGGGTGCAGGTCAGGGCACAAGGAAGAAATATACCAAGGCAAGCAGGTGAGGGCTTGCCGGGTATTTATGGGACTGCCAGTAATTGTCCTCATGTAACACCTGAGCGCAGAAAGTGTTGTCTGCTCCCTACTGCCAGGATCCATCCGCTGATGGACGTCAGTACTGCGGCCCAATGATGACATAACACCAGCAGGGAAAGACTCTCCTGACAGTTCCAAACTTCCAGGAGACACCTGCTGGTGGACCTCAGTACTGCACACCAAATGATAGATCTTACCAGTGGACGGATCCTTTCCTGACAGGTGCACACTGAGCAGATGACACAGTACACCGACTGTAATTACTGCAGCTGCCTGCCTGTGGTATAGGAGCTGAAGAACACCAGCAATTGGGGGTAACTTCAGGTGTACACTGTGCAGGGGGCACAATACACCGACTGTAACTGCTGCAACTGCCTGTGGTATAGGACCAGAACAACACCAGCAATTGGGGTAGCTTCAGGTGTACATTGTACAGGGGGCACAATACACCGACTGTAACTGCTGCAGCTGCCTGTGGTATAGGATTAGAACAACACCAGCAATTGGGGGTAGCTTCAGGTGTACACTGTGCAGGGGGCACAATACACCGACTGTAACTGCTGTAGCTGCTTGTGGTATAGGATCTTAACAACACAAGCAATTGGGGTAACTTCAGGTGTACACTGTGCAGGTGGCACAATACACCGACTGTAACTGCTGCAGCTGCCTGCCTGTGGTATAGGATCTTAACAAGACCAGCAATTGGGGTAACTTCAGGTGTACACTGTGCAGGTGGCACAATACACTGACTGTAACTGCTGCAGCTGCCTGTGGTATAGGACTATAACAACACGAGAAATTGGGGGTAGCTTCAGGTGTACACTGTGCAGAGGGCACAATACAGCGACTTTAACTGCTGCAGCTGCCTGTGGTATAGGACTAGAACAACCCGAGCAATTGGGGGTAGCTTCAGGTGTACACTGTGCAGGGGGCACAATACACTGATTGTAATTGCACTAGGTTCACAAGAAATGAAGAAACTGTCCCTGCCTATATGTCTCTCTATGAACGCCGCAACACACTACACAAGGCCACCGCGCAGGCGGCCTTATATAGTGTGGGGCGTGTACTAAACACCCTTGAGCTATAATTGGCCACAGGCTTTTTCCTCGCTGCCACCACTGTGATTGCCCGAGCATGCGGGTCACAGTGCATACTTGGCCAATCATCAGCCAGCAATGCAATGTGATGCTCCAGTGCATTGTGGGCTGTGTTGCGCCACACAAATATGGTGCGAACGGCACACAAAGTTCTGGCTTCGCCGAACGGGCGAATACCCAGTTTTTGACTCGAACATGCGTTCAACTCGAACACCGAGCTCATCCCTATTTGTGTCATTGGTAGAAATGGTGCCCCATTGTAGGTGTAGAAGGAATAGTGCCTTGTATAAATCAAGCAAAGGGCCACATCTGGCCCCCAGGCTGCAGTTTCTAGACCACTGCTCATAAGTAAAGGCTCCCGTATGAGGGTGTGTACAAGTGCCAATTTGTTTTGCTTTGCGTCTAGTAAACCCGCAAGAAGCTTAGACCCCTGCAGGGTATTAATGTGCTTTTTACATACAAACTGCTACAGTTAGAGGGAAAACAATACAAGACTGGAAGATTTACCTACAACAAGCAAACAAGCAGAGACGATGATCTGTATACAATAGGAATACGCTAAAAAGGTTACTTGGCTCTGATCATAGAGGCTTCACGAAAAGTTCTTCGAGGTGAGACCCTCCTTGAAGTTCTGCACATCATGGAGTCCTCCTGTCGGCTTCACCTGCTGACCTTTCCGTATTTGGAAAGGTTTTGAGAAGACCGTCCTTTCTGTGAGTATCCTTTTCCGCCTTATTAGACTGACATCCGATATCGGTAAAACATTCTCCAATTCAACCTCTAGATGGCACTGTTGTGATGTAAATGCCATGGGTCATATACACTCATTTTATTAGGTACACCTGTCCTTTCACACGGGCGTTCAGTTTTTTTTTTTTTTTTTTAGCTCAGTCACTTACTTTTTTTTTTTTTACAAAAAAAAAATCTATTTTAACCTCCATTTTCATGTCCGCTAACATCCATTTTTCATCTTTTCATCGTTCTGTTTTGCAAACGGAAGAGGTGATTGTAGCCGTATTAGTGCAATTGTGACAGAGAAAATTGAGTACTGTCCGGGATACTATTTTTTATTTGCACCAACGTATAATTTTTCATGGACGAGCTTTTCGGGGTGTGTCCCTTTTCTTCAAGGTCCAAGCAGTATGAGTACTGCCTGGACCTTGAAGAAGGGGACACACCCCGAAAGCTCGTCCATACAAAATTATACGTTGGTGCAAATAAAAAAAGTATCATGGACAGTACTGAATTTTCTCTTAAACGGAAGAAAAATAGGGTCTCAAAAAACAGAACTTAGCGGAGGCTTATGTCAATGATCATCCGGTATGGTCTGCTAGCCCATAAGCGTACATGTGTGTCCGTTTTTTTAAAATCTGCCAACAGATGGAGGAAAAATTGATATACGTAACGCCCGTGTGAAAGGACCTGTCACGTACCTGGTGGTGAGAGCCCGGAGTGCAGGGAGCGGCCTCTCGTAAGCCTCTGGCTCGAGACCCCCTGGGAGTGAGAACAGGGGTTCTGGAGGGCAGAGGGCACAAGTGCCAAGTCCGTGTAGGAGGGCCTGGTCCAGGAACTGGCGTCAGACAGTAGTGGAAGAAGACAGGTGACTTCTGGAACGGCTGGAGGTCAGCAGCTGGCAGCGAGCAGGTGGGCACACCGGGAGAGCTGACAGGCAGGCGGCAGGCAGCGGTGGTCACAGAACACGGGCTGGAACAGCAGGCAGAAGCTGGGTAAACACAAGCCGGGTCGTCAACGGGCTGGCAGCAGAGGTACCGAAGGAGCAGGCAGAAGAATAGTCAGGAGGTCCGAAGGTCAGGGCTGGCAGCAGGCAGGATAATCAGGAACAAGCCGAGGTGGATCAGAGACAGGAACAATCAGGTAATCGGAGGCAACTCTCAGGAACGCTGTAGACAGGACAGCAACGGGCCACTAGAATGAATCACTTAAGAAGCCTTCTGGGCGCCAAGGGCGGTCGCACGGCACGTCCGTTCGCGCCCACGTCAACCGTGCAACCGACCGTGACCCCGCGCACCCGCGTGCGCACGTTTGCAGCCCTGCGCACCCGCGTGCGCCCGATCGTGCCTGCTCGCACCCGCGTGCGTCCGTTCGCGTTAACGCGCGCCCGGGAAGACCTATCAGCGCTCAACGGACCAACATTGTGGGTAAGTCTTCCACGGGCTGCTGGGACTCGGGACCGACCATGACAGGACCCTAAACACAACACAAATTGCTAATCACATGACAGCAAATCAATGCATTTAGGCATCTAGACATGGTGAAGACGACTTGCTCAAACTGAGAATCAGAATGTGGAAGAAAGGGGAGTTAAGTGACTCTGAACGTGGCATGGTTGTTGGTGGCAGACAGGCTGGTCTGAGATCTTCACACACAAACATCTCTTGGGTTTTACAGAGAATGGTGGGGGAAAAGAGAAAATATCCAGTGAGCGGCAGTTGTGTGGAGGAAAATGCCTTGTTGAGGTCAGAGGAGAATGGGCAGACTGGTTCCAGATGATAAAAAGACGATAGTAACTCAAATTACCACTGCTTACACCCGAGGTATGCAGAATACCATCTCTGAGCGCACAACGTTCTAACTTACCAACTAATAGTGAATGTGTTTTCTCAGCCAATCAGCAGAAGTTCCTTTGGCCACTGAGGCTTCTGGGATGGACTATTTATTCAGAGAGAGTCAGGTGATCAGGGTTCTTTCCACGCGGGCTGCGGCCTGGGTGGGTGTGTGTGGAGCAGCAGCAGAGGTGTAGGCCTGAGGTCTAACCACGTGTAAAGGGGGCTTGGCCCGAGGGGAGCCTGGTCGTTGCCAGGAGGCATAATAGGAGAAGATGTTGTCAGAGGGTCAAGCACTCTTGTTGCCAGAGGCCAGTGCAATGGGATAGAGTTTTGAAGGAGTATTGAGCAGACTCTTCATCATTCGGGGACGGTGAAGTGGCTGGGAAAGCTTCATGGAGAACTCATCGAAGAAGTCCAGCAGGGCAATAACTTCTCCGCAGGATGTGGAAACCTTGCAGGAAGATCTGAACAACTTAATGGGGTGGGCAACTACATGGCAAATAATGAGGTTTAACCACTTCAGCCCCGGAAGATTTAGCTGCTCAATGACCAGGCCATTTTTTGCGACACGGCACTGCGTCGCTTAGAGTTGCCACCTTTTCTTCACGCCAAATCTGAACACTTAACGGCACATGATGATTCTTTTAAATTTTTTTTTTTTTTAAGGGAGAAGGCTGTGGAACTTTGATGTAAGGGTGTTTCACCAAAGCCCCAACTTACATCAGAATTGTTAGCATTCCCCCTTAAATCATAGTTCACAAAGCCCCCCCTTACATCAGAGTACACAGAGCACCCCTTACATCTGAGTCCCCCTTACCATAGTGCACTCACTCGCTCAGTGGCAGGAGAGAGAAGGGAGGAAGGCGGCCTATGCATTTAGCGGGTGTGGTACTTGGTTAGTTGGGGAGCATACTGTAGGAAAAATAAGGGGAAAACAAAGACACTGAATTTGGAAAGAGCCAACTTCCCTAAACTATGAACCTTGCTAGAAGGCATAAATTGGGATAAAATCTTAGGAACAAAAGACATGGAGGAGGGATGGGTTTGCTTTAAGATCAGATTAAATAAGGGTATTAGCCAATGCATCCCATTGGGAAATATATTTAAGAGAGTGATCAAGTTCTGGATGCCTTAACTCCAATGTAAAAATGCATACAAAAGCAAAGGAGAAGGCCTTCAAAAAATACAAGGTTGAGGGATCATCATCAGCATTCAGACTTTTTATAAAGAATGCAACAAGAAATGTAAGGGTGCAATTAGGGCAGCTAAGAGAGAACATGAAAGACACACAGCGGAGGAGAGCAAAAAAATCCCAAGAAATTCCTTAAGTATGTAAACAGTAAAAAAGGGAGGACAGACCATATTGGTCCCATAAAGAATGAGGAAGGACATCTGGTTACAAAAGATGGGGAGATGGTGAAGGTATTGAATTTATTCTTCTCCTCAGTCTTCACGAGGGAATCGGGGGGTTCGGTAACCAAAACTTCAGTGTTTATCCTCATGACGCATCACAGGAAGCCCCTCCATGGTTAACAGAAGGAAGAATTCAAATTAGACTTGGGAAACTTAACATTAATAATTCACCGGGACCAGATGGCTTGCACCCGAGGGTACTTAGGGAACTCAGTCAAGTAATTGCCAGACCATTGTCCCTAATTTTTACTGACAGTCTACTGACTGGACTGGTACCAGCTGATTGGAGAAAAGGCAATGTAGCACCAATATTTAAAAAGGGCCCAAAATACATCATTGGGAATTACAGACCAGTTAGCCTAACATCAATAGTATGTAAACTCTTGCAGGGGATGATAAGGGACTATATACTGTACAAGATTTTAGTAATGAGAACGATATCATTAGCAGTAATCAGCATGCATTCATGAAGAATCGTTCTTGTCAAACCAATCTTTTAACCTTCTATGAGGAGGTGAGTTGCCATCTAGATAAAGGAAGGCCCGTAGACGTGGTGTATCTAGATAAAGGAAGGCCCATAGACG
This sequence comes from Lithobates pipiens, assembly GCF_037356315.1. Taxonomy (NCBI): domain Eukaryota; kingdom Metazoa; phylum Chordata; class Amphibia; order Anura; family Ranidae; genus Lithobates; species Lithobates pipiens. The sequence goes on along the minus strand of NW_027507764.1, from coordinate 589,934,964 downwards.
TGGTGTATCTAGATAAAGGAAGGCCCGTAGACGTGGTGTATCTAGATAAAGGAAGGCCCATAGACGTGGTGTATCTAGATAAAGGAAGGCCCATAGACGTGGTGTATCTGGATTTTGCAAAAGCATTTGACACAGTTCCCCATAAACGTTCACTGTACAAAATAAGGTGAGTTGGCATGGACCATAGGGTGAGGACATGGATTGAAAACTGGCTACAAGGGCGAGTTCAGAGGGTGGTGATAAATGGGGAGTACTCCGAATGGTCAGGGTGGGTAGTGGGGTCCCCCAGGGTTCCGTGCTGGGACCAATCCTGTTCAATTTGTTTATAAACGACCAGGAGGATGGGGATGGGGGAAACAGTTCAATCTCTGTATTTGCGGATGATACTAAACTAAGCAGGGCAATAACTTCTCCGCAGGATGTGGAAACCTTGCAAGAAGATCTGAACAAATGAATGGGGTGGGCAACTACATGGCAAATGAGGTTCAATGTAGAAAAATGTAAAATAATGCATTTGGGTGGCAAAAATATGAATGCAATCTATAGACTGGGGGGAGAACCTCTGGGGGGATCTAGGATGGAAAAGGACCTGGGGTTCCTAGTAGATGATAGGCTCAGCAATGGTGAATCCTGGGTGGGTGGAAACCCTAGCGTCGCTCTAACTGACAGTTGTGCGACGTTGCACCCAAACAAAATAGACGTCCCTTTTTTCCCACAAATAGAGCTTTCTTTTGTTGGTATTTGATCATCTCTGCGTTTTTTTATTTTATATAAATGTAGCACTGACCCCCGAAGGAGCTGCTGAATTTTCTTGGGCCTGTACTCTGTTACTAAACCCCCAGTGACTTGGCTCAGTCCCCTTGATACAGCTGTGGTGCAATATTGGTGTGGAATAAATGGTGAACGATAACCCCACAATATAATGACAGTATACCTTGGTTGTCACCTGGGTATCCAATGGCTCCACCTGCTGGAGAAAGAACAATACTCCACACCAATGTACTTAACTAAAAGGGTATTTTACTTTGGTTATGATAAGGTGATAATTACAGTGGTTGTGCTGTCACATCAACATAACGTAACAATACAGTGAATCTTAACAACAGGTAAATATAGCACAAATACAAGGGAGCTCCCTCTACTTTGAGTTCTAGGTGCAAGGCCTTGCAATAACAGTCTTTGCTCTTCTTTTCTTCTGCTAGCTATAAAGGTCTGTAGTGATTTGTAATCCAACAAAGTGAGATACTAAGGGTTAACACAGAAGGGATCCTGAAACTGTTTCTGGAGGTACTCCAATGGTTATTACCTCTGTTATGGCACAGTACTAAAGTGAAATGAGGAGTAGGCTTTAGACCTGCCTAATGTCAGTCTTTGTTAGATCCTCCTCTGTGGGACTACAGGTCCTAGCACCTCTGTATAGAAGTCTAACTATATGCAAGTACGTAATAAACTGTGGACCACAGCCCGCTCACCAACTGGATCTGATGATATGCAGCAGTTCCGCTCCGGTGCACTGTGCCTTGCTTCTAGCCGACCGGCTCCGTCACACCGCTCCATCCTGCAAGATGCACTGGGTCCCACTGATGGCTCCGACAGGTGTCTCTGGATCCTTCCCAATCCGGTCACTCAGTCACTCCAGCTATCTCACAGGTCCTCACAGGCAGGCCATGCGTCCAGAAGAGACCTAAGATGGCCTTTTATAGCCTACCCAGCATGCATTTAAGTACAGGGTGATCATGTGTAGGTCACCTGGCATTCTGGGTAGATAGGTCAAATATCAAAATTAAACACACTCACTTCCTGTTGTCTTTCTAACACTATGAAAAGGAAAATCATCCAAGTCCATTTCCAGTTTTGGTCACTAGATGGCGCCAAATACTAAGGGACATATACATTATACCCTGCTTTAATTCTTTGGTCCCCAAAGATGTTCAAAATCTTAGCTCTATCCTGTATTTTTTGTTTCTATGTGATCACATAACACAGACAGAGGAGCTTCCCACCAATTCACATGTGATGGGGAGCTGTCCTGTGCACGCACAGCTGACACCGTAGTGTCTGATACAGATGTGTCAAGGGGTGAGCTGGGGTTGTCCCTTACTGAATCAGTAGTAGAGGGACCATGCACTTCAGGATTTCTCTTGCTGGTAATTTGGGTCGCATCAGAACATTCGCCCAATCCATCATATGTCAGTCTCTTTGGTGGGTGAATGTCTCTCTTTGCTCTTTGTCTTTTTGGAGCATCCACCACCCTCATTCCTCATCTCAGGCTCTTGCAGTGGGGAACTAGCAGGAGTGCATTGCTCTTCCGAGTAATAGGTTATTGGCACAAATTCTGGGGCCTCCGCTCTGAGAGTTCCATTATTCCTTTCTCCTGTCTGAGATGAGACACCAACTTCAGTTCCTGATGTTTCAGATGGCCACAACCAACTTATCTCCATCTCTTCCCGCTCTTCATCCTCAGTTGCTGAGGGTCCAGGCTGAGATCTAGTTGATGGCCTATGCACAGCAGTGGACGTGGAAGGTAGTTCCTCCTCTGTGTTTATCCTGATTGCTTCTATGAGGGGCAGAAGTTGATTTCTATGCCAGGTCTTTACCGGCCCAGTGTTCCCTTCTGGTCTAATCTCATACACTGGGAGTTCTGGAAGTTTCCTGCACCCAACATATAGCTGTGACTTCCAGCGGTCAGCCAACTTATGTTTGCCTGGGATACCTAGATTTCTTAGTAGAACTCGGTCTCCGGGTTGTAGATCTTGGATTCTTACTTTCAGATCGAAGTTCCTTTTGTTCCTACTTCCCCTGACGTTTGATGTGGCTTGGACCTGATAGGGAGTAGTTCTAGACTGGATGCCTAGTAGATCCAACAACTTTTTTTTTCAGGGTGCTCTCAAAGTCTCTTCCTTGGTCTGAATGTATCCGTTGAGGAAGATCATAATGGATGAAGAACTTTTCCACAAGAGTCTTTGCTATTGTGGCTGCTTGCTGATCTCTAGTGGAAAACACCTTAGCATAGCAGGTGAAGTGATCGGTGACCACCAAGATGTTCCCTTGTCCACTCAGGTCAGATTCCAAACACAAGAAGTCTATACAGACCAGATCCATCCGCCCTTGGCTCTCTAAGTGGCACATTGGGGTGGCTTGCTGGGGCAAGGTCTTCCGCTGTATGCACCTGAGGCAGGAATGGCAATAGCTCTCCACTTCAGTTCTCATGTACGGCCAGTAGAACCTGTCTCTTACAAGTTGAAGGGTCCTCTCAGATCCTAATTGGCCATGATGGTCATGTAAGGAGATCAACACTCTCTCCCTATGTTTTTCTGGCAGGAGCGGTTGCCTCTTCTCTTCGGGATCTTCAAAGGGGCCCCTTCGGTAGACCACACCTTGTTGTAGCTGCAACCAATCCCACTCTTTGTGGAGCAGCCAAGCTTCTCTCCGGGTGTTCTCCAGCAGCAGATCAAGCTGTTTACTCTCCAAAGCCTTCAATACTAGGCCACAAAGTGAGTCTTCCAGCTGGTCTCTCCCGAGATCCCTTTTGGATAGTTTGGGTACAATTCAGTTCCATCCCTTCACAGAGGGCTCTTACTCTGTCAGAGGTAAGTTGGGTCCAGTCTTCTGAGTGGTCTTGGGAGTAGTGGGGCCTTCTCGACAAAGCGTCTGCATCTCGGTTACCAACTCCTGGTCTGTACTTCAGGCTGAAGGTAAAGGCCGAGAGGGCAGCCAACCACCTGTGACCGGTGGCGTCCAACTTTGCGGTGGTGAGCAAGTATGTGAGGGGGTTGTTGTCTGTCTTGACCACGAACTCTGCTCCATAAAGATAATCCTTTAACTTGTCCACCACTGCCCACTTCAAAGCCAGAAATTCAAGTTTGTGAGTAGGGTAATTCCTTTCAGCAGGTATTAGACTTCTGCTCACATAGGCAATGGGTCTCAGGTGTCCATCATATTCTTGGTAGAGCACTCCACCTAGCCTGTCTCAGCTGGCATCCACGTGCAATTCATAGGGTTTGGCGCGGTGTGCATAGGCCAAGACCGGAGCAGTGGTAAGGCTCCACTTTAGCTGTCTAAAGGCTTCTTCGCACTGCGTTGTCCACTGGTCTTGGATAGACTCCTTCTTCTTCCTGGGGTGTTTTGGTCTTCCAGGTTTTTCTGAGTCTGCACCCGCCTCCTCCTGGTTCTTCAGAAGCTCAGTAAGTGGGTTAGCTATCTTCACAAACCCTTCTACGAACCTCCTGTAATATGAACAGAAACCCAGGATTGATCTGAGCTCAGTCACATTTGTGGGATTTGGCCGAGAAGTGACAGCTTCTAACTTCTTAGGATCTGTAGCCACTCCTTCTTCAGACACAATGTGCCCTAAGTAGTTCACTGAGGGCTGGTAGAATTGTCATTTTTCCATTGAGAGCTTCAGGCCTTCATCGTGAAGTCTCTTCAGGACCTTCTCCAGGCGCTCTTTGTGCTCTTCTAGTGTTCGGCCAAACACTATGACATCATCTAGGTACACCAGCACCTCAATCAAGTTCATGTCGCCCAGTCTTCTCCATCAATCTCTGGAAGGTCGCTGGGGCCCCAGACAGACCTTGTGGCATCCGATTGAACTCAAAGAATCCTACAGGGGTAATGAAAGCGGTCTTCTCCCTATCTTCGGGACACATGGGGATCTGACAATATCCGCTCTTCAGATCCAGCACGCTGAACCCCTTCGCCCCTGACAGGCTCTGTAAGGCATTCTCTATCCGAGGTGTGGTGTATTGTTAGGGAATGGTTCTTCGGTTCAGTGTTCTGTAGTCAATACACAGCCGTAACAACCCATTCTTTTTTCTCACGACCACTATGGGAGAGGCATATGGACTCTGGGACTCTCTGATAATCCCTGTTTTCTTCAGCTCAGCTAGCTGTTCTCGCAGGTCTTCAAGATCTCCCAGTGGAATCTGTCTGACTCTCTCCTGGAAGGGTTTGTCTTCTTCCAACCAAATTTTGTGTTTAGCACTCTTTGCCAGCCCCACATCAAACTCACTTTTAGAAAAAGCAGTTCTCCATCTCAGGAGCTGGGTCTTGGCTCTCTCCATCCAAGCAGGCATAAGAGGTGTGTTTTTTGGGTAGAACTCTTCCAGGGGGATCTCTCTGTCTTGTTCTTCCCTGGTACCACAGTGTGAGACCGGGGTAAAGGAAAAAGGGTTGGGACTTTATATGAGGCATAGGACAGTTACGTCACAATTGCCTCCATCCCAGTCAAAACGAAGCAAGACAAGAAGTTGGGACTTTGCATGAAGCATGTAGATTTGGAATAAAAAAAAGAGCTGTATAGGTCTGATAATGTTGAATTTATTAAATATTACACAGTAAAATACATCAAAAGCAAGGTACATGTTGCATCTTCCATCATGATTCATTGATTCATACATTGGCATATTGCACATTGATGATGATATTCAAGTAAATTAGGTAAAACGGTATATACAGAATATGTTACAAAACTGCATGATTATAGTATTTATGACATCTGAAGCTCGATGCGTTTCGTGGCTAACTTGCCACTCATCAGGAGCTGATGTAAATTGGATGTCTATAAAACAAAAGTATTATATCAGACAATTAGTAAGTCTTGTGTATAAAAAGTAAAAATAGATAGAATTTGCTTGAATCAACCACTCATACTCACAGGTAAGGCAATGGAAAGGGCGTGGCAGTGGTTGCGTGGGCAGCCGGGGACCCGATCTGGCACGGGAGCTGAGGCGACACATGCGGAAAAGCAGGCAAGCAAGTCCCGTGCTAAAACAGTGAAAAACGATACTAGTGAGAAAAAAAAATAAAAAATTAGGAAAAATATGTGATGAAAAAGTGATAAGAATCTGTGATGGTGAAACTGTGTTGGAAACAATGGGAATGCTCCAACGTAGTGAGCACTAACATTGAAAGGTTAGAGAAAAAAGGGGAGAGGAGGAGAAAGGGGGAAAAAAATGGAAAGGAAAAGGAAGGGAAAAGAGGAAGAGAAAGAAATAATTCTTGCTTCTAGCTGGCCGGCTCCGTCACACCGGTCCGTTCTGCAAGATGCACTGGGTCCCTCTAATGGCTCCGACAGGTGTCACTGAATCCTTCCCAATCCGGTCACTCAATCTCTCCAGCTATCAGATGAAGGAGGTTTGTCTTTGCTGCACTCCGTAGTGGCTGTAGGCCGCGCTCTCTGGAGACACTCCTCACAGGTCCTCACAGGCAGACCATGCATCCAGAAGAGACTTAAGATGGCTGCGCAGGGTCCTTTTATAGCCTACCCAGCATTCATTTCAGTACAGGGTGATTATGTGTAGGTCACCTGGCATTCTGGGTAGATGGGTCAAATATCAAAAGTAAAGAGGGGGCGTGGTCACGGCATGGAGGAGTGAGGACGCTCGTTCAGGGAGCTCCCGGTCCGTGACCCCTCCGTAGCCCCGTCTGACAGTCTGGCCGCACATTCCGGCATCCCCGGCCCCGCAACACGCCGCTGACGATCCGCCGCACCGGCGGATACACACCGCACGGCGGGATGGATAAATTTCTGGTGCCGCTCCAGCCTCCGGCCTCCACGCCTGATCTGGCCAAGATGGCGCCCGCGGCCTCCGGCGCGTCCAGTCCGGCGCTGCACAGGGAAGGTGAGAGGGGGACACAGCACTCACACGACCTGCCTCCGTTCTCCCCGCCTAGCGACCTGTCTCCCTGCCTCCCCCGCTCACTGTCTCTTGCATCCCTGGGCAGTTTGGAGCACAGCGGCCTGCAGCCATGGCTCCCCCACGGACCTCAGTACTCCCAGGGGCCTAACCACAGAGGCTCCCCCATTATGGAACCAAGCAACCAGCCAGCGTCTGCCACAGTTGCACAGGGGGGAGTGCAGGGGTATTATCCACCCACTCTCCTGGGAGACAGTACAGTGTGGTCCCTGCTGCAGAATCTTCCCACAAAAGAGGATTTTAGCTGCATGGCAGCCAGGATTGAGACGACACTAAGGACTGAGATAGCAGGTGTTAAGAGGGAAGTGGCGGCCACGACCACCCGAGTTGCAGCCTTGGAAAATGATGTGACATCAGTGACTGCAGATTTGACGGGTTTGAAAGGCACACAGGACACCCTGACCGACAGAGTCGCACAGTTGCATTTGCTGGTAGACGACCTTGAAAATCGTAATCGCAGGCGCAATATTAGGATCAGGGACTTGCCCGAAGCGACTGGTCCCTCTGACCTTAAAGTCACAGTCACAGCCATCTTTAACGCTTGCTTGGACCGCCCTGCTGATACACAGATTGCTATTGACAGAGTCCACAGGACCATGGGTCCCAGGGGCCCCACAGAGGGCAGGCCACGTGACGTACTGTGCAGTCTCCATAGCTATTCCGTGAAAGAAGATGTCCTCCAGGCGGCGTGGCACAAAGGCAGCATAGATTTTGACGGAGCACAGGTTACTCTTCTACCAGACGTCTCCCGGAGAACTCTACAGATGAGACGCTGCCTGCGGCCCCTCCTGGAGAAATTAAATGAACAGAGGATAACCTACAAGTGGGGCCACCCGTTCCACCTCATAGTACGCAAGAATGGCAGGCCCGTTACACTACGTCACCCCTCTGAAGTTCCGTCTTTCTTGGACACGCTGGGTCTACCACCGATCACTATTCCTGATTGACTGGCGTTTGTTGTCCCACAAAGCACTCCAGCAGGCGACTTCGACCCACAGGCCAGGCCACAGAGATCAAGAAGAAACCGCCGACCACACCGTCGGAGAGCGCAGGCACCTCAAGACCATGAGCCATGAGTGAGTAGAGCTTTCCCTCATAATTTGCAGCCTGGAGAACATTGTTTTTGTTTTTTTTTTTTTTTTGTTTTTTCTCTTTTTTCTTTTCTTTTTCCTTTTTCCCTCTTTGTATTTTTCTTTTTTTTTTCTCCCTTTTTGCGGTCTGAGACTTTAATTGAGAGCTACCTGGTCCCGTCCTTGCAAGTGTTCCCCACGGTTGATCCCGGGAAGGGGAGGGGGGTGCTTCACAGGGAACCCGACCGGACTGGCGTCTGGACACGGGCTTGACCTGGAACCGGCTGTATATGCCTATGACTTTTGTGTAGTGCTCAGTTCCTGGGCCCTCTCGGACGCCATCTGTGGGTCGGCAACTTTTGTTGGTACATTGCCCGTATGGACTGACCGCCATTGGGGTGCCCCCCCCACTCCCTCCCCCCCTACTTTTACCCTGGCCGCCTGATGAACTGGATGCCACGGACTGGTCATCCACCTGGAAATCTTGGAAAAGAGCGGTCGGCAACCCGGGACAGTTGTGGGATCTGGGCACCTGGCTGCACAGTAGGGGTACCCCCCCTCCCCCCCCCCCTTTTTTTTTTTTTTTTTGTTGTCTTCCCCCCTCACCTGAGGGTGGGAGGGGGATTAGGGGGAGAGAGCTGGAACCTGAGTGATATTGGGACTGGTATACACTGTACTGTTTACTGTATTTGGATGCTCTTATTTTTTATTTTTTTTTCTCCCACTGTTCTCCATGATCTGTCGCATACTGTTGTGAAGATATGTTAATATCCGTTATTTTTGTTTAAAGCTGTTGTGTTGCCGTAAGGTTGATGTCGTTAACACCTGCAGGCCTCTTAGAGGCTGCAGGGACCAAGGGCTATGGACGGAGTACTGCGCTGGGGGTTCCTCCCTCTGCAGTGCCTTACCCCTACCCCCAATAGGCCTTTCTGCCTTAGCCGGCAGGCTTTCTCCGATAGGAGCTTTAGAATTTCCCCGTTCCATCCTTACCTTCACCCCTGTCCCTTCCCTTCCTAAGTTTGATCCACTCCTAGTCTTCCCCTGACCTTCCTCCTTGTCCCGCCATTCCTTTAACCTTTGAACCTCCCCCTTCTTTCAGACCCTGGTGGTGGGCCCAGGACCGGTACAGCAGTTGCCATGACTGTGAAGTTGGTCTCCTGGAATATTAAGGGGTTAAACATACCAGAGAAGAGGTCCAGCTGCCTCACGGAGCTGTGGCGGATGAGGCCTCAAGTGGCTTTTCTACAAGAGACCCATTTCAGGACCGACCAAGTACCACGGCTGTACAGTAAACATTTCCCTATAGCCTATCATAGCACCTCTCCTACATCAAAATCGAAGGGAGTGTGTATCCTCCTAGCTAAAAACTTGCCATGGAAGCTGTTAGACATCCAGTCCGATAGTGAAGGGAGATACCTCTTCCTCAAGGGCACATTGTACTCGCAAACCTTTACACTTGCCAACCTATACATGCCAAATGTCGGCCAGCTGCCTGCTCTGGAAGCGTGCCTTTCTGCCCTGGCTGCGTTTTCGGAGGGCACCTTGATTGTCGGAGGTGATTTTAACCTTACCTTAGACCCCCACAGAGATTCGTCGACGGGCGCCTCTGCCCTATCTATACGTACCCATTCCCAAATAAAAGATCTCATTCACTCTCACCGACTGATGGACATCTGGCGCACTCTCCACCCACAGGACAGAGACTACTCCTTCTTTTCTGCTGTTCATGGCTCTTATTCACGCATAGACCTGTTCTTGGTAGCCCATAGCGCTCTACCATTGGTTTCTGATGCTCAGATTGGACACATTGCTTTGTCCGACCATGCGCCGGTCTTCTTAGCACTGAAGCTTCAACCAGAATCGCGGGGCCAGTCGTGGTGGCGACTGAATGAGTCGCTCCTGAAGGACGCAGACACCAACTCGGATGTGCTCCGAGAATTACAGGGCTTCTTCGAGAGCAATCAGTCCCCAACCCTCTTACGGTCTGGGCGGCCCATAAATTTTACATTAGGGGCATTCTTATTAAGCATGGGCACAGACTTAAGGTTGCCAGAGCCAAAGCTCTCTCTGATCTTATCTTTAGACTCCACGAATGTGAACAGCGCCACAAGTCTTTGCCGACGGCCGCGCTGGATGCAGAAGTGAAAGACCTTCGGGAGCAAATTAGAGACTTCTCTCTTTTTCAAGCGAAAAATAGACTTATGTGGGTGCGTAGAATGTACTATGAGTATGGGGACAAATGCAGTAGGTCCTTGGCGAACGCCCTGCGAGCCCAACGGAACATGTCTTTCATCCCGGCCATATCCTCCCCCACGGGCGCCAAAATTCATGATTCCAAGGCCATAGCGGAATGTTTCCGATCTTTCTATGAGGCCCTTTACAACTTACACCCCCAGGAGTCAGCGAACGCCACGCAGGCCCGATCTGCAGCCATAGACGCATATCTGACCTCAGCGAACCTCCCTACCCTTACACCGGATGAGATGGAGATATTCTCTCAACCAATCTCACCGGGGGAACTGGCGGCTGCACTGAGGGATTCTCCCAAGGGCAAGGCGCCTGGCCCGGATGGGTTTACAATCCCTTACTACAAGACATTTCTCCCCTTGTTAACTGCACCCTTTGTCTCGGCCTTTAATGCCATATTGGAGGGCCAGCCTATTCCACCAGAGCTTTTGCAGGCCAGCATTTCAGTCATACCTAAGCCAGAGAAGGACACTCTTCTCTGTGCTAGTTACAGGCCTATCTCCCTCCTGAATTGTGACCTGAAGTTGTTCACGAAGATTCTGGCGGAAAGACTGGCACCTATTCTTCAACGCCTGATACCACTGGACCAGGTGGGGTTTATTCGCAACAGGGAGGCCAGGGACAGCACCACCAGGACTGTGAATGTTGTGGAAAGGGCCAGGCGCCTTAAAGTTCCGCTTATGCTACTATCGGTAGACGCCGAAAAGGCGTTTGATAGAGTAAGCTGGCCCTTTTTGCTGGCCACCCTTCAACGCCTGGGGGTCCCTCCCCCTATGATCTCCTGGATAACGGCTCTGTATTCCTCTCCGACAGCAGTAGTCAGGATTAATGGGATTGCTTCGTCTCGCTTTACTATTGGCAATGGGACGAGGCAGGGATGTCCCTTGTCCCCCCTCCTATTCATACTCTCCCTTGAGCCTCTACTCCACCACGTCAGACTTAACGCTGATATCAAGGGGTTGGACACCCCGACATATCACCATAAAGTCGCTGCCTTTGCTGACGATCTCCTGTTTTATATATCAGAGCCGCACACCACCTTACCGAATCTGCTTTCAGAGATAAGGCGGTATGGAACTCTCTCAGACTTCAAGATCAACTTGCAGAAATCAGAGGCACTTAACGTCTCCATACCCCACACCGTTCAGACATCTATGAGCAAAAACTTCCCCTTTCGTTGTGCATCTACGGCCATACAATACTTGGGGACTAAGATACCCCCAGACCCGCAGCTTGTTTTCCAACTGAATTTCCAGCCCCTCCTGAAAACCATTACCTCTGACCTGGAGAGATGGTCACATTTGGCGACCTCCTGGTTCGGAAGGTGTAATGTGCTCAAAATGAATATAATGCCACAGATCCTGTACCGTATGCAGGCCCTGCTAGTGCGAATTCCCCAGTCATTCTTCAAGACTCTACGATCCGTCTTTATCAGATACGTTTGGCAAGGCAAACCCCCAAGGCTCAGCCGAACTTTACTACTCAGGCCGAAACACAGGGGGGGGATTGGACTCCCTGACCCAGCTTGGTACTACACAGCAGTCCATATGAACCGGACGGTTGACTGGTGTAGGCACTTGGAGGATAAGCTGTGGGTTCGTCTTGAACGAGAGTCCATGCCCTGCCCGATTGAAGGACTGCCCTGGGGTGGACCTATCTCTTCGGGGGTGACGCTGGCGCACCCCCTTGTTGAGCCCACGCTACGAGAGGTGGCCAGATACTTTACACTGGCAGGAGTGCCCAGCTTTCCATCACCGATGACTCCAATTATTGGACACCGGCAATTTGCTCCGGGCATGATAGACCGGTCCTTTCGTCTCATTCCGGACCAGGATCTGATCAGAGCTTCCCACTTTTTGGGCCCGAGGGCATGGAAGAGTGTCCTGACTATTTATGAACCGTTGGGGCACACTGCCCTGGGCAGGTGGAAACTGGCCCAACTCTCCCACTTTTTGAAGTCCTTGCCCAACAGTGAGAACTTTCGTAGACCGTTAACTCCGTTCGAAGACCTGTGCTTGGGTGAGGGGCCGATCCGTGGGTCTCTTTCCCAATCGTATGGGATCTTAATGGACCTTCTATCTCGGGGAGACCCGACGTTTATAGGAAAGTGGGAGAGGGACCTTGATGTCAGGTTCTCGACGGAACAAAAGGCTCGAGTGCTTCTGTTTGCACACAAGTCATCCTTGTGCAGCAAATATCAGGAAATCACATATAAGATCTTGACCCGCTGGTACAGGACTCCCACAGTTTTGGCAGTCATGTTCCCGGGACATAGCCCTGGGTGTTGGAGATGCAGTGCGCATGCGGGTACACTGCTCCATATATTTTGGGAATGCCCGCAACTGTCCCATTTCTGGGGGCAAGTTCTCAAGATTATACTTGATCTCACAGCTATTGATCTTAGGAATGATCCAGCGGTAATCCTTCTGAACCTGACTCCACTCTCTGGTAAGAGATTTCGTAAGTCACTTTTAAAACACCTTCTGAACGCAGCCAGGGCATGCATACCTAGTATGTGGAAGCAGCAGGCCGCCCCGACGGTGTCTCAATGGTTTGCGAGAGTTTGCGACATTTATCGAATGGAACAGCTTACAGCATCCCTGCATGATAGAGAGGAGGAACACACCGCTCGATGGATGCCTTGGAGCATGTTTAGGTATTCTGATGCATACAGAACTTACTTGTGATACTTGGCATGAGAATAGAATGACAGTTCCGGTATGGACTCACCACCGGGATCTCCACAGTCTGTATCTCCACCTGAGGACTGTTCTGGTCCGCACCACCCCCCCCTTATTCCCTTTTTACCTTTTAACCCATCTTATCCCCTCTTCTTTTCTTCCTGTCCTCTAGCCTCCCAGCCCCCACCCCCCTTTCCATTCCCTCTTACACTCCCCACAATCCCGATAAAAATAACTAGTGATTGCGAGGGCTTTATCAAGTTATTTACCCAGTTTTCTTTCTAATGACTGCCGGCCGTGGGAGTGGCCCCGGCTGGGCTACCCATTCAGCGAGTGACCCCAAGCCATTTACAAAGACCCCTCGGGGTCGGCCTAGGAGGGAACACCCCCTGTGTCGCATTACTATAATAGGGAGTACCGATCGGGCGACTCATAAACCCAGTAAGGGTTGGGCCTTGGCTACTCTAGGCCTGCTACAGTTGTACTGTGATAAACTATCAAATGCTCCCTACCATGTGCTGAATGTATTATTTGATATGATGAGACGACTGGTTGTTTATTGTTTCTTTTACAGTTTGTTTCTGTATTACCTGCAATCCATAAATAAAGATTTAAAAAAAAAAAAAAAAAATATCAAAAGTAAACACACTCACTTTCTGTTGTCTTTCCAAAACTATGAAAAGGAAAATCATCCAAGTCCATTTACAGTTTTGGTCACTAGATGGCGCCAAATACTAAGGAATTGTCATTGTCTATAGGTTTACATATTGGAACATTAGTAGGCAAAAATATCAGCGCTACATAAGCAAAAAAAAAGAGCGACAATTTTGAAAAAAACGCATTATTTTTTACTTTTTTTTATAATAAATATCCCCCAAACATATATAAAAAAACTTTTTTCTTCAGTTTAGGCTGATACGTATTCTTCTACATATTTTTGGTAATAAAAATCACAATAAGCGTATATTGATTGGTTTGCACAAAAGTTATAGTGTCTACAAAATAGCGGAAAGATTTATGGCATTTTTATTATTATTATTTTGCTAGTAATGGTGGCGAGCTGCGATTTTTATCAGGACTGCGACACATCGGACAAGTTTTTGGGACCATTGTCATTTATACAGCGATCAGTGCTAAAAAAATACACTGATTACTGTAAAACTGTCACTGGCATGGAAGGGGTTAACCACTAGGGGGTGATCAAGGGGTTAACTGTGTTCCCTGTGTGTGTTCTAACTGAAGGGGGAGGGGACAGTCTAGGGGAGATGACAGATTGTTGTTCATACTTTGTGTGAACAGACGATCTGTCTCTTCTCCCCTCAGAGGTTTTCACACACAGATCCAGGGTTCTCGCTGTGTCAGTGGCGATCGCGGGAGCTCGGCAGTCATCGCGCCCACCGGGCACTCACATTGGCTCAGCAGCAGCGGGCGACCCCCTAGTGGCCACAGGGCAAAGCGATGTAAGGTAATGTCGTTTCGCCCGGCCGTGCTGGTCTGAAGGTGGCTAATGTAGAAAAATGTAAAATAATGCATTTGGGTGGCAAAAATATGAATGCAATCTATAGACTGGGGGGAGAACCTCTGGGGGGGATCTAGGATGGAGAAGGACCTGGGGTCCTAGTAGATGATGGGCTCAGCAATGGCATGCAATGCCAAGCTGCTGCTAACAAAGCAAACAGAATATTGGCATTAAAAAGGGGATCAACTCCAGAGATAAAACGATAATTCTCCCGCTCTACAAGACTCTGGTCCGGCCTAAGTTTGCCACCTGTCCAGGATTCACCCGGACAGTTTGGGTTTGGAATCATGTGTCTGGGTTTCAAACTGCCTGAAACCCGGACACATTATTCAGACTGCACTATGGCTTCCCAGCAGGGTTACTGGATGCAGTTGTCTAAGCGGAGAGTGTCTGCTACACTCTCTTTCACACTGCCCAAAGCCAGCACTAACAGTTCGCCCCACATACAGATGGGAGAGGAGAAAGGGCTCTGTGTCTGCCCACACTCTAATCGCCGGCGCTGTGCCTCAGAAAAGGAAAGTGGGGGCCAAAAATTTGAAGTCCAGCAGCCTCGGATACATCTGGATGAGAGGTGCTGACTGCCAAGGGGTGAGCGAGCTCACCATCCTTCTCTCTCCTGCCTCTGAGTGAATACACTAAGGTAAATCAGGAGGGGAACTCTGCAGATTCGGAGGTAAGAGGGGAACTCTGCGGATTCGGAGGTAAGAGGGGAACTCTGCTGATTCGGAGGTAAGAGGGGAACTCTGCGGATTCGGAGGTAAGAGGGGAACTCTGCGGATTCGGAGGTAAGAGGGGAACTCTGCTGATTCGGAGGTAAAAGGGGAACTGTGCGGATTCGGAGGTAAGAGGGGAACTGTGCGGATTCGGAGGTAAGAGGGGAACTCTGCAGATTCGGAGGTAGAAGGGGAACTGTGTGGATTCGGAGGTAAGAGGAGAACTCTGCGGATTCGGAGGATAAAAGGGGAACTGTGCGGATTCGGAGGTAAGAGGGGAACTCTGCAGATTCGGAGGTAGAAGGGGAACTGTGTGGATTCGGAGGTAAGAGGGGACCTCTGAGGATTCGGATGTACGAGGGGAACTCTGCGGATTCAGCAAACTGTTAGCAGGCTTTCTTGTTCATCATCTTTAGAAGAGGCTTCCTTCTGGGATGACAGCCATGCAGACCAATTTGATGCAGTGTGCGGTGTATGGGCTGAGCACTGACAGCTGACCCTCCACCCCTACAACCTCTGCAGCAATGCTGGCAGCACTCATACGTCTATTTCCCAAAGTCAACCTCTGGATATGACGCTGAGCACGTGACCTCAACTTCTTTGGTCAACCGTGGCGAGGCCTGTTCTGAGTGGAACCTGTCCTGTTATACCGCTGTATGGTCTTGGCGTATGGTCTTGGCCACTGTGCTGCAGCTCAGTTTCAGGGCCTTGGCAATCTTCTTATAGCCTAGGCCATCTTTATGTAGAGCAACAATTCTTTTTTTCAGATCCTCAGAGAGTTCTTTGCCATGAGGTGCCATGTAGAACTTCCAGTGACCAGTATGAGAGAGTGAGAGCGATAACACCAAATTGAACACACCTGCTTCCCATTCACACCTGAGACCTTGTAACACGAATGAGTCACATGACATGGGAGGGAAAATGGCCAATTGGGCCCAGTTTGGACATTTTCACTTAGGGGTGTACTGACTTTTGTTGCCAGGGGTTTAGACATTAATGGCTGTGTGTTGAGTTATTTTGAGGGGACAGCAAATTTACACTGTTATACAAGCTGTACACTCACTACTTTACATTGTAGACAAGTGTCATTTCTTCAGTGTTGTCACATGAAAAGAGAGAAGAAAAGATTTACAAAAATGTTACCGAGGGGTGTACTTACTTTTGTAAGATACTTTAGAATGGAAAATTCCCCTGATCCAAAGAGAGTTCATATTAGAACTATTAAAGTTTGGAATGGAACACAATTATCTTTTCTTTGGAGGGGAATTTTACTTACATTGCTGTCAGAACTATTGAAGTTAACCGCTTCCCGACCGCCTCACGCCGATATACGTCGGCAGAAGGGCATGTACAGGCATAACCACGTACTTGTATGTTGCCCTTCAAGAGGCGGCAGGGACGCGCTCGTGGGAAGCTCCTTGAGTCTGGTCGCGGGTCCCGTGGACTTGATCGCCGCGGGGATACCTGCGATCGCCTCATGAAGAGGAAGAACGGGGAGATGCTAAAGTAAATAAGCATCTCCCCATTCTGCCTAGCAACAGTGACACTGATCTCTGCTCCCTGTGATTGGAGCAGAGATCAGTGATCTGTAAAACACAGTTAATAACACGCCCCTAGGACACACTTAACCCCTACACCGCCACCTAGTGGTTAACCCCCTTCACTGCCAGTGTCATTTACTGTATAAATGGCAATGGTCCCAAAAATGTGTCAAAAATGTCCGATGTGTCCGCCATAATGTCGCAGTCATGATAAAAATCAAAGATCACCGCCATTTAAAAAAATAAATATATATGTATATTAATAAAAATGCTATAAAACTATCCCCTATTTTGTAAACGCTATAACTTTTGTGCAAACCAATCAATAAACGCTTATTGCGTTTTTTTTTAACCAAAAATATGTAGAAGAATACGCATCGGCCTAAACTGAGGAAAAAAAACGTTTTTATATATTTTTGGGGGGTATTTATTATAACAAAAGGTAAAAAATAATGTTTTTTTTTTCAAAATTGACGCTCTTTTTTGGTTATAGCGCAAAAAATTTTGTTTGGGAGCCACGTCGTTTGTCAGTTAAAGCGACGCAGTGCCGAATCGCAAAAAAGTGCTCTGGTCAGGAAGGGGGTAAATTTTTCTGGGGCTGAAGTGGTTAAAAGAGCTAAAAGAATGAATATAAGGCCTAATCATATTATTTTTACATATGTTTCCATGAGCCGAGTTGAAGCCATTTTGTGCTGTTTCTTAGGAGGTTAAACTAATGCCCTGTACACACGACTGGAGTTTCCATCAGACTAGGTCTGACGGACTTCCCGCTGGAATTCCGGCGGAGTTCCGACGGACTTTCCGAATGAACGGACTTGCCCAAACATGACCGGACTTTCCGGCAGACTAGGTCCGCCGGTCTTCCCGAGGGAGTTCCGGCGGACCTCCAAATGAACGGACTTGCCCACACATGGACTAAAGTCTGTTTATTTTGAGCATGATGAGTTACAATGGAACTAGAAAAGGATAAAAGCGGTGAGATCTTGCGAGCCCCGTCGCCTGGTATGGATTTTAAGGGGAACCCCCATGCCGAAAAAATGGTGTGGGGGTCCCCCCAAGACCCATACCAGACCCTTATCCGAGCACGCAGCCCGGCCGGTCAGGAAAGGAGGTGGGGACGAGCGAGTTCCCCCTCTCCTGAACTGTAACCAGGCCGCATGCCCACCCCAAAGCACCTTGTCCCCATATTGATGAGAACAAGGGCCTCTTCCCGACAGCCCTGGCTGTTGGTTGTCGGGGTCTGCGGGCGGGGGGCTTACCAGTAGACATGTGCAATTCGTTTAGTTCGGAATTCGTTTTTTTACGAATTTTGACAAATTCGTTCATTCCAAATATCCGAATTTTTCAATTTCCGAAATTTGCGAATTTACGAATTTCAAAATTTGCAAAATTATGAATTTCCAAAATTTCCGAATTTCCAAAATTACGAATTTCAAATTTTTGTATTTTCGAATTTCTGAATTTTCGAATTTCAGAGTTTTGGATTTTCAAATTTCAGAATTACGGATTTTCGAATTTCTGAATTTCAGATTTCCAAATTTTGGAAATTGCAAGATTCGAAAATTCGAAAATCAGAAAAAAAGAAAGAAAATCTGTTTTATTCTAAATAATAACTAACTATTAAATTATAAGTATTGGAATTCCCTTTCAAATTTATCTGTTAGTGAACGTAACAAGTACGAATTTATCCGAAGTTACAAATTATCCGAAATAATGAATGCGGCATCTAACCAAATGGAATGTAACAATCTAATAATAATAATAAAACCTTTTTATTATTATTAATTATTTATTATTAATTATTTATTATTAATTTGTTCCATTCCCTTTGGTTAGATGGGGCATTCGTTATTTCAGATAATTTGTAACTTCGCATAAATTTGTATTTGTTAATTTAATAGTTAGTTATTAATTTAACTGATTTTCTTTATTCTTTTCAGATTTTCAAATATTTGGACTTTCAAATCTTTGAATTCCCGAATTCCGAAAATCAGAAAAATCGGAAATTCGGAGTTCCGGAAATCCGAAAAATTCGGAATTCCAAAAAATCGGAAATTCGAAATTTTTTAAATCTGAAAATTCGGAAATCCGAAAATTCTAAAATTCGGAAATCCGAAATTCGAAAATTCGGAAATCCGGAAAATTGGAAATTCAAAAATTTGGAACTTTGAAATTCGGGAATTCAGAAATCCAAAAAAACGAAATGTGAAAATTCCCGACATTTCCGAATTCCAAATTTTCGATTTTCCGAATTTCCGAAAAAAACAAAAAAACGAATGAAATGAAAATTAACTAATTTTTTGTCAGTGCACATGTCTACTTATCGGAATCCGGGAGCCCCCATTAATAAGGGGCCTTCAGATCCCGGCCCCCCACCCTATGTGAATAAGTATGGGGTACATCGTACCCCTACCCATTCACCTGAGGGAAATAAAGTCAATGAAAAAAACAGTCTAGACAGGGTTTTAAAGTAATTTATTAGGCAGCTCCGGGGGTTTCTTCTGTCTTCGGGGGTCTCTTCCGATTCCTCCACTCTCTCTGGCCTCTTCTCCCGCTCTCCAGCCTCTTCTCCCGCTCTCCGATTCTTCTCCTGCTTTTTTGCCGCTCTTTTGCTAGAGGTGGCCCTGTTTTCTCCTTCTTCTTCGTTGTCTTCTTCTTCTTCTTCCTTCTTCTGTTCTTCCGTTGTTGACACAACACTCTCTCCCACTGTAATTTTGTGGACACGGTGGATGCTGGGGCATGCTGGGACTGTGATGTCATAAGGGGCGGGGTCACCGGGTGACATCACCCGGTGACCCCGCCCCATGCCTATATAAGTCGGTACGCACTGTGTCCACAGCATTACAGTGGGAGAGAGCATCATGTCAACATCGGAAGAAAGAAGAATGAAGAAAGAAGAAAAAGAAGACCGGAAACCATAGAGAAGTCGGAAGAGACCCCCGGAGCTGCCTAATAAATTACTTTAAAAACCTGTCTAGTGTGTGTAGTGCTGGTACTCCTGATAAGTACACACTATATATGTAAATTAATTTTTTTCTCAAAACTGTAGTTTTGAGGTTAATTGTGTGAAATTATGCTTTGGCATCAGTTTGGCTGGGCTGTATTAAGGTTCTGCCTGGTCATAGGTGGGGTTTGCACCTGTGAGATGCATTAGAACGCACTCTGTTTGGACCCTTTGGGTACCAAACTCTCTCTCTGAGCCAATCACTGGGCACGTTTGTCTCGCTGTGTATTCCGGGAGATGGTACTTAAGGTGCTGAAGTCACGTGGTTCCGGGTTTCTGGTCCAGAAGTTGTTTTGGCCTTTTGGCTAAGATCAAGTGTAGTATCGACTATAGCCTTTAGGGGTGTCTCTGCTTCACAGCTAAGACATTGAGAACCACTTGTATCTATCTAAGCCATTAGATCCTTGTGGGGTACCCTCTGCTCGGCCTTGTAGGATCGTTGATTAAGTTCAGTTTAACCTACTTGCTGCTATTGGGCTAGAGGCTTAGCCCCCACAAGGAACGAGATTGCGGTCTTCCTCCCCCCCCCTCCGCATTACTACCTCCGGGCAGTAGATGCAAGAGCCTTTGTAAGGGCTTCAGAGCGAAGACTTCAAGGAACAAGAAGGAAGCCGCTTAAGAAACACCTGAGGTGACATCCTCCTCCTTGAAGATGGGGAAGAGTGACCCTGGTCCAGCCACTTCCTCTGGAGACCCGGGGCATGTCACTGCCTCAACCTCCACCTCTAACCCAGCCGGCAGCAGCCAACCGAGACCAGCTAGGCCGTACCTGCCTGCCTACGCGCTCCCCTCCTTGGAGCCTTGGATGAAACAGACGGTCGTACTCCAGCTGAGAGAGGTGGACGGAAGTGTCCCCGACTTCTTCAGAAAGAAGATGATACTGGAGCAGGGGTTCAGCAAAGCGGAGACGCTTTCAGTTCAGGCCTTCACAAAAGGTATTTTCTTCATAACTTTTGTGTCATTCCAGGTCTGCAGAAGATATTGGGAGATGGTGAAGACGAGTGGTCCTGAATCCCCTTTCCGTAAGTTCGCTGCGAACTGCCCCATAACAAGGGGCGAAAAGAGGGTGACGGTGGCCATGAGGCAGGGCCAGTTTAAGAGCAACATGGGCCTGGTCCTGAGGATTTTGGAGGGCTGTTTTTATGGTTGATAAAATTAAATGCAAACTTTTTTTTTATTAAAACAAATTAGGTATTTTAAACAAACTGCTCATTCACACTGTACATTTTTTTCCGCGCATTGCTTTTTTTGGTAGGGGGGAGACAGTGGAGGGCAGTGGATGGTGTCAGAAGTTTTTTTAAATATTTTACTTCATTTTTTAATAATTTTTTTTACAATTTCATGTTTTATTTTATTTTTTTTCAAAATGCGTATGGGGCTGGGTTTTTGGTAGTGGACAGCATCAGTAGGGCAATGGCAGTATTAAGGTAGGGGCTTGGAGCTGCAGCTCCAATAGCCCTTACGTTAATCTGGCCCTGCCATGAGGAACCCCCATACCCCAGGTAAGGACATAGCCACCTACCTCCAGAGGTTCTGCACCGTGGTGAAGGACCCTGTCCGAATCCTCAATGCCAACGGCTTCTGGATAGGTAAGTGGTCTGTGCTCTGCAAATTTAGGAAGGACCCTTCGGGGGACATCCAGCACCTGCAGCCGTGCTTCTCCCTGGGCAACTCCGCAGGAATCCTCTTCTATCCCGGGATACCCTACACCTGTAACAGGTGTAGCCACACCGGACATATGGGTAAGGATTGTACAGAGCTTGTTTGCAGGTTCTATAGGGTCACAGGCCACGAGACCAAGGATTGTCCAAGGTCCAAAGCCTGCAACCTCTGCGGAGCGGCCGAGCATGTGTTCAAACACTTCACGTGACCGTGACGAACACGCGTCGGGACGCTACCGGAAGTGACGCAATCGAGCTCGAGGCTCGTTTATACCTCATACAAGAGAACTATCTGTTTGTGAGTACTTAATCTGTTTTTGTGAATAAACTTTAATACTGTTAAAAATTACTACACTATGGGGCTCCCTTCCTCCTCATTTGCTTAACCCCTTACATAAACACCCACCGCCGAGGTACCCCCCCACGTTGAAGTACTGCTGAGCGACTACATAAAGAGTTCAATACGGCGCAATAGGCAGGAGACGCCAGGATCTGGGGACATAAGGAACAAGACCTCGAGGGATAACGATCACCAGGAACTCTGAGGACACATATATTATATGCTGTTACCTTACAGCTGTAAGGTAAGGGGACACCCATATTTCGATTACACAGGACCACGTGGGATACATCCACCATCACCACTACCACCACCGATTAAACTGTTACTTTATAGTGCACATATATTTAAACACCAGCACTGCATGCGATTACCTCGATATATGCGATTTTCGGGATAATCGCCACTGGTTGTCGCACAAGTTGAATGGACATTTTTTAACAAATATCATTGTTCAATTTTTTTTCTTTTGTTTACATAGCCTTTAAATATTGTGCACACCCCCCTCTTTTTGGATTATCTCTAGAGGGATTTTCTCCCTTCCCTCAACACCAAGTTTGTTTATGTGTTTTTTGTTTTATGTCACCCTTTGCATAATTGTATTATTAACCACTTCAATACCGGGGGGCACTTAAACACCTTCCTTCCCAGACCAATTTTGAGCTTTCAGCGCTGTCGCACTTTGTATGACAATTGCGCGGTCATGCTACACTGTACCCAAATGAAATTTTTATCATTTTTTCCCCACAAATAGAGCTTTCTTTTGGTGGTATTTGATCACCTCTACGGTTTTTATTTTTTGCGCTACAAATAAAAAAATACCGAAAATTTTGAAAAAAAAAATGTTTTTTTTTGTTTCAGTTTCAAAACTTTGTAAATAAGTACGTTTTCTCCTTCACTGATGGGCACTGATGGGGCTACACTGATGGGCACTGATAAGGCGGCACTGATGGTCACCAATGTGGCACCAATGAAGTGGCACTGATAGGTGGCACTGATGGGCGACACGGATGGGCAACACGGATGGGCGACACGGACGGACACTGATAGGTGGCACAAATTGGCACTGATAGCTGGCACGGATGGGCAGCATGGATGGGCGGCACAGGTGGGCATGGATAGGCGGCACAGGTGGGCATGGATAGGCGGCACAGGTGGGCACTCATAGGCGGCACAGGTGGGCACTCATAGGCGGCACAGGTGAGGGAAAGCCGATCACCGGCTCTTCCCATTTACACTGTGATCAGCCGTGATTGGACACGGCTGATCACATGGTAAAGAGTCTCCGTCGGAGACTCTTTACCGAGATCGTAGTTGCCGGGTGTCAGACTGACACCCCGCAACAACGAACGCCGCGATGCGCGCCCCCGGGGGCGCGCAGCGGCTCATAATCCTGATCACGTCATATGACGTCCGGTCAGGATTATGAAACCACTTTGCCGCCGTAAATTGCCTATAGGGCGGGCAGCAAGTGGTTAAGCTGTTCACTGCATTGATATTATTTTATACGGTAGATGACACTTGCACATATTTACTCTCTATAACCCTCCCCTGGCATTGACACTTTATGCGATTCCTTCAGTCACAAACCAATCACTCATTGCACTATTGATTTATTGAGTTAGTGACTGTTTTATGTATACTGTTCTTTATATTTTTTTGGTGTAGTAGATATTTTCACAGACTTATTTATTGCCCAGCACTGGCACTTTTATGCGACTTTGTCAGCCTTAACAAATCGCATTGGGAATCACTATATATTTTGTCGACTGTTTCATGTATATTATTTAAGTCACTTTATGATGTAGTAGATATCTTCACGGACCTTTTTTATATTCAGCACTGTCACTTTATGCAACTCCGTTAATCTTAAAAAATCGCATTGGGAATCACTAGCTCTAACTATTGGAATTTTCCTATATCCACTTGATCCTTACTCTAAATACTACTACGTTATAGCAGTGAGGGCTCCTCACCATTCCCTAACACGCATATTGTTTTTTATGTTTTTTATATACTATCTTTTTAGTTTGGACGATAGTATATTTATCACCCAACTATTTGAGTGCCTATTGAATTTATTAGCCTGTTCCGGCGAGACTTTCCATCATAGTACTGCGCATCACTACTTCTCTGCCCTCTTTTCTCTGTAATTGGGGTTCTAGTACCCCATTCCAGTGTGTGCAGCGGTACAATAATTAGACTTCTTTCTGATTAGGCGCAGGAATAACTCCTTTTACATGTGTTCAAACACTGCCCCCAGAGGACCCGGACTTACGCTGGAGCCCTGATCCGGTGCAAGCCATCCGCCAGCACCGGGAAGAAGCAGCCAGAAAAAGCAAAGGAGCCTCGGAAAGCCACTGGTAAGTCCACTCCCACCACCCCTACCCCGCCCCTGCCCAGACCCCTTCCCCGGCCCCCGCCCCAACCCCTGCCCCAGCCCCTGCCCCTCTCCCTGCCTCCAGCACACCCCCACCCACCCCCTCTGTGCCGGAGGAGACCCTCCCTCCTCCACCCACCCCGGACCTGTGCTCCCTGGAGGACTTCCCGCCCTCCCTTCCACCCCCACCAGTGGACCAACAGGAAGCCGGAAACGGAAGCCAATGAGCCCAACAGCAGAAGAACCCGCCACCTCCACTAAACGGCCAAATGGGGACCAGCGCGACAGCGATGGACCAGAGCCAGTAGTGGAGGACCTTGAGTCTGCGAGGGAGGAGGATGAGGATGAGGGGGAGGAGGAGATCATGGCCGACTTTGAGTCTGACCTCAACCTCAACCTCAACATCAAAATCAACCAAAAGATGATGGAGGCTCTCCTGGAGGAGCTGGGTCTGACCCAGAACACAGGACAGGCAGAGAAAGCAACGGAAGAACCCCCTCCGGGGAGGTAAGTTCGGTCCCTTGCTAACTAGACCTCATACCCTTTTCCATTATGGCAGAGATCTCAATCTTTTCCATTAATGTGAGGAGTATCAAGGATACATCTAGAAGGCAAGCGGCACTGGCATTTCTTTCTACGCAGCAGAGTGATGTCTACATGCTCCAGGAGTGCACTCTTCCTCCTCTGAGGAGGTACACACATCTGACCTCCCAGTGGACCCATGGTCCATCCTACTGGTCCGGGGGTGGCGATTGTAAATCCGCAGAGGTAGCCATTCTTATCAGGGGTGGGCGCTTCACGGTTGACTCTATCCATGAGCTAGTCTGTGGCCGTCTTCTGGTCATAGATGGCTTGTGGGTGGGAGAGCCAATTAGGCTCATCAACATGTACGCCTCCCCAGATAAGAGTGAGCGGCTGGAACTTTTACAGACCCTGCGTACCCAACTCGTCACCACCAGGGCAGTAGTAATCAGCGGTGATTTTAACTGTCCGATAGAGGAGGATGGGCGCAGCTCCAGCATGTACGCAAAACTTGATGCTACATCTAGGCTGTTCAAGGAGATGATCTTGGAGGCTTCCTTACAGGACGCCGTGGAATCCATAGGGAAAGGTACCGTGAACTATTCGTGGTGCCGACCCGATGGATCGGTGCGTTCCAGGATGGACTTCGTGCTCACTTCAAGAGCAGTCAAGCATCGTGATTTCTCTATGATCCCCTGCTTTTTCTCTGACCACAGGGCTATTTACTTTCAGGGTGACCTGGGCGAGGGCTTTGCCCGCGGACCAGGCTCCTGGAAGCTGAATAGCACCCTGCTGGAAATTGAGGAATTGATGGGGGAACTCCGGGAGGCCTATGCCACCTGGACGGAGGAAAAAAGATTCTCCGGAAGGGAGACTGGTGGGAGTTTGTGAAATTCAAGCTGCACAACTTCTTTCAGGCAAGGGGACGTCAGGAAGAGGGAACTCAGGAGACTGCAACCTGCAGGACCTTCATCACTGCGGCTGGGACGTTAGGCAGGACCTGGAGGACACCAAGAAGAGCCTGAAAGGGCACTTTGAGGAAGAATCCAGGCACATTGTCTTCCGTGCCAAGGTGGAGAATCTTGAGAAAGGTGAGAAGTGTAACTCTTTCTTTTTCAGGAAACTCCACTCAGGACACACACCCTTGTCAGAGCTGCGTGACGAGACCGGAACACTCCAGAAGGGAAAGGAGGCTGTGATGCAAGTGGTCAGCGACTACTACACCAACCTCTACTCCCCGAAAACAACAGACACACAGGCAGCCGACAGGTTCCTGTCAGGTATCTCTAACCCAATTAATCCTGCAAGTTCATCGGCCGTCAATGCCCCCTTGGTTTTGGAGGAGCTGCACTCTGCCGCTAAATCCTTTATGCAGGGCAGGCCCCCGGGCTGCGATGGTCTCCCAGTTGAACTTTATGTAACGCTGTGGGATCTCATGGGCCCGGACCTGCTCGAGCTGTACGAGGAGATGGTGGTGAAGGGCAGAATGCCTCCGTCACTGAAGGAGGGGATGATCACGATTTTGTATAAGCGCAAGGGGGAGAGATCGGACCTGAAAAACTGGCGTCCGATCTCTCTTCTGAAGGTGGACTACAAAATCCTCGCCAAGGTTCTGGCCAACAGGCTGAAGTCTGTCATCAGACAGATCATCCACCTGGATCAGACTTGTGGCATTCCTGGCCGCTGGATTGCGGACAGCCTTGCGCTTGTCTGGGACACGGTCCAGTACATTCATGGCCGTCGTTTGCACACGGCCTTGGTTAGTCTTGACCAGGAGAAGGCCTTTGACTGTGTCTCCCATGAGTTTATGTGCAGCACTCTGTGCAGGTTTGGTCTTGGGGAAATGTTTTGTTCGTATGTAAATGTAATGTATAATGACATCTGTAGTGCAGTGTTGGTGAACGGTTGGAAAACTAACCCCTTTCCAGTGTTGTCTGGGGTCAGACAAGGCTGCCCTCTCTCACCTCTGCTTTTTGTCTGTTGTATAGAGCTCTTCGCCCAAAGCATCAGACAGAACCCAGAGATCAGAGGTAGGGATGAGCCGAACACCCCCCGGTTCGGTTCGCACCAGAACTTGCGAACGACCCCTGCGTTCGGTACGAACGTTAGAACCCCATTGAAGTCTATGGGACTCGAACGTTCGAATTGGAAAGTGCTAATTTTAATGGCTAATATGCAAGATAGTGTCCTAAAAAGGGTTTGGCGACCTGCCTCCTGCCTCAGGGGACATGGGTCACTGCAAAAAAAAGTTTTAAAAACTACCGTTTTGGTGGGAGCACTGATTTTAATGACGATTAAAGTGAAAAAAAAAAAGTGAAATATTCCTTTAAATATGGTGCCTGGGGGGTGTCTGTAGTATGCCTGTGAAGTGCCACGTGTTTCCCGTGTTTAGAACAGTCCCTGCACAAAATGACATTAAACGGAAATAACACCATTTAAAACTGCTTGCGGTTTTAATGTTATATCTGGTTCCTGCAATATGGTTGAAAATCATTCAGAAAAATGGCATGGGTAGCCCTCCCTGCCCATTACCAGCCTATTTGGGTCTTGTACGCATATTAAGGGGAACCCTGTACCCATATTAAAAAAAGGAAATGCGTGTGGCCCCCAGGCCCTATATACTCAGAACAGCAGTATACAGGCGGTGCAAACAAGACTGGGACTGTGTAGGTTTGTTGTGTTAAGTTGAATCTGTTTGTAATTTTCAACAGGTACATTTTTAAAGTGTAGCTCCAGTCAAAAAAAATATTTTTAAGCTTTTTGGAAAACATAGGGAAGGGTTATCACCCCTGTATAATTTGTTTTGTCGTCCATCTTTTTTCATCTCACTTGCTGTTGTCTCCTTCCGTTTGCAAGTAGGAGATGTTTGTAAATTGGATGTTTGAAAGTAGGGGCCTGCCCTATATGCTCTGCAGAAATGGCGGAACAAGGTGTTGGTTTTGCAACAACATTGTAAGCCCTCAAAGTGACTCTTGGTGGGCGCTGGAGCGCCCTGCTGT
Source organism: Lithobates pipiens (assembly GCF_037356315.1). Classification (NCBI taxonomy): domain Eukaryota; kingdom Metazoa; phylum Chordata; class Amphibia; order Anura; family Ranidae; genus Lithobates; species Lithobates pipiens. The sequence goes on along the minus strand of NW_027507764.1, from coordinate 589,907,589 downwards.
GAACGATTATATCAAGAATTGTAATTACATGCCATTGTTGAACAGTGTTAGAAAAATTGACCTTTGGTGGTTGTGGTGCTGGTGCCACAACACTATAAGTCCTCACCGTTACTCCGGGTGGGCAAAGGAAGGGGCCCTCCTGTGAAATATTATATCAAGAATTGTAATTACATGTCCCTGTTAAACAGAGGCAGAAAAATTGGGCCTTAGGCACTGGTGCCATCACACTGCAACCTCTGCCATACACTCTAGTTTTATTGCAGGAATTAGCCCTGCTGCAAAGCATTGCATCAAAAATTGTACTTAAACGCCCCTGTTAAACAGGGGCAGAAAAATTGGGCCTTAGGCACTGGTGCCATCACACTGCAACCTCTGCCATACACTCTAGTTTTTTGCAGGAATTAGCCCTGCTGCAAAGCATTGCATCAAAAATTGTACTTAACCACTTGCTTACTGGGCACTTAAACCCCCCTCAGTCCCAGACCAATTTTCAGCTTTCAGCGCTGATGCACTTTGAATGACAATTGCGCGGGCATACAACACTGTACCCAAATTAAATTTTTATCATTTTTTTCCCACAAATAGAGCTTTCTTTTGGTGGTATTTAGTTACAGCTCGGAGTTTTATTTTTTGCTAAACAAACAAAAAAAGATGCAAAAAAAAAAAAAAATCATGTTTTAATAGTTTGTTATAAAATTTTGCAAACGGGTCATTTTTCTCCTTCATTGAAGTGCGCTGATAAGGCGGCACTGATAGGCTGCATTGGTGGGCACTGATGGGCTGCATTGGTGGGCACTGATAGGCTGCATTGGTGGGCACTGATAGGCTGCACTGGTGGGCACTGATAGGCATAGTTAAGGCGGCACTAATAGGCACAGATAAGGCGGCACCGATGGGCACAGATAAGGCGGCACTGATGGGCAAAGATGGGCACAGATAAGATGGCACGGATGGGTGGCACGGATAAGTGGCACGGATGGGTGACACGGATGGGCACTGATAGGTACCACAGATAGATGGGACTGATGGGCACTGATAGGTGGCACTGATAGGTGGCTCTGATAGGTGGCACTGCTGGGCACTGATGGGCGGCACTGCTGGGCACTGATGGGCGGCACTGCTGGGCACTGATGGGCGGCACTGGGGTGCAGCACCTTTGAGGCAGATTGGGTGGCACTGTGGGTGGCACTGTGGGTGGCACTGTGGGCACTATGGGCACAGACGGGGGGCACTTACTTTTACTTTTAGTTCTACTTCAGGATGGCACTGCGGGAGGCAGGTGGGCACTGGCAGGTGGCATGTGGTGCCTTGCATTGCTGGCCGTGATCGGGACTGATCACGGCCGCCGGTGATCGGCTTTTTTTTTTTCTCCTCGCGCTGTCAGCGCGAGGAGGAATAATAGCCGATTACCAGCTCCGTTCTATCACATGATCAGCTGTCATTGGCTGACAGCTGATCACGTGATAAGGGGTCGGGATCGACCCCTTACACGGATCGGTGATCAGGCGAGTCTCACGGACTCGCCGATCACAGAGCGCGCCGCGCGCGCCCCTCAGGGGGTGCGCAGGCCGCTCGTAACCGGGACGACGTCAATAGACGTAGTCCCGGAAATCTAGGTCCGCGCTAATGCCGTCATTCGGCAATAGCGCGGATCCCAAGTGGTTAAACGCCCCTGTTAAACAGGGGCAGAAAAATTGGGCCTTAGGCACTGGTGCCATCACACTGCAACCTCTGCCATACACTCTAGTTTTTTTGCAGGAATTAGCCCTGCTGCAAAGCATTGCATCAAAAATTGTACTTAAACACCCCTGTTAAACAGGGGCAGAAAAATTGGGCCTTAGGCACTGGTGCCATCACACTGCAACCTCTGCCATACACTCTAGTTTTTTGCAGGAATTAGCCCTGCTGCAAAGCATTGCATCAAAAATTGTACTTAAACGCCCCTGTTAAACAGGGGCAGAAAAATTGGGCCTTAGGCACTGGTGCCATCACACTGCAACCTCTGCCATACACTCTAGTTTTTTTGCAGGAATTAGCCCTGCTGCAAAGCATTGCATCAAAAATTGTACTTAAACGCCCCTGTTAAACAGGGGAAGAAAAATTGGGCCTTAGGCACTGGTGCCATCACACTGCAACCTCTGCCATACACTCTAGTTTTTTGCAGGAATTAGCCCTGCTGCAAAGCATTGCATCAAAAATTGTACTTAAACGCCCCTGTTAAACAGGGGCAGAAAAATTGGGCCTTAGGCACTGGTGCCATCACACTGCAACCTCTGCCATACACTCTAGTTTTTTTGCAGGAATTAGCCCTGCTGCAAAGCATTGCATCAAAAATTGTACTTAAATGCCCCTGTTAAACAGGGGCAGAAAAATTGGGCCTTAGGCACTGGTGCCATCACACTGCAACCTCTGCCATACACTCTAGTTTTTTTGCAGGAATTAGCCCTGCTGCAAAGCATTGCATCAAAAATTGTACTTAAACGCCCCTGTTAAACAGGGGCAGAAAAATTGGGCCTTAGGCACTGGTGCCATCACACTGCAACCTCTGCCATACACTCTAGTTTTTTTGCAGGAATTAGCCCTGCTGCAAAGCATTGCATCAAAAATTGTACTTAAACGCCCCTGTTGAACAGGGGCAGAAAAATTGGGCCTTAGGCACTGGTGCCATCACACTGCAACCTCTGCCATACACTCTAGTTTTTTTGCAGGAATTAGCCCTGCTGCAAAGCATTGCATCAAAAATTGTACTTAAACGCCCCTGTTAAACAGGGGCAGAAAAATTGGGCCTTAGGCACTGGTGCCATCACACTGCAACCTCTGCCATACACTCTAGTTTTTTTGCAGGAATTAGCCCTGCTGCAAAGCATTGCATCAAAAATTGTACTTAAACGCCCCTGTTAAACAGGGGCAGAAAAATTGGGCCTTAGGCACTGGTGCCATCACACTGCAACCTCTGCCATACACTCTAGTTTTTTTGCAGGAATTAGCCCTGCTGCAAAGCGTTGCATCAAAAATTGTACTTAAACGCCCCTGTTAAACAGGGGCAGAAAAATTGGGCTGCTGGCATCACCCAGAACCAAAAATGTTCTTCCAACATATCAGCGGAGGAGGAAGAGGATAGACAATCAACATAACAGGACAGTCACTCAGCATCAGCATAGGCAGTCTTGAAGGGATGTGGTATTTCAAAAAAAATTATTCGGTTACATCAGCTTCAGGTGCTTGGTAGCTGTGGGTGATCCAAGACTGATTCATCTTGATGAAGGTCAGTCGATCAACTGATTCGGTGGACAGGCGCACCCTGTAATCGGTAACGAAGCCACCAGCAGCACTGAAGGTGCGTTCCGAAAGAACGCTGGATGCAGGACAGGCCAGTAGCTCAATTGCATACTGTGCAAGCTCTGGCCAGTGATCCATCCTCAAGACCCAGTAAGCCAGAGGATTTTCAGTGGGAAAGGTGTCCAAGTCTGACCTTGCCCCTAGGTATTCCTGCACCATGCAAATTAGACGCTGGCGATGGTTGCTGGAACTGATCATACCTTGGGGCTGCGGACTAAAAAATTGTCTGAAAGCATCAGTCAGACGGCCACCTTCTCCACCGCTCCTTCTGACTGATGCCTCAGCAACACGTTGTCCAGGACCAGGAGTTTGTGACCTCCCAGTCTCTGGGAACGCGTTGCACAGAGCTTTCTGCAAGGCCTCCCGGAGATGTCTCATCCTCTGCTCCCTCTGCGATGGCAAGATAAGGTCGGCAACCTTACCCTTGTACCGTGGATCAAGGAGAGTGGCCAGCCAGTAATGGTCCCTCTCCTTGATCCGAAGAATACGAGGATCCTTCCGCAGGCTTTGCAGGATCAGGGAGGCCATGCAGCGTAGGTTAGCTGAGGCATTCAGTCCGGAGTCCTCTGGGTCACTAAGGACAACATGATCCGCAGCTACCTCCTCCCAGCCACGTACAAGTCCACGTGTTTCTTGGGACTGTAAATCATCCCTATAAGACTGCTGCTGCTGATGCTGAGTGCCAGCCTCCACCTCCATGCTGACACAATCATCCTCCTCCTCCTCCTCCTCCTCGTCCTCTTCCTGTGTGATGGGTGGCACAGCAGGAACACTGTCTGGATAAAGGGGGCCTTGAGAGGCAAGGAAGTCCTCCTCTTCCTGCCTCTGTTCTGCCTCAAGTGCCCTGTCCATTATTCCACGCAGCGTATGCTCCAAGAGGTGGACAAGAGGTATAGTGTCACTGATGCATGCACTGTCACTGCTCACCATCCTTGTGGCCTCCTCAAACGGTGACAGGACAGTGCATGCATCCCTGATCATGCCCCACTGGCGTGGTGAGAAAAAACCAAGCTCTCCTGACCCTGTCCTGGTGCCGTAGTCGCACAGGTACTCATTGATGGCCCTCTGCTGCGTGTGCAGCCGCTGCAGCATGACCAATGTTGAGTTCCATCTGGTGGGCATGTCACATATAAGGCGGTTCTTGGGCAGGTTCAACTCCTTTTGGAGCTCAGCCAGCCGAGCACAGGCATTAAATGATCGGCGGAAATGCACACAGACTCTCCTGGCCTGTTTCAGGACATCCTGTAAGCCGGGGTACCTGCCCAAGAACCGCTGCACCACCAGGTTAAGGACGTGAGCTACACAGGGCACATGGGTCAGTTGTCCCTGTCGGAGGGCGGAGAGGAGGTTGGTGCCATTGTCGCAAACCACCATTCCTGGCTTAAGCTGGCGTGGCGTCAACCACCTCTCGGCCTGCCCCTGCAGAGCTGACAAAACATCCGCCCCAGTGTGGCTCCTGTCCCCCAAACAAACCAGCGCAAGCACGGCATGGCATCGTTTTGCCTGCATACTTGCGTAGCCCCTGCAACGCCTACGGAGCACCGCTGGTTCTGAGGACAGAGCACTGGAAGAGGCCATGGAGGAAGAAGAAGAGGAGGGGGTGGAGGAGAGAGGTGTGTCACAACCAATAGTAGCATTTTGGAGGCGTGGTGGCGGAACAACCTCCAATACTACTGCACCTTGTCCTGCATCCTTCCCAGCAGCCAGAAGAGTGACCCAATGGGCCGTGAAAGACAGGTAACGTCCCTGTCCATGCCTGCTGGACCATGAGTCAGCGGTAATATGCACCTTACCACTGACCGCCCTGTCCAGCGAGGCAAGGACATTGCCTTCCACATGCCGGTAGAGAGCCGGAATTGCCTTCCGTGAGAAAAAGTGGCGTTTGGGGACCTGCCACTGAGGAACCGCACATTGTACAAACTCACGGAAGGGGGCCGAGTCTACCAACTGAAAAGGCAGCAGTTGAAGTGCTAGCAATTTAGCCAAGCTAGCATTCAACCGCTGGGCATGTGGATGGCTGGGAGTAAATTTCTTCCGCCGGTCCAGCAGCTGGGGCAGGGACATTTGTCTGCTATAATCGGACGTGGATGTACCACTAGCAGAGTTCCCGGAAGCACTTGGCTGTGACACACCTAATTCTACACCTTCATTCCTCTCAGAGCAGGTTTCAGAGAGGACTGAAGGTCTAGTGGGGTTGGAGATGCCAGCTGATGAGGAGCAAGGAGAGGTCCGCTTTGTTCTTTGGTGTGGGTCTTTGAGGTATGCTTGCCAACGAGCTGCATGGCAGGTCAACATATGTCTGGTCAAGCATGTGGTGCCCAAGCGGCTGATGTTTTGGCCACGTGAGATACGCTTGAGACATATGTTGCAAATAGCAGCGGTGCGATCTGATGCACTCGTCTCAAAAAAGGCCCACACCAAAGAACTTTTAGAATAACGCGCAGAGGAAGCGCTCTGCGCAGAGGAAGCGCTCTGCGCAGGCGGAGCTCTGCGGTGTGATTCAGTCGGTGTGCTGCCCCTAAGCTGGCCCCCGGAGGGCATCCTGCCTCGTTGGACATGTGCCTCCTCCTCCTCCTCCTCCTCCTCCCTCCTTCCAGGCACCCACGTGGAGTCAGTGCCCTCATCATCCCCTCCCTCTTCATCGCTGTAGCAAACCTGGCAGTATGCTGCAGCTTGTGGAACATGACTGCCAGATTGCTGTCCTTCTTGAGCATCCCCTCTCTCTGTGCTCACGCTACTGCCTTCCTCTAGCTGAGTGTCATCATCAGAGCCCACAAAACACTGGGCATCCTCCTGGAGCATGTACCCAACACTGTGCTCAAAGAGTTCAGGAGACTCCTCAGGAGGACGTGGTGGGTCTAGGGAAGGAGTCACTGATGATGACATTGAGAGGAGGGACGACGATGTGTTGGCAGCTGCTTTTCTACTACCCTGAGACTGGGTGAGAGAGGATGAGGAGGATGAAGAGGGCTTGGTCATCCACTCTACCAAGTCGTTGGCATGTTGCGGTTCAACATGTCCAGCTGCAGAAAAGAAGGACAAGCATGTCCCATGGCCACGTGCTGATGACAATGCACCGCGTCCACGACCAGCACTGTTGTCTCTAGACACAGAGCCTGCTTGCCCTCTTTTATCGGCTCGCGCCTGTCTGCCTCTCCTTGCTGGCCTTCCAGACATGGTAATGGCCTGAAGGGAGTTGGGTAAAACAGTAGTTGGGTAGTTTATATTGTGCTGGAGGCACACAACACCCACTAACTCCTGCAGATGCCTTTTTTATAGAACAGCAGAGTTAAAGGGGTATATACAGATGTATACTGTGCTGTGCTGGAAGCACACACAACTTCCAATAACTCCAGCAGATGTCAATCGGGCCCAAATAGAGAACAGCTATGTAGGTGGATAATAGCGGTATGTACTGGGTACAGAGCAGGCACACAGCACGCACTATCTCCTGAGTGACACTGCTGACTGCAAGCTCTATTGTTAAAGATGGACCACTAGCTATATAGGTGAGGTGAATATCACGGTGTATACTGCGGTCAGGGCACGCAGACAATAACAAGAAAACAGCAGAGTTAAAGGGGTATATACAGATGTATACTGTGCTGTGCTGGAAGCACACACAACTTCCAATAACTCCAGCAGATGCCAATCGGGCCCAAATAGAGAACAGCTATGTAGGTGGATAATAGCGGTATGTACTGGGTACAGAGCAGGCACACAGCACGCACTATCTCCTGAGTGACACTACTGACTGCAAGCTCTATTGTTAAAGATGGACCACTAGCTATATAGGTGAGGTGAATATCACGGTGTATACTGCGGTCAGGGCACGCAGATAATAACCAGAAAACAGCAGAGTTAAAGGGGTATATACAGATGTATACTGTACTGTGCTGGAGGCACACACAACTTCCAATAACTCCAGCAAATGACAATCGGGCTCAAATAGAGAACAGCTATGTAGGTGTATATAGTGGTATGTACTGGGTACAGAGCACGCAGACAGCACGCACTAACACTACTGACTGCAAGCTCTATTATTAAAGCTAGATCACTAGCTATATAGGTGAGGTGAATATAGTTGTGTATACTGCGGTCAGGGCACAGACAGTAACGACTACACAAGAGCAAAATAGTAAATCAGCCAAAAACGATTGGTGTGTAACTGTGTTGAAGGTACACAGAACACCCACTGCTTCAGATGCTAACAAACACTACACGAGGCCGCCTGAAAGGCGGCTTTATATAGTGTGGGGCGTGCACTACACAGTCTGAGCTATGATTGGCCACAGGCAGGATGCCTGTGGCCAACCATTGCTCTCCTCGCTACTGGCGCTGCGATTGGCCAAGCATGCGGGGTCACAGTGCATGCTTGGCCAATCGTGAGACAGCAATGCATTGCGCCATCGCAGTGCATTGTGGGCCACACGAATTTTGCCGCGAACGGCCCAAACGTTCGGAATTCGGCGAACGCACGAACGACCGATGTTCGAGTCGAACATGCGTTCGACTCGAACACGAAGCTCATCCCTAATCAGAGGGATCACCGCACCAGGACCGGACAGACGGGAGGTCAAGTGCTCACTCTACATGGATGATGTGACGGTGTTCTGTGCCGACCGGCGCTCCATCGACACACTCGCCCAGACCTGTGAGGACTTCGGCCAAGCTTCAGGGGCAAAGGTCAACTGCGGGAACTCGGAAGTCATGCTCTTCGGAAAGTGGTTCCTGCCTTCTTCTGCCACCATGCCCTTCAGCATCAAAGTAGACTTCATCAAAATTCTCGGGGTCTGGTTTGGAGCTGAGGGCGCAGCCCTGAAGTCCTGAGAAGAAAGACTGACTAAAATGCGACAAATGTTTGGACTTTGGAGCCTCCAAGAACTCACCATCGAAGGTAAAACACTGGTACTCCGCAGCGAGATCCTCCCTGTGTTGCAGTACCTCGCCCAGGCCTGCCCCCCCCCACCGGTTAACACCTGAAAGGCCATCAGCGGGGCAGTGTTTCACTTCATCTGGAGCTCCAAAATGGACAGAGTAAAGCGGGTGGTTATGTTCAAGGAGCCCCTCAAGGGCGGTAAGGGCGTGCCCGACATCGCCACTCTACTGAGGGTGTTCTTTGCCTGTAACTGCATCCGCAGAACTTTGGTTGACAGAACTGTAGACTCTGGTGGTAACTCCATGTCATGTTTTTTTCCTCCTGCCTCTTTGGAGGTCCCTTGGATGGGACAGCTGCATCCCCTACAACTGGGACACTCCCTGGTACTACTTGGAAACTTTCAAGTTTATTAAGAAGCTGGGGCTACATGGAGTGAAGCCCGACTTGTGGAAGCCAAAAACTATCCATAAGTTGATTAGAGCATCGGACATTGTTGAGACTGTTCCAGGCCTCCCTTCCAAAGTGGTCTGGAGGAATGTTTCTTCAAAGAGACTTACCAACAGCCATAAAGATCTGGCATGGATGGCAATCCAAGGGGGGTTGCCACTCAGGACATTCATGCATGCCAGAAACCTGTGCAGATACAGACACTGCCCCTTTTGCATCATCCAGGAGGAAACTGCTCTGCATGTTTTCTGGGAGTGTCCCCTTTGCACAGGACCTGTTGAGAGCTCTGGAACCGGATCTCAAAAACTTTGTACCACAGACGGCTATCAAACACTTTGGTGTGTTGAACGGACTCTTCTGTGGAACCCATTCACAGGAGGACATTGATAGTGCCTGGCGGGTGCTGTGCAGTGAGGCCCGGAACAGAAAAGACAGAAAAGAAAAAGTAGTGCAGGGCCGGGCATGACCATGTGTTTAGGGGAGACAATGCATGGGTTAATATGAAGAGATAAGAGGGGAGGGGACAGTGAGAAAAGTCCAAGGGGGAGTGGTAATATATAAGGAGGAGGCGGGGCTGGGCTGGGAAACAGAAAGTTGTGGAGAAAGAAATGAGGAGGCAGTTTTTCCCACCCACCCTCCCTATATGTTGTCTGTGTTTGTTGGTTTATGTGTTTTCTTTCTTTCAGGAGCATGGCAGATGGTCATCATGGCAGCTGTGGATTGGCGGTGTTTTGTTGGTCTTTGACGGTGGCAGTAAACATATGTGATGGAAAGGGGTGGGGGGCTCATCGGTAGTATGTGCCCCTCCGGTGTATTCCAGCGAAAGGTTAGCTGGAATACTGTAATGGTTGCACTGCGGGAAGGGGGTTGTCTCCGAGCTGATTATCCGCTGGAGGCCTATCGTGGGGAAAAAGATCCCGCAGTGTATTGGTGGAATATGTGTTGGAGTTCCGGGGTGCCGTCAAAGACCAACAGCCTGGATTTGAACAAGTTGTTACGGAGGTGATATTTTGGTATATATTTGATAGTGGAGTTATTTATATGGTGTGAATAATAAATAGGCTGCTATGGCCATTTATACTCCAAAATGAAGGTGTGGTCTCATCATTTTAGAAGGGTAAGAAATGGGGATGGTGGAGTACAAGTGGTATAGCAGTAAGAGGCAAGTTGGGTACCTCTGAACTACACTGGTCATGCTTTAAGGACGCTGTCTGGTGCGCCAGAAAGCGCCTCATCCACCAGAGGGAGAGGATGTCCATCGAGGACTGTTGCAGACTGGTCCAAAGTCTGCTCAGAGACTATCACTTGATGGACTTTAAGGAGGAAGAGGAGGTCTGAAGATTTCCCCTCCCCCCCACTATGTATCCTTGGGCAGTTCAATAAAGCTTCGGGCCTGTGAACTCTTTTTCCCCCTCCCTACCCCACCTTCTCCACCTCCCCCCCCCATCACACGTGTTGCTCATTGAAATGCCATTTGATTTGACAGTATGACTTGACTTTTCTGACATGTTTATGGAAGTAATACTTTCAGGGTAATGCGGCGTCATGCATGATGTGATGTTTCAGGGTACCATTACTCTACGCAACACATCGGGCATCATACCGCAGGATGAATGTAATTTATTTGTATGCTTGGATCTGTATTGTTATGTAGTGTATTTATGTGCTGCGTCGCAGTACAGAGTGGAATGTACCCTGTTGAAAGTATTTGTTTTTTGTAAATTTTCTTGCAAAATAAAGTGTACATTTTCAATCAAAAAAAAGTTGTTAATGACTTCATAGTCCTGGTCCTCCTGACCAGCCCCCAGGGGCCCTCATGGCCTGGGGTGTGCGGATCCATCCATTTCCGAGCCTCAGAACTGGCTAGTTCGAGGGGCAGTAACTGGAAGGAGGATTCTAAGGTGTTCCGGTGCCGTCTCGAGTTTGGAGAGGCACAAGGCTGGCTGCTCGGTAAGTGCCTGGAAGCTGAGCTGTTAAAGTGGTTGTAAACCCTTACAAACCACTTTGACCTACAGGTAAGCCTAGATTAAGGCTTACCTGTAGGTCCAAGAAATATCTCCTAAACCTATACAGTTTAGGAGATATTTGCCCGAAGACAGGCACCGATGTCTACGGCGCATGCGCCGTGGACAGCGGCGTGCAGGTGCATTGAGCGTGGCATCGTCAAGGACGACAATGCCGCGCGTGTCGGCTCCCGTGCGCGTTCGCGGGAGTGATGTCATCGCGACTTCGCCTAATGACAGCGGCGGAGCTGCGAGACCCACCGAGAAGATGGATGCGCCGAACTACATGGGACAGCGGTGACTTCGCTGGCTCCTGTGTCAGGTAAGTGACACATAATGACACATAAAGTCACACATAATGGACTACTATGCAATGCATAGTAGTCCATTATGCTTTGCCTTTGCAGGGAATGAAAGAGGAAGTAAACCCATCAGGGTTTACTTCCTCTTTAAATATTGAAGAGCCTGGCCAGTTGGGGTTGTTGTTCTCAGGTGAAAAATAGAGTGCTTAAAGAGGAAGTAGACCCTGATGAGTTTACTTCCTCTTTCATTCCCTGCAAAGGCAAAGCATAATGGACTACTATGCATCGCATCGCATCGCATCCCATAGTAGTCCATTATGTGTCACTTACCTGACACAGGAGCCAGCGATGTCACCGCTGTCCCCTGTAGTCCGGCGCATCCATCTTCTCGGTGGGTCTCGCTGCCCCGCCGCTGTCATTCGGCCATAGACAGCGGTGCCTGTCTTTCGGAAAATATCTCCTAAACCGTGTAGGTTTAGGAGATATTTATTGGACCTACAGGTAAGCCTTAATCTAGGCTTACCTGTAGGTCATAGTGTGTTGTAAGGGTTTAAAACCACTTTAAGTTAAAGTCATGAGCCCTGTGAGGGCACCCGGGAGCTGGAGGGGCCTGCCCCCAGGCTAGAAGCTGAGGAGAAAGGAAGAGGAGTTGCAGAGGGATCTCCGGTAACCTACAGTCTTATCCAGGAGACACGCTGTGCAGCATGGGAAGATCTGTAAAGCAGGAGGCCTGAACAGCGGTCTTAACCAAGGCAGCAGGAGCCAAGGGGACAGTGTGAGAAACCTCTACCTACCACCTCTAGCACCAACAAGGGAGAAGGCAACCGGATCTAATATTCAGCCAGCCTTTAAATGGACAGTATCACAGCTTACCGTATATACTCGAGTATAAGCCGAGATTTTCAGCCTCTTTTTTGAGGCTGAAAGTGCCCCCCTCGGCTTATACTCGAGTCATCGCTGTCTGCCCGCTCGATCAGCGTGTCGAGCAGACAGACAGCGGCCATTCTATTCAAAAGCCGCGCCTCCGGCTCCGCCTTCGCCTGTGATAGGCGGAACACTGAATTTCCCAGCAGCCTGTGTTCCGCCTATCACGGACGTCGTATCATCCTCGTACTACGGACGAGGATGATACGACGTCTGTGATAGGCGGAACACAGGCTGCTGGGAAATTCAGTGTTCCGCCTATCACAGGCGAAGGCGGCGGCGCAGCTTTTGAACTTTACAATGGCCGCCGACGAAGAGGGCACGGGACGGCACGGCACGGGACGGGACGGGACGGGGGCAAGGCAAGGCACGACACGGGACGGATGCAAGGAGGCAAGGCACGGCACGGGACGGAGGCAAGGAGGCAAGGCACGGGACGGAGGCTCGGGACAAAGGTAGGCTGGACACACACACACACACACACACACACACACACACACACACACACACACACGGATGGAGACACACACAGGGATGGATGGATGGATGGATGGAGACACACACACACAGGGATGGATGGATGGATGGATGGAGACACACACACACAGGGATGGATGGATGGATGGATGGAGACACACACACACAGGGATGGATGGATGGATGGATGGAGACACACACACACAGGGATGGATGGATGGATGGACACACACACACACAGGGATGGATGGACGGACACACAGGGATGGACGGACACACAGGGATGGACGGACACACAGGGATGGACGGACACACACACAGGGATGGACAGGCATGTCTCACCCTCGGCTTATACACGAGTCAATAAGTTTGCCAGTTTTTTTGGGGGTAAATTGGGGGCCTCGGCTTATATTCGGGTCGGCCTATACTCGAGTATATACGGTACCTATAAACCCTTGCTTGACAGCCAGGTGGGCTGTTATTTTCTGTAAGGGGACATAAAGCTCCTACAACCAGTTGGGACTTTACCAGTTACAACAAGGGGACATAGAGCTCCTGCCAGCAGTTGGGATATTGTATACTAATCCTGTAAGGACTGAAACTATTCTGGAAGGATAACAGTCTGGGATTTATTTTTATTTTCTGCAACCAGTATATAGAGAAGCCTGTCCTCAAATTTGGTGAATTCAGTTGTGGGCATCCCATAACCCCACATCCCTATCCAAGTTGTTTTTCCCCTAATAAAACAACAAAAAAAGCCAAGAACTGGTTTCTGTGTTTGGATGCAAGTGAGAAAATGCTTGTTGCCTGGCTGTGCAGGGGTAGGAGGACACAAAATCCAGCAGCTCTCTAAGGGCTACGGCTACATCATTGTTTTAAAACCAAGCGCCGTTGGATGCCTGTAATAGATTTCCATCTCCATTCCTAAGCTGAAACTTTGAGCAAGGGGTGCAGGCCGGGTGTCAAGCATAGCCGTCTGCCAATCAACTGGGATTCATGCAAAGTCATCGATGTGTGGTGTTTTGTTTTGTTTTTTCTTCTTCAGGTGTTGTTGTTGGTTGGGTTGTACTTGAACAATATTTACATGGAAGACTGTCATCAATAATAGGAAACACTTGATTGGGTTGTACAAGATTAAAAAAAAGAATCCTCCGACTAAAATGAGAGTTAGCAGGCTTTCCCATCCTCTCCACTCTTTCACTTGGGGGTGCCCTGGTTGCCTCCGCAGGATCCTCGGCTCTCCCATCTGTGGACATTGTTATCAGTCTGCTTCTAGACCGGAAGACTGGAACCTGAGACAAAAATAGAGAGACAAAGGGGTCAGGGGCCGACGTGGCCATCTCTACAATGTATATCTCCAGTAATTTGTGCTGCAGTATGGATGCCAACCATCACTAATCACAAACCCCGGTGTGAAATCTCAGAGGGTTCAGGAGAAATAGGAACACCACTAATAGTATGGAGTCTAAAAGTATTTATATCATCATTAATGTCAATAGGAGCAATCTAACATGTTCCTGGGCTAAAGTACTTTAATGTTTTATATCAGTCTATTCTGTTAAGAGTAAATTTACTTCTGAATCATTTACACAAAGTTTCAATCTTACCCCAACCCTACCTTTAGCTTGTCCCACAATCTATATGTCTAACACTACTAAGCTTCAACCTTACATCTGTCCCCGAAACCCTTATACCTAACACTAACCTTCAACCTTACCTTAACCCTACCTTCAACCTGTCCCCCAAACCCTTATACCTAACACTAACCTTCAACCTTACCTTCAACCTGTCCACCAAACCCTTATACCTAACACTAACCTTCAACCTTACCCTAACCTTACCTTTAACCTGTCCCCCAAACCCTTATACCTAACACTAACCTTCAACCTTACCCTAACCCTACCTTCAACCTGTCCCCCAAACCCTTATACGTAACACTAACCTTCAACCTTACCTTAACCCTACCTTCAACCTGTCCCCCAAACCCTTGTACCTAACACTAACCTTCAACCTTACCCTAACCCTACCTTCAACATGTCCACCAAACCCTTATACCCAACACTAACCTTCAACCTTACCCTAACCCTACCTTCAACCTGTCCCCCAAACCCTTATACCTAACACTAACCTTCAACCTTAACCTAACCCTACCTTCAACCTGTCCCCCAAACCCTTATACCTAACACTAACCTTCAACCTTACCCTAACCCTACCTTCAACCTGTCCCCCAAACCCTTGTACCTAACACTAACCTTCAACCTTACCCTAACCCTACCTTCAACCTGTCCCCCAAACCCTTATACCCAACACTAACCTTCAACCTTACCCTAACCCTACCTTCAACCTGTCCCCCAAACCCTTATACCTAACACTAACCTTCAACCTTACCCTAACCCTACCTTCAACCTGTCCCCCAAACCCTTATACCTAACACTAACCTTCAACCTTACCCTAACCCTACCTTCAACCTGTCCCCCAAACCGTTATACCCAACACTAACCTTCAACCTTACCCTAACCCTACCTTCAACCTGTCCCCCAAACCCTTATACCTAACACTAATTTTCAACCATATTCTAACCCTACCTTCACCCTATCCCCCAATCTATATATCTAACATTAACCTTCATCCTCACCCT
Source organism: Lithobates pipiens (assembly GCF_037356315.1). Taxonomy (NCBI): domain Eukaryota; kingdom Metazoa; phylum Chordata; class Amphibia; order Anura; family Ranidae; genus Lithobates; species Lithobates pipiens. The sequence goes on along the minus strand of NW_027507764.1, from coordinate 589,892,580 downwards.
AACCCTACCTTCAACTTGTCCCCTAATAATTATATCTAAAGGCCCATACACACGATCAGACTTTTTGACAACAAACATGCAAATTAGCTGTTTTGGAGCAACATCCGACCGTGTGTACACTCCATCGGACAAACTTTTTTGGTTTTCATCGGACTTTTGTTGGCTGTGCGAACGGACAAACTTTCTGGCAACAAAAGTCCGATGGAGCAAAGTCTGATCGTGTGTACAGAAAACCATAGGACTTTTGTACAAAGTACAAACACGCATGCTCAGAACCAATGCAAAAGATCAGACAACAATACAGAAGTTGACCAAAGGTGGCGGTAAAGAGCAGAAAAACCACCTGATTTGGTGAAAGTTGGCTGAAAAAGTCCCACTGTGTGTATGCAATACAAGTTCAGGGCCGACGCCCTTTGTACAAAAATTCAAGGGAAAGTTTGTATAAAGTCCGATCGTGTGTATGAGGCTTAACATTAACCTTAAGCTTTGCGTTCGAGTCGAACCCATGTTCCACTCGAACATCGTCTGTTCGCCCGTTTGGCGAATTACGAACGTTATGGGCCTTTCGTGCCAAATTCGAGTGGCGCATCATGGCCCATAATTCACTGCGGCATCGCAGTGCATTGCTGGCTGCTGATTGGCCAATTATGCACTATGACCTGCATGCTTTGGCCAATCACAGCGCAGAAAAAACGGAGAGCCATGATTGGCCAAAGCTAGGGTGGCTTTGGCCAATTATGTCTCAGGGGGTTTAGTACACGCCCCACACTATATAAGGCCTCCTGCATGGCGGGGAGAGATAGAGAGAGAGGCAGTGTCATTTGATTTAAATTTAGAGTAGGCAAGCGAGTCAGTTAGCTTCAGTTACAGTGTGTAGAGGATATATATGCATCCCAGGTGTGTTGTATATATATTTAAACACTGTATATTCATTTTAGCTAGAGCCGTTCCTGTTATTCTCTTCATAATATACTGACAGGCAGGGAGCTGCACTATTTTTACTTAGTGTACTGTGTCCTTTGCACAGTGTGCACCTAAAGTTTTACCTAAATACAATTGCCGGTGTTCTCATACAACTACAGGCAGGGAGCTGGATGGATCTGATGGCTGTAAGCATACATAGCAAATGCCTGTAGTCTGCAACCTGTACATAGCAAACGCCTGCATTCTGCAACCTGTACATAGCAAACGCCTGTATTCTGCAACCTGTACATAGCAAACGCCTGTATTCTGCAACCTGTATACAGCACATGCCTGTATTCTGCAACCTGTACATAGCACACGCCTGCATTCTGCAACCTGTACATTGCACACGCCTGTATTCTGCAACCTGTACAGAGCACATGCCTGCATTCTGCAACCTGTACATAGCACACGCCTGCATTCTGCAACCTGTACATAGCACACGCCTGCATTCTGCAACCTGTACATAGCAAACGCCTGTATTCTGCAACCTGTATACAGCACAGGCCTGTATTCTGCAACCTGTACATAGCACACGCCTGCATTCTGCAACCTGTACATAGCAAACACCTGCATTCTGCAACCTGTACATAGCAAACGCCTGCATTCTGCAACCTGTACATAGCACACACCTGTATTCTGCAACCTGTACATAGCACACGTCTGTATTCTGCAACCTGTACATAGCACACGCCTGTATTCTGCAGCCCTCCCATCCATCAGGTCAGATACACTATACCTGGGTGGTGGTGGACACAGCAACCCCCCCCCCCTTTCTATGACAGACCAGCACAGTAAGGTTGGCAGGGCAGACACACTCCTCCAGCGTCTTTTCACATCCCACACACCCCCTATCACCAGCTCACCTCGGCTTTCAGCTTCAGCTGGGGAGGTTTAGACTACGGAAGATGGTGAGGACCAGGGGGTCTCAAACACTACAAGTCCCATCATGCCTCTGCCTGTGGGAGTCATGCTTGTAACTGTCAGGCTTGCAATGCCTCATGGGACTTGTAGTTTTGCAACAGCTGGAGGGCCACTAGTTTGAGACCCCTGTGGACACAGTGTGTAACAGCCGCCACCAGGATTCTGTCAGTGTCTGGGTGAGGAGTGAACCTCCATAGTAAGGCCACCCAGCCACTGACACCCGCCTCAATGTGTGGCACCCGGGGCGGAACGCCCCCCCGCCCCCTGCTTGGTACGGCCCTGCCCCCCCCTTAGTAGACGCCCTCTGGAAATTCTCTGGATAAATAACTATTGATCAGATTGATCGCCTATAACCAAGCTGGCGCCAAGTTCTACATGCCACTGTAAAGAAATTCCATCATCATTTGCAAGCATACTAAGAAGAGCAGGAGCCGCAGCTGACACCTCTGTGCAAGCCTAGCGGGCTATTGTTGTGATATGGCTGGACCAGAGTGACTCCATCTTTATAAGTTCATATAAGATTAACTTGGGTTAACCTTCTAGTTAGTTTAAACTCTGTATTTGCAGACTGTGGCAGTTTCCCTATAAAGCATACATATAAGAAAATATAGCTTGCATAAGCAGTTTTATTCTGTACTGTCTAAATGAAGAAACTGTGTCACAATATATCTAGGCCACATAACTCCTGACTGTGACTCATGAAAGCAGATGACATAATTAATGATATGTAATAATATGTAATGATATGTAATGTACACCTCTGTATTAACCACACCCATGTTCTATGCAATGATTGGCTGATAAGGGTGCATATAAAATGTAGTCCCCTCCCAGAATAAACCAGACAACCCCTGAACTTTAATCTTGACTCATCTCTTCTTGTGTAGGGCAAGATGTTGTCTCCTTAATACTGCAGTGTTAAGTAAAGGGTTTCGTAAGTATTGTAATTGCGTTAATTATACCTCTGAGCTGGTCTTTGTCAGGTATATAGAAATACAATTTTAATCACAACAGAATGGAGGCACTGCTGAGATTTGAATTTAGGAATTTAGGACTTGGCAGGGTGCGGTCAAACTTTGAAGCTTTGACAGACACAAACCTGGTCTGATACATTTTAATTAAGAAGAGAATTGTGAGACGGGCCAGGCTGTTAAAGAGGAAGTAAACCCTGATGAGTTTACTTCCTCTTTCATTCCCTGCAAAGGCAAAGCATAATGGACTACTATGCATCGCATCGCATCGCATAGTAGTCCATTATGTGTCACTTACCTGACACAGGAGCCAGCGAAGTCACCGCTGTCCCCTGTAGTCCGGCGCATCCATCTTCTCGGTGGGTCTCGCAGCTCCGCCGCTATCATTCGGCGAAACCGCGATGACGTCACTCCCGCGCATGCGCGCGGGAGCCGACACGCGCGGCATCTTCGTTGTTGACGAAGATGCTCAGTGCGCCTGCACGCCGCTGTCTACGGCGCATGTGCCATAGACAGCGGTGCCTGTCTTCGGGCAAATATCTCCTAAACCGTGTAGGTTTAGTAGATATTTCTTGGACCTACAGGTAAGCCTTAATCTAGGCTTACCTGTAGGTCAAAGTGTGTTGTAAGGGTTTACAACCACTTTAAGGGCCAGTTCCCCACCTTCGGGGCCATCCTTGCCCAGGGATTTGGCAGAGATCCCTTGAATATTCAGGCCTCCATTTCCATACCTCGTAAGTTCTGGAACTTTCCAGAAGTCAAGGGGAGATACTAGAAGCGCAGCCTGCAGAGCCTGTCAGCTGACCTAAATCTGAACCCACAGCAATTATCCAGACTCACTTAAAGAGGAAGTAAACCCTGATGGGTTTACTTCCTCTTTGATTCCCTGCAAAAGTAAAGCATAATGGACTACTATGCATCGCATCGCATCGCATAGTAGTCCATTATGTGTCACTTACCTGACACAGGAGGCAGCGCACGGGAGCCGAGACGCGCGGAATTGCGCGGCATCTTCGTTATCGAGGATGCCACGCTCAGTGCGCCTGCACGCCGCTGTCTAAGGAGCATGCACAGTAGACAGCAGTGCCCGTCTTCGGGCAAATATCTCTTAAACCGTATAGGTTTGGGAGATATTTCTTGGACCTACATGTAAGCCTTAATCTAGGCTTACCTGTAGGTCAAAGTGGTTTGTAAGGGTTTACAACCACTTTAAGAAGAGGCTTTTGGGAAGCCTGTGTCCTGTGGGACTGTTGAGAAGTGTAAAACGTAATATTACGCTCTTTTTGGGAAAAAGAATAAGAAAAGGGTAATGGGGCAATTACCAATTACTACCGGAACCCACAAAACTTTTGCTCTATCTGGCTTTTCTTGTCTATCGCATTTGCATTAAAGTAATAAGATATCTGTTGTGTTGTGTGGAATACAGGGCTGTATGGAGTAAGGCAGCCCCTGTTTTCACTGTTATATGATGTCCCAAAAGGGGAAAAATAGATTAGAGTGAAGTAAATTTCGATTGTTATGTTTAGGTATCATGGGAAGGGTGAGTACTGTTATATGCATATTCAAATAAGTTTGCTAAGGTATTCTTTGAAGAGACAATGGTATAGTATATGAATAATGTAACTTCTCCCCTTTGCTAGTATGTTGGTTATAGAGCTCTGGAATGATAGGTGCTTGATTCTGCTTGAAAAGTGCATAATTTGTTTGCGCATGTTTAACATGTGTTTTGGTAACTCTTGGAAGGTTATCGGAATGGTATTTTATGCAGGTTGTAAAATGTATGTGTTAGGTGGAAGGTGGTTGAAGACAGGTGGGTGTTTTGGAAGAATGCCCGGGTGTGATGAGATTTAAAGTGGTTGTAAACCCTTACAAACCACTTTGTACTACAGGTAAGCCTAGATTAAGGCTTACCTGTAGGTCCAAGAAATATCTCTCAAACCTATACGGTTTAGGAGATATTTGCCCGAAGACGGGCACCGCTGTCTACGGTGCATGCGCCGTAGACAGTGGCGCGCAGGCGCACTGAGCGTGGCATCCTCGATAAAGAAGATGCCGCGCAATGCCGCGTGTCTCGGCTCCCGTGCACATGCGCGGGAGTGACGTCATCGCGGCTTCGCCGAATGACAGCGGCGGAGCTGCGAGACCCACCGAGAAGATGGATGCGCCGGACTACAGGGGACATCGGTGACTTCGCTGGCTCCTGTGTCAGGTAAGTGACACATAATGGGCTACTATGCGATGCGATGCGATGCATAGTAGTCCATTATGCTTTACCTTTGCAGGGAATGAAAGCGGAAGTAAACTCATCAGGGTTTACTTCCTCTTTAAGTAAGTGAGTAGAGTGTTAATTAAGAACATCCTACATTGTTGAGGGTAAGGTAAGTGAAATAAGAAGGTAAAAGAGAGATTTGAGTTATTTATTAAAGGAAGGTGTGCATTTTGCAAGGTTTTTCAATGCATTGTTCTTTTTAGACAAGCCGATTTCAAAGCCGTTTTAAAACTGACATATTGAGAAAAAAAAAAAAAAAAGAAGTGAATGAAAAATACTTTTAAAAACAGGAAGTTAGCAATCAGAGCTGTTTGGAGATTTAAAGGGGACATTTTACCGGCATCGCATACCGAGCTTGAGGGATATCTTCTCATGTTTTGCTGTAGCAACGTGGAGATATTTGTAATCAGTTATGGATCATGAAGTATTTTTGAGGAAACGATTTTAAAGGACAGCCGGGATGGGAGGTTTTGGGCAGGTAAGGAAATGAACACAGAGAGAGTTTTGTTTAGAATAAGGATTTTTAAAGTGTCACAGCTAGTTTCATTTGGATTATCAGATAAAAGGTGTTGTTAGAATAAGGATTTTTTTGTGTAGACTTAGGCCGCGTACACACGGGCGGATTGTCTGTCCAACTTAGTCCGCTGAACCGTGTTTCAGCGGACAATCCGCTCGTGTGTGGGCTTCAGCGGACTTTTTGAGCGGACAGTTTGACGAACAAAGTCTTAGGCCGTGTACACACGGGCGGACTGTTCGCCCAACTTAGTCCGCTGAACAGTGTTTCGGCGGACAGTCCGCTCGTGTGTGGGCTTCAGCGGACAGTTTCAGCGGACAGTCTGACGAACAAAGTTTTTCGGAATTCCCGTAAGACAGTCCGCTGAAACTTGGTTTTGTCCGTCCAAACTTGGTTTCAGCGGACAGTCCGCTCGTGTGTAGGCTTGTTCGACAAACTAAGTTTCGCGCATGCTCAGAAAGGATTTATACGGCCGAAGGTTGCATTGCAGTGTATAGGACGTTGTTTTCCTAGTCCCGTCGTACGTGCTGTAGACGTCATCGCGCACGGTTTCAGCGGACTGTTCGTTCATCGTGTGTGGTCAAGTCCGCTCATGCAAATTTTGAGCGGACTGTTTGTCGGACTGTTTGACAAACTAAGTTGGGCGAACAGTCCGCCCGTGTGTACGCGGCCTTATGGAATTTCCGTAATTTTGTCTGTCCAAACTTGGTTTTGTCCGTCCAAACTTGGTTTCAGCGGACAGTCCGCTCGTGTGTAGGCAAGTTGGACGGACTAAGTATGGCGCATGCTCAGAAAGGATTTACACGGCGGAAGGTTGCATTGCAGTGTATTGGACGTCGTTTTTCTAGTCCCGTCGTACGTGCTGTATACGTCATCGCGCAAGCTTTCAGCGGACTGTCTGTTCATCGTGTGTGGTCAAGTCCGTTCATTCAAAAATTGGACGGACTGTCTGTCGGATTGTCTGACGAACTTAGTTGGCCAGACAATCCGCCCGTGTGTACGTGGCCTTACCCTGTTACCCTGTTTGTCTCTTTGTTTGTTTGTATGTTTGTTTGTTGATTATTTGTTTATTGTTGTTTGCTGAAGTTATAATGAGTCGGTACAGGTGGGTTGGTAGAATGTGCAGATCAGTGCAGATCCTTGTTTGGCAACGGGCACGGGAAAAAGTTTCAACCAAGGGTAAAAAGAGAGAGAGCTGGTGGGGAGTCTAGAACCCTTGTTGAAAGCACCCCACCTCGTGCAATGAGCAGCCCTGGTGCTGGGGTCTCGTGAGACTTTTGCGGGATTACGGTACCGGAGATTCATAGAGACACCAAGATGTCGGTTTATTGGGCAGTGATTAGATTGCTGCTGGATGCACTGACAGGGGGACATGGTTACTGTTTTGGGGGGTCTGAGTGAGGTAGAGGGAGATTATGAATCTTCCTCCTTCCCCCCTCGGATTCCCACAGATTCTCTCATCGCTCCCCGATTCTCCACCTCTGAGCTGGTGGGTTTGGGGGTGTGAATTCTGACACGGATCTCCGGTGAGGCGCTAGGGTCGCAGCTTCATGGACTGACCGTGTCTGTGTTGATCAGTGAGGGTCCTCAGAGTGCAGCGATCATCGGAGGGAGAACACGTTTAAACACTTCTCCCACGACTGTCTTTGTTTCATGGACTGTTTGTGGACTGTGATCAGTGGCAGTCCTTGGGGTCGCCCTGTTCGCAGTTCCATAAGACGGACACCTAGGTAGAAGAAACTGGTTAATAGAGAGAAATGCTTAATTTTATGTGTATGTGAATTTTTGTCTTTTGTTGGAATTCCAATTTAGAGTATAACATTGTTTTTGTTTTCTGAATTCAGATAAATTGTTGGGTAGTTGATATATGTCCTATGATCCTGCCAAGACAGAGAGCGTTGCTAAATTGGGCAGGTGAGAGGGGCAGAGTAGGGTACTCATCTGTGTGTGGTGCTTTAAGAGGATTGAATCGCGGATTTGGACAGAGACAGATTACTATTTGAGTGATCCCTCCTGTCCAAAGTACTGTTTAGCACAATGCAGGGAGGTACATATCCGCTCGCAGAGAGCTGCTATATTGTATCGGGTGGAAGAGGGGAACAAACCACCAACCATGCCTTCACCACCGCTTTTGTGGGGAGCATACTTCTATATTTGCATTCCATAGTCAGCGAGTCAGAGAGACTTGCTGGGGTGGAGAATACTGGGGTGCCTTGGCGGGGCTCTGTGGCTTACGCATGCATTTGCAAATGTGTGCAGACTAAACCCCTGTTTTTAACGCATATTGTTAGACAGGTTATTTGGTTATCTGTGGGCTGGGGGTAAGTAAAGCTTGGTTTTTCTCCTCAGTTTATCCTTGGGTTTGTTTGTATCTATATGTCCTATGATCCTACCAAGACAGAGAGCATTGCTGAAGTGGGCAGGTGAAAGGGACAGAGTAGGGTACTCATCTGTGTGTGGTGCTTTAAGCCCTTGTACACACGGTCGGAGAATCCGTTGGAATGTGTCCGATCGGACCGTTTTGTCGGATATTTCAACTGTGTGTGCTCTCCATTGGACTGTTTCCGTCGGAGTATCCGACGGACCAAGTTTTCCAACTTGTTGGTAAAATTTTCCGTCAAAATGCTCCGATCGGACATATTCCAATCATGTGTAGAAAATTCCGATCGGACAAAGTGCCACGCATGCTCAGATCAAATTCCTACATCAAAGCCATTGACTACTAGCCTGAACGTAGTCCCATCGTAACTAAATTACGTCATCACGTTCTGAACGATCGGATTTTCCGACAACTTTGTCCGACCATGTGTATACAACAGTTTCAGATAAAATCCGTCGGACAAAATCTGACGGATTTGGTTGTCGGAATGTCCGACCGTGTGTGCAAGGGCTCAGAGGATTGAATCGCAGATTTGGACAGAGACAGATTACTATTTGATTGATCCCTCCTGTCCAAAGTACTGTTTAGCACAATGCAGGGAGGTACGTATCCGCTCGCAGAGATCTGCTATTTTGTTTCGGGTGGAAGAGGGGAACAAACCACCAACCATGCCTTCACCACTGCTTTTGTGGGGAGCATACTTCTATATTTGCATTCAATAGTCAGCAAGTCAGAGAGACTTGCTAGGGGGGAGAATGAATGTTAAAGAAGGATTTGATTCAGAAAAGTTATCTATAAAAGGTACATGTTTATTGTTAAAATGTTGCAACTAGTGTCAGTCTATTCATGAAATGTGTTGGGCACATATTAAGCCCATGCCCACTCCTTAGTAAATTGGGAACATTAAAGAGGAAGTAAACCCTGATGAGTTTACTTCCTCTTTCATTCCCTGCAAAGGTAAAGCATAATGGACTACTATACTATCGCATCGCATCGCATCGCATAGTAGCCCATTATGTGTCACTTACCTGACACAGGAGCTAGCGAAGTCACCGCTGTCCCCTGTAGTCCGCCGCATCCATCTTCTTGGTGGGGTCTCGCAGCTCCGCCACTGTCATTCGGCGAAGCCACAATGACGCCACTCCCGCGCATGCGCACGGGAGCCGACACGCGCGGCAGCTCCGTCGTTGAGAATGCCGCGCTCAGTGCGCCTGCGTGCCGCTGTAGACAGCGGTGCCTGTTTTCGGGCAAATATCTCCTAAACCATATAGGTTTAGGAGATATTTCTTGGACCTACAGGTAAGCCTTAATCTAGGCTTACCAGTAGGTCAAAGTGGTTTGTAAGGGTTTACAACCACTTTAAAAGGGGAATGTGACATGTCACTGATAAAAAATATATGTATGCGCTGGTACCATATGTTTTTTTAAAGGAATCTGATCAGATACAAATTTTTAGAGTCTGACTTTAATGCCCCGTACACACGACCAGACTTTTCAACATCAAAGGTCCGACGGAACGATTCCAGCGGACCATTCTATCGTGTGTGGGCTGCAGCGGACTTTTGATTTGCAAAAATCCGACAGACTTTAGAAATGGAACATGTTTCAAATTTTTTCCGCCAGACCCAGTTCCTACCGAAAAATCCGCTCGTGTGTGTACTAGTCCGACGGACAAAAAAACAAAAAAGGGCAGCTATTGGCTACTTACTATGAACTTCCTTATTCTAGTCCAGTCGTACGTCATCACGTTCGAATCCGTCGGACTTTGGTGTGATTGTGTGTGGCCAAGTCCGTTCATTCGGGAAAGTCCGTCAGAACTCCTCCGAAAGTCCGTCGGACCTAGTCCCTCGAAAAGTCCGGTTGTGTGTACGCGGCATAAGACTGTTTTGGGTGTGGTTGCCTATCCTTACATTATTAAAGTTAAAAGGTGTTTTTTTTTTTCTGATAACAGCAAACGTGCTATTGTTTAAAGCGGAGGTCCACCCTAAAATGGACCTCCGCTCATCGGAATCCCCCCCCCGGCGCCACAATCGGCACCTTTCAGGGGGGAGGGGGGTGCAGTTACCTGGATAATCCAGGTAACTGCACCCACTTCCGGGCTAGCTCTCTGCGGAAAGGGGCGTACGTTATGCCCCTTTCCGCAAGCGCCCGCCCCCTTCAGCAAGTGCCCCGCTGCCTGCTGGGAAACACACAGCTCCCAGAGGCAGTGGGGACCGTCCGGATTGCGCCGCGCGGCTCGCGCATGCGCAGTAGGGAACCGGGAAATGAAGCCGAAAGGCTCCATTTCCTGATTCCCATACCCAAGATGGCGGCAGCAGGACCCGGCAGACGAGCGAGCGATCGGCTTCGGGTGCCGACATCGCGGGCGCGCTGGACAGGTAAGTGTCACTATTTAAAAGTCAGCAGCTGCAGTATTTGTAGCTGCTGGCTTTTAAAAAAAAAAAAAAAAACGCGGAGTCCCGGCGGACACCCGCTTTAAGCTGTATTAACAATGATTTTAAAATATTAATTTTGACAGGGTTGAGAATATTATAATTAAGAGTCCAGAATTCGAAAGTAAATAAAGGGAAGTTGTGTGTTCCAGGCGCTATGCCAGAGGAATTGTGATTAGTAAAGAAAAAGAGAAGTACAGGTAACTGTGTTGTGTAATTCCGGACACTAGAGAGAAAAATATTAAGGTTTGAAGGTGTTATGGACAAATGAAGGATGAATGGAATGGCCAAATGAATGTGGAATGAGAGAGAGTGGTTGTATTGTGTTTAACAAACACACAGGGTATCATTTCGATTAGTAAAGTATTGTAAGTGTGTGTCTGGAATGTGCACAACAGGGTGTCTCATATTGTGTTTAGGCCCGTGTTATATTTTTCCCTAAAAGTTTGGGGTTAAATTAAATTAAAAGAATTGATAAAGGGATTTTGGTAAAGGAAGGGTGAAAACTAGAAAAAAATGTTTGAAGAAGTTACTGAAATGAAATGACTGTAATCAAGATACTTTGCTGCATATATTGAGTCCATGGCAGGGGCGGATCCAGGGGGGGGGGGGGACACGGGTCAATTGCCCCGAGAATACCGGCAGCTGATGACAGCATGGCCGGTTCCGCTGGTGCAATCGCGGGCGGTTCTGCGGGTACCAGCGCGGCCGGTTCCGCGGGTGGCAGCGCGGCCGGTTCCACGGATGGCAGCGCGGCCGGTTCCACGGGTACCCGTGCTGAGTGGACGGGTGAGGGGGGCAGCTGGGCAGCTTAGGAGGGCTGCTGGCCAATCAGGAAGCCAGCAGGCAGGGGAGCAGGGAGATGACATCATCTCTCACTGCCCTGCATCCCTCCAGTTCCGCCCTCACCGTGCAGGAAGCTGTGTGCAGCAGAGAGATTACATCATCTCTCTGCTGCCTATCTTTACTCTGGACTCAACAAAAGACCACCTTAGCAGAAAAGTGACACAGTAGGTGACAATACGCAATGTGTGGCAGGCTATGTGGCAAGTGGCAATCCGCAATGTGTGGCAGACTACGTGGCAAGTGGCAATCCGCAATGTGTGGCAGACTACGTGGCAAGTGGCAATCCGCAATGTGTGGCAGGTGACGTGGCAAGTGACAATCCGCAGTGTGTGGCAGGCTACGTGGCAAGTGACAATCCGCAGTGTGTGGCAGGCTACGTGGCAAGTGACAATCCGCAGTGTGTGGCAGGCTACGTGGCAAGTGGCAATCCGCAATGTGTGGCAGGCGACGTGGCAAGTGACAATCCGCAATGTGTGGCAGGCGACGTGGCAAGTGACAATCCGCAATGTGTGGCAGGCAAGCTGCAGCATACTGTCAGGTTTGCTCCAGCGATGAAGAGGGAAGGGATGATGAGGGCACTTACTCCACGTGGGTGCCTGGAAGGAGAGAGGAGGAGGAGGCACATGTCCAACGAGGCAGGATGCCCTCCGGGGACCAGCTTAGGGGCAGCACACCGACTGAATCACACCGCAGAGCTCCGCATGTGCAGGGCGCTGCCTCTGCACGTTATTCTAAAAGTTCTTTGGTGTGGGCCTTTTTTGAGACAAGTGCATCAGATCGCACCGCTGCTATTTGCAACATATGTCTCAAGCGTGTCTCGCATGGCCAAAACATCAGCCGCTTGGGCACCACATGCTTGACCAGACATATGTTGACCTGCCATGCAGCTCGTTGGCAAGCGTACCTCAAAGACCCACACCAAAGAACAAAGCGGACCTCTCCTTGCTCCTCATCAGCTGGGATCTCCAACCCCACTAGACCTTCAGTCCTCTCTGAAACCTGCTCTGAGAGGAATGAAGGTGTAGAATTAGGTGTGTCACAGCCAAGTGCTTCCGGGCACTCTGCTAGCAGTACACCCACGTCCGATTATAGCAGACAAATTTCCCTGCCCCAGCTGCTGAACCGTCAAAAGAAGTTCACTCCCAGCCATCCACATGCCCAGCGGTTGAATGCTAGCTTGGCTAAATTGCTAGCACTTCAACTGCTGCCATTTCAGTTGGTAAACTCGGCCCCCTTCCCGCCACTTTTTCTCACGGAAGGCGATTCCGGCTCTCTACCGGCATGTGGAAGGCAATGTCTTTGCCTCGCTGGAATGGGCGGTCAGCGGTAAGGTGCATATTACTGCTGACTCATGGTCCAGCAGGCATGGACAGGGACGTTACCTGTCTTTCACGGCCCATTGGGTCACTCTTCTGGCAGCTGGGAAGGATGCAGGACAAGGTGCAGTAGTGTTGGAGGTTGTTCCGCCACCCTGCCTCCAAAATGCTACTACTGGTTGTGACACACCTCTCTCCTCCACCCCCTCCTCTTCATCTTCCTCCATGGCCTCTTCCAGTGCTCTGTCCTCAGAACCAGCGGTGCTCCATAGGCGTTCCAGGGGCTACGCAAGTGCGCAGGCAAAATGATGCCATGCCGTGCTTGCGCTGGTTTGTTTGGGGGACAGAAGCAACACTGGGGCAGATATTTTGTCAGCTCTGCAGGGGCAGGCCGAGAGGTGGTTGACGCCACGCCAGCTTAAGCCAGGAATGGTGGTTTGCGACAATGGCACCAACCTCCTCTCCGCCCTCCGACAAGGACAACTGGCCCACGTGCCCTGTGTGGCTCACGTCCTTAACCTGGTGGTGCAGCGGTTCTTGGGCAGGTACCCGGGCTTACAGGATGTCCTGAAGCAGGCCAGGAAAGTCTGTGTGCATTTCCGCCAATCATTTAATGCCTGTGCTTGGCTGGCTGAGCTCCAAAAGGAGTTGAACCTGCCCAAGAACCGCCTTATATGTGACATGCCCACCAGGTGGAACTCAACGTTGGCCATGCTGCAGCGGCTGTACACGCAGCAGAGGGCCATCAATGAGTACCTGTGCGACTACGGCACCAGGACAGGGTCAGGGGAGCTCGGTTTTTTCTCAACACGCCAGTGAGGCATGATCAGGGATGCATGCACTGTCCTGTCCCCGTTTGAGGAGGCCACAAGGATGGTGAGCAGTGACAGTGCATGCATCAGTGACACCGTACCTCTTGTCCACCTGTTGGAGCATACGCTGCGTGGAATAATGGACAGGGCACTTGAGGCAGAACAGAGGCAGGAAGAGGAGGACTTCCTTGCCTCTCAAGGCCCCCTTTATCCAGACAGTGTTCCTGCTGTCCCACCCATCACACAGGAAGAGGAGGAGGAGGAGGAGGAGGAGGAGGAGGAGGATGATTGTGTCAGCATGGAGGTGGAGGCTGGCACTCAGCATCAGCAGCAGCAGCAGTCTTGTAGGGAGGATGTACAGTCCCAAGAAACCCGTAGACTTGTACGTGGCTGGGAGGAGGTAGCTGCGGATCATGTTGTCCTTAGTGACCCAGAGGACTCCGGACCGAATGTCTCAGCTAACCTACGCTGCATGGCCTCCCTGATCCTGCAAAGCCTGCGGAAGGATCCTCGTATTCGTCGGATCAAGGAGAGGGACCATTACTGGCTGGCCACTCTCCTTGATCCACGGTACAAGGGTAAGGTTGCTGACCTTATCTAGCCATAGCAGAGGGAGCAGAGGATGAGACATCTCCGGGAGGCCTTGCAGAAAGGTCTGTGCAATGCGTTTCCAGAGACTGGGAGGTTACAAACTCCTGGTCCTGGACAACGTGTTGTTGAGGCTTTGGTCAGTCAGAGAAGGAGCAGTGGAGAAGGTGGCCATCTGTCCAATGCGTTCAGACATTTTTTTAGTCCGCAGCCCCAAGGTATGATCGGTTCCAGCAACCATTGCCAGCGTCTGATTTACATGGTGCAGGAATACCTAGGGGCAAGATGAAACTTGGACACCTTTCTCACCAAAAATCCTCTGGGTTACTGGGTCTTGAGGACAGATCACTGGCCAGAGCTTGCACATTATGCAATTGAGCTACTGGCCTGTCCTGCATCCAGCGTTCTTTTGGAATGCACATTCTGTGCCGCTGGTGGCTTTGTAAACGATTACAGGGTGCGCCTGTCCACCAACTCAGTTGATCGACTGACATTCATAAAAATGAATCAGTCTTGGATCACCACCAGCTACCAAGCACCTGATGCTTATATAACCAAATAATTTTTTTTGAAATGTCACATCCCTTCAAGACCTGTTATGCTGAGTGACTATCCTTTTCTTCCTCAATGATCATGCTGATAGCTTGTAAGAAAATTTTGGTTCTGGGCGCCACCACCAGTGGCTAAGACCCAATTTTTCGGCCCTTGTTAAACAGGGGTGTGTAATTACAATTTTTGATGCAATATTTTGCAGGAGGGTTCGTTGCTGCGCTCAACTACAATATCTGTGAGGGGTTGCAGTGTTGTGGCACCAGCACCAGTGCCTAAGGCCCAATTTTTCAGCCCCTGTTTAACAGGGGCATGTAATTACAATTTTTGATGCAATACTTTGCAGCAGGGCTCATTACTGCGCCCACCAAGAGTAACTGTGAGGGCTTACACTGTGTGGTAACACCACCACCAAAGGCCCAATTTTTCTGCCCCTGTTCAACAGGGACATGTAATTACTATTCTTGATATAATATTTCACAAAGGGGCCCGTTCCAGCACCCACCAAGAGTAACTGTGTGGACTTATAGTGTTATGGCACCAGCACCACAACCACCAAAGGCCCAATTTTTCTACCACTGTTAAACAATGGCATGTAATTACAATTCTTGATATAATAGTTCTCAGCAGGGCGTTCCAGCGCCCACCAAGAGTCACTTTGAGGGCTTACAATGTTGTGGCAACACCAACACCTTAGGCTCAAATTTCTGCAGAGCATATAGGGCAGGACCCTACTTTCAAACATCCAACCTACAAACGGAAGGAGACAACAGGAAGTGAAATGAAATCTACCCCTAGGAAGGGCAAAAGTTGATATGGGAAAAAAGTGTCTCCTCTCCACTGATGCTTTATCACCAATTCTTGTTTCACTAAAAACCCCAAATTTTCAAAAAAACATTGATCATTAGGGCAGAAAGTGAGGTGAATTCTTCTGAAGAGGTGCACAGACAGCAAAAAAAAGTTACAGGGGTGATAACCCTTCCCTATGTTTTCCAAAAAGCTTAAAAATAGTTTTTTTGACTGGAGCTACACTTTAAAAATGTATCAGTTCAAAATTACAAACAGATTCTACTTAACACAACAAACCTACACAGTCCCTGTCTTGTTTGCACAGCCTGTATACCGCTGTTCTGAGTATATAGGGCCTAGGGGCCCCACGCCTTTCCACGCAAGTGGCTGGGGATTAGGATTTTACTGCCTCCCTATCCTGGCACCCTGAGGTGATGGCTTAAGCCATCATAAGGTAGTGGCGACCATAGCCCTGGGGCCGCTACAGTTATAGGGCAGTCTTTAGGCTCGGTTCACACCAGTGTGCTGTGCAACCTAACGTGATTCGCACCACACTGCAGTGCAAATCACATGTGAAGTCTGTGCTATGCGATTTCTGCCATACAGATTGTATGGCTGAATTTGCATCGCATTTGGACCAAAGTCATGCAGGTCCCTTTTTTTGGTCTGCACCAGAATGGAATCGCATGGTTGTTCTGAATTGACAGTTCGCACTGCAATATGTGAACCAATCAGGGGGGTGTCATTAACTTTGTATTGACACTCCCAGCAGTTAGCATAGGGCAGTGTGACTCGCCTGTGAGTCAGGGGCGATGCGGGAACCTGTGGTGGAATCGCAGGATTCTCGCATTGCACCAGCGTGAACCCACATCGGTGGTTCACTCTGCAGCGATGCGGGAACCCTGCAAATCCACCGCTGGTTCCCGCATCGCATGTCTCCCGGTGGCAGTTCACACTGCCCTATGCGAACTGCTAGGAGTATCAACATAAAGTTAATGACACCCCCCAGATCATTTGGCATATCGCAGTGCAAACTGCAAATTCGTACAGGAATCGGATTGCATGGGTGTGAACACCCATACGTTGCGATTCTGCTGCAGATCAGAAAAGGGGTCCTGTGCGAGTTTGGGCCGAATGCGATGAAAATTCAGCCATACTATCTATACAGCTGAAAACGCATCGCACAGAGATCGCATGTGATTTGTACCACACTGCAGTTGCGAGTCCATGGTGGAGAAGGATCTGGGGGAGTCCATGGTGGAGAAGGATCTGGGGGAGTCCATGGTGTAGAAGGATCTGGGGGGGATCTGTGGTGGAGAAGATTCTGGGGGAGTCCATGGTGGAGAAGGATCTGGGGGGATCTGTGGTGGAGAAGGATCTGAGGGAGTCCGTGGTGGAGAAGGGTTTGGGGGAGTGCATGCTGGAGAAGGATCTGGGGAAGTCCATGGTGGAATAGAATCTGGGGGGATCTGTGGTGGGGAAGGATCTGGGGGAGTCCATGGTGGAGAAGGATCTGGGGGAGTCCGTGGTGGAGAAGGATCTGGGGGAGTCTGTGGTGGAGAAGGATCTGGGGGAGTCCGTGGTGGACAAGGGTCTGGGGGAGTCCATGCTGGAGAAGGATCTGGGGGAGTCCATGGTGGAGAAGGATCTGGGGGGATCTGTGGTGGAGAAGGATCTGGGGGAGTCCATGGTGGAGAAGGATCTGGGGGATTTCATGGTGGAGAAGGATCTGGGGGGATCTGTGGTGGAGAAATATCTTGGGGAGTCCATGGTGGAGAAGGATCTGGGGGGATCTGTGGTGGAGAAGGATCTGAGGGAGTCCGTGGTGGAGAAGGGTCTGGGGGAGTCCATGCTGGAGAAGAATCTGGGGGAGTCCATGTTGGAGAAGGATCTGGGGGGATCTGTGGTGGAGAAGGATCTGGGGGAGTACTTGGTGGAGAAGGATCTGGGGGGATCTGTGGTGGAGAAGGATCTGGGGGAGTACTTGGTGGAGAAGGATCTGGGGGGATCTGTGGCGGAGAAGGATCTGGGGGAGTCCATGGTGAAGAAGGATCTGGGGGAGTCCATGTTGGAGAAGGATCTGGGGGGATCTGTGGTGGAGAAGGATCTGGGGGAGTACTTGGTGGAGAAGGATCTGGGAGGATCTGTGGTAGAGAAGGATCTGGGGGAGTCCTGGTGGAGAAGGATCTGGGGGAGTCCATGGTGGAGAAGGATCTTGGGGTTTTGGTAGATCATAAGCTCAATAATAGCATGCAATGCCCAGCTGCGGATCCCAAAGCGAGCAAAGTCCTTCCTTGTATAAGAGAGGTGTGGACTCTATAGAGAGAGAGACATCATCTGTATGAATCATTAGTAAGACCTCACCTGGAATATGGAGTCCAGTTTTGGGCTCCAGTTCTCAAAAAGGATATCGGTGAACTGAAGAAAGTGCAGAGAAGGGCAACCAAACTGATAAGAGGCATGGAGGAGCTCAGCTATGAGGAAAGATTAGAGGAACTGAATTTATTCTCTCCTGAGAAGAGGAGATTAAGGGGGGGGGATATGATCTCCATCTACAAATAAAGGGGTTCATATAGTGAACTTGGTGTTGAGTTATTCACTTTACAGTCAACGAAGAGGACAAGGGGGCACTCTTTACGTCTAGAGGAGAAGAGATTTCATCTCCAAATACGGAAAGGTTTCTTCACAGTAAGAGCCGTGAAAATGTGGAATAGACTCCCTGCAGAGGTGGTTATGGCCAGCTCAGTGGATTGCTATAAGAAAGGCCTGGATTATTTCCTAAATGTACATAATATAACTGGGTACTGACATTTATAGGTAAAGTTGATCCGGGGAAAATCCGATTGCCTCTCTGGGATCAGGAAGGAATTTTTTCCCCTGCTTTAGCAAATTGGATCATGCTCTCCTGGGGTTTTTCACCTTCCTCTGGATCAACTGTGGGTATAGAATTGGGTATATGGGATTGAGGATGTACAGGTACTGCACGTTCTATGGGTGGGAAGTGGTAATATTAATGTGAGGAGGCAGACTGGAAGGGATCTTTGAGGACATTCAGGGTGACTGCGGCCCCCATATGAAGGAGTTTTGCTTTATTTACCAGTATATAAATATTTGTCGTTTGTTACAATGTCTGTATACTATCTACAACATTGCTGCACTTAGACCCCTTTCACAATGGGGCGCTTTGCAGGCGTTACAGCGCTAAAAATAGCGCCTGAAAAACGCCCTGAAAGAGCTGCTGCTGTGTCTACAGTGTGACACGCTGGAGGGGTGCGCTGGCAGGACGGTATAAAAAGTCCTGCTAGCAGCATCTTTGGAGTGGTGAAGGAGCGGTGAAATCAATGGTGCAGCGCGGCTATACCGCGAGCAAAGCACCTCTGCAGAGGCGCTTTGCAGTGGTTTTTAACCCTTTCTCGGCCACTAGTGGGGGGGGGGGGGAACCACCTCCTGCTAGCGGCCAAATAGCACTCAAAATCTGACAGTAAAGCACCGCTAAAATTATTGAACAGTGGCTTAGCAGATGTGCAGCAGAATCATCAATTGTGTCACTCCCATGTATCTGTCAAGTCTGTTTTTTTTTTTTTAAAGAGTCAGGGATAGCGTTTCTGTGGAGATGTGCCAACACTTTGTTGCACCATTACCCAATATTATATATATATATACACACACACACACACACACACACACACACAATGTTTACAAGGAAAATGCTGAAAGTAGGTCAGAGCAGAGGGATGACCTCATCAGGCAGCTGCTGCTCTGCTGACAATTTACTGTCCAGTCACAGGTAGTCAGGTGTCAGGTCACCAGCCTGACTATACTGTCTGGCAGGGCTGTGGAAGTCTCAAGACTGTATAAAAAAATTATCAACATCAGGAGGGTTATGAACTGGCTGTACAGGATTACTGGTTTCAAACGGCTCACATTAAATATTGAAACTATTGTTTTTAGCTGTAAGTTCAGCTTTAATATTCTTTAGATTGTAAGCTCTTATGATCGGGGCCCTCCTAAGCTACTTGAATGATATTGTAACTGTATTGTCTTCCTTTATTTTGGGGGATATATAAATCTTGGGGGGAAAAAAAAAAGTTAACTTTCCTTAACACAATATTATCATTGTCAACAAAACAATAATATTATTATTATTATTATTATTATTATTATTATTATTATTATTATTATTATTATTATTATTGTAAAGGAAAGATGAGATCATATTATTATTATTATTATTAATATTATTATTATTATTATTATTATTATTATTAATAATAATAATAATAATAATAATAATAATAATTATTATTATTATTGTAAAGGAAAGATGAGATCATAATATTATTATTATTATTGTTATTATTAATAATGATAATTATTATTATTATTGTAAAGGAAAGATGAGATCATAATATTATTATTATTATTTATTATTATTGTAAAGGAAATATGAGATCATAATATTATTATTATTATGATTATTGTAAAGGAAAGTTGAGATCATAATATTATTATTATTATTATTATTATTATTAATAATAATAATAATAATAATTATTATTATTATTATTATTATTGTAAAGGAAATATGAGATCATAATATTATTATTATTATTATTATTGTAAAGGAAAGTTGACATCATAATATTATTATTATTATTATTATTATTATTATTAATAATAATAATAATAATAATAATTATTATTATTATTGTAAAGGAAATATGAGATCATAATATTATTATTATTATTATTAATAATAATAATAATAATAATAATAATAATAATAATAACACAATATTAATACTAACAACAACATTATTATTATGCCGTGTACACACAACCAGACTTTTTCGACGGACTAGGTCCGACAGTCTTCCCGGCGGACTTTCGGCGGCGTTCCGGGCGGACTTTCCGAATGAACGGACTTGGCCACACACAATCACGCCAAAGTCTGACATATTCGAACATGATGTCGTACGACCGGACTAGAATAAGGAAGTTCATAGCCAGTAGCCAATAGCTGCCCTAGTTTCATTTTTTGTCTGTCGGACTAGCATACACACGAACGGATTTCTCGGTCCGGCGGAGTTCCGGTGGGAAAATTTAAAACATGTTCCATTTCTAAAGTCCGTTGGATTTTTGGCAAGTAAAGGTCCAGTGGAGCCCACACACGATTGTATTGTCCGATGGACTCGTTCCGTCTGACCTTTGCTGTCAAAAAGTCCGGTCGTGTGTACGCGGCATTAGAAATAATAATACTGATAGGATAATCATAATAAAAACAATGGTGATAATAGTAATAAATATTATAATAATGTCTCAACTTTTATTACTAATAATAATAATAATAATAATAATATTATTATTAATAATAATATTAGTAGTAATAATACTGATAATCATAATAAATAATGATGATAACAAGTGTTATAATAATATTATGTCAACTTTCCTTTTCCTGCCATAAAACATACCGGTAGGTTAGATCTGCATAGACATCCCTTACAGTGGCGATTTTCGCAGCACACGGGGCACGACATCCTATCCAATTCCCTTTTTGCTATAGAGGCCAAATCCATCTCCGTCTCGTCTATCATCAAATACGATTGTTGTGCTTCATCACTCACCTTCCCTGGATTGGCCTTCACCATCATTACTACAACCACGGCCCCAACCAGGAGAACGGCTCTCAGCTCCTTCATCGTGTCCTCAGAAGATCTTCTCCTGTTTCGGAATAAAGTCCGTCTGATTTTTATATCCCGACATCCGCCCAGACCACACCCGGAACTCCCATCATTATCCCTGAATCATCAGTGAATATGGGGCAGACGGCTGCCGATACACCATCAACAAATTTATTAGACCTGAAAAAACAGAAAAACTGTAAAAAAGAGAAAATTTCTGGATGCTCCGGGGGTTAAAATTCCTTTGATGAACATTAACAGAATAAAAACATTATGTAACATTAGAGACAGTCATATCTAAAAAAAAAAAATCAAACATTTAAAAATAAAAAGAACATAAAATAAAGTTACAATCATAAAAATACTAACAATAATTATAATGTCCGCTGGGACAGAAGGTTGTTCCTAATTTTTACTGACAGTCTACTGACTGGAATGGTACCAGCTGATTGGAGTAAAGACAATGTAGCACTAATATTTAAAAAGGGCCTAAAATACCTCCCTGGGAATTACAGACCAGTTAGCCTAACATCAATAGTATGTAAACTCTTGGAGGGGATGATAAGGGACTATATACAAGATTTTAGTCATGAGAACGGTATCATTAGCAGTAATCAGCATGGATTCATGAAGAATCGTTCTTGCCAAACCAATCTATTAACCTTCTATGAGGAGGTGAGTTGCTATCTAGATAAAGGAAGGTCCGTAGACGTGATGTATCTAGATAAAGGAAGGCCCGCAGATGTGGTGTATTTAGATAAAGGAAGGCCCGTAGACGTGGTGTATCTGGATAAAGGAAGGCCCGTAGACGTGGTATATCTAGATAAAGGAAGGCCCGTAGACGTGGTGTATCTGGATAAAGGAAGGCCTGTAGACGTGGTGTATCTAGATAAAGGAGGGCCCGTAGACGTGGTGTATCTAGATAAAGGCAGGCCCGTAGACGTGGTGTATCTGGATAAAGGAAGGCCCGTAGACATGGTGTATCTAGATAAAGGAAGGCCCGTAGACGTGGTGTATCTAGATAAAGGAAGGCCCGTAGACGTGGTGTATCTAGATAAAGGAAGGCCAGTAGACGTGGTGTATCTAGATAAAGGAAGGCCCATAGACGTGGTGTATCTAGATAAAGGAGGGCCCGTAGACGTGGTGTATCTAGATAAAGGAAGGCCCGTAGACGTGGTGTATCTAGATAAAGGAAGGCCCGTAGACGTGGTGTATCTGGATAAAGGAAGGCCCATAGACGTGGTGTATCTAGATAAAGGAAGGCCCGTAGATGTGGTGTATCTAGATAAAGGAAGGCCCGTAGACATGGTGTATCTGGATAAAGGAAGGCCCATAGACGTGGTGTATCTAGATAAAGGAAGGCCTATAGACGTGGTGTATCTGGATAAAGGAAGGCCCGTAGATGTGTTGTATCTAGATAAAGGAAGGCCCGTAGATGTGGTGTATCTAGATAAAGGAAGGCCCGTAGACATGGTGTATCTGGATAAAGGAAGGCCCGTAGACATGGTGTATCTGGATAAAGGAAGGCCCGTAGATGTGGTGTATCTAGATAAAGGAAGGCCTGTAGACGTGGTATATCTAGATAAAGGAAGGCCCAGAGACGTGGTGTATCTAGATAAAGGAAGGCCCGTAGACGTGGTGTATCTGGATAAAGGAAGGCCCGTAGACGTGGTGTATCTGGATAAAGGAAGGCCCGTAGACGTGGTGTATCTGGATAAAGGAAGGCCCGTAGACGCGTTGTATCTAGATAAGGGAAGGCCCGTAGATGTGGTGTATCTAGATAAAGGAAGGCCCATAGACATGGTGTATCTGGATAAAGGAAGGCCCGTAGACGTGGTGTATCTAGATATAGGAAGGCCCGTAGACGTGGTGTATCTAGATAAAGGAAGGCCCGTAGATGTGGTGTATCTAGATAAAGGAAGGCCCGTAGACGTGGTGTATCTGGATAAAGGAAGGCCCGTAGACGTGGTGTATCTAGATAAAGGAAGGCCTGTAGACATGGTATATCTAGATAAAGGAAGGCCCAGAGACGTGTTTTATCTAGATAAAGGAAGGCCCGTAGACGTAATGTATCTGGATAAAGGAAGGCCCATAGACGTGGTGTATCTGGATAAAGGAAGGCCCGTAGATGTGGTGTATCTAGATAAAGGAAGGCCCGTAGATGTGGTGTATCTGGATTTGGCAAAAGCAATTGACACAGTTCCCCATAAATGTTTACTGTACAAAATAAGGTGCGTTGGCATGGACCGTAGGGGTGAGTACATGGATTGAAAACTGGCTACAAGGGCGAGTTCAAAGGGTCTATTTAATCACACAGAGTCATTCCCAACAATGGGGACACAGACATGAGTAAAAACATGACGGGGAGACTAACACTTCTATATCCAAAACTAAACAAGGGTTTGACTGGGTTTCCAATTTGAAGGGATCTGCGTGAATACCTCAATAATAAGGTTGAGCGAACCTGAACTGTAAAGTTCGGGTTCGTACCGAACTTTTGGGTTTATGGGTCCCGGACCCGAACCCGAACAACTTACTGAATGTTCGGGCTCGGGTTCGGAGTTCGGTAATGTAATGACGCTTTTTTAACAGCTGCAGGGCAGCCAATTAACATTCATTTAACTCATGTGCCCTTAGAAGCCATCACAGCCATGCCTACTAATGGCATGGCTGTGATTGGCCAGTGCAGCATGTGACCCAGCCTCTATATAAGCTAGAGGCACATAGCACAGCACGTCACTCTGCTTTAGGCAGTGTGGGGAAAGGTTGCTGCTGCTGCTGTTTGGAGGGAGAGAATTAGATAGGAGTCCTGCTTCAGAAATCTAATTACTCAGCGATCTACCTTGATTTTGTTGTGAGGGTGCAGTGCACAATCTTTTTACACTGCCCTGAGCTCAGTGCCAGAGAAAATATAACTTTTATCCGTCTGTTAGTTAGGTTGACGTCGGCGGGCATTTTCTGCAAGCTCAGTGCACCAGCACTGCATATGTTACTGTGAGATACACCCTTTAGATACTGTTGCTCTATTCTAAAAACACCCATTTAGGGCAAAAAAATATATGTTGCAGTGTTTCCTGCATATCTGTGCGTGTGAGATACACACTTTAGATACTGTTGTTTTATTCTGCTATTCCAATAAAAAATAATTTAGGGCAAAAATATTTTTTTTGAATAGCATTTTCTTCATATCTGTACATGTGAGATACACACTTTTAGATACTGTTGCTCTATTCTGCTATTCTAAAAACACCCATTTAGGGCAAAAAAAAAATATTTTGCAGTGTTTCCTGCATATCTGTACATGTGAGATACACACTTTAGATACTGTTACACTATTCTGCTATTCCAAAAAAAGTAATTTAGGGCAAAAATATTTTTTTTTGAATAGCATTTTCTTCATATCTGTATGTGTGAGATACACACTTTAGATACTGTTCTTCTATTCCGCTATTCAAAAAACACCCATTTAGGGCAAGATCCTAAATTTGAGAAATATGAGAAGAACGTCAAATAAGGGACGTGACTCTGGTCATGGTGCTGCTGGTGGAGCTCCCGTTGCAGGGAGAGGACATGGTCGATCTGTGCCAGCTACACGCACAAGTGAAACACCTTCCTCAGGTGCGAGTAGATGACAGAGCCTGCAGCGGTATTTGGTCGGGCCTATTGCAGCTCTACGAATGTTGAGGCCAGGACGAGTACAGGCGATAGTAGATTGGGTTGCTGACAGTGACAGGGCCTCCAGTTCCTTCACATTGTTTCCCACTCAGTCTCCTGATGAAAGATCAGAGTTGGCACCTGCAGCCGATGTCCATCAGTCTTTCCCATCACCCCCTTGCAAATCAGCCAAGCAGTCTGAGCTCCAAATCATGCAGCAGTCTCTTCTGCTTTTTGATGACTCTGTTAGCAGGGTTTGCCAGGGCCATCCACCTAGCCCTGCCCCAGAAGTGGAAGAGATTGTGTGCACTGATGCCCAACCACTTATGTTTGAAGATGAGTACATGGGAGGACCATCGTAGCACGTCTCGGATGATGACGAAACACAGGTGCCAACTGCTGCTGCTTTCACAATTGTGCAGACCGACAAGGAGGGCAGGTGTGAAGACTGAGTGAAAGATGATGTGGAGGACGATGAGGTCCTCGACCCCACATGGAATCAACGTCATGCAGGTGACCTGTGTGGTTCGGAGGAAGAGGCGGTGGTCGCACAGAGCCACCAGCACAGCAGAAGAGGGAGCAGGGTGCAAAAGCGGAGCGTCCGTCCCCTAGAAAGAACGCCTGCTACTGCCCAACACAGCAAGGGACCGAGCACACCAAAGCCAGGTCCAAGGAGTTCCCTAACGTGGCAGTTCTTCAGACAATGTGCTGATGACAAGACACGAGTGGTTTGCACGCTGTGCAATCAGAGCCTGAATCGAGGTATAAATGTTCTCAACTTGAGCACAACCTGCATGACCAGGCATCTAAGTGCAAAGCACGAGCTGCAGTGGAGTAGACACCTCAGTGGAGTAGACACCTCAAAAACCAAGAAAGGTCTCTGGCTCCTCCTGCTTCCTCTTCTGCTGCAGTCTCGGCCACTTCATCCATCTCTGTAGTGACAGTGGCACCTGCCAACCCGCAAACAGAGGATCTGCCAGCAACACTACCAACACTACCACCTGGGTCACCAACCATCTCCACAATGTCCCATGGAAGCGTTCAGCTCTCTATCTCCCAAACACAGCGGAAGAGGAAGTACCCCCCTAGCCACCTGCGATCCCTGGCCCTGAATGCCAGCATTTCAAAATTCCTGGCCTTTGAAATGCTGTCATTCCGTCTGGTGGAGACGCAGAGTATTAAAAGCCTGATGGGATTGGCTGTCCGACAGTACGTTGTGCCCAGCCGCCACTACTTTTCCAGGTGAGCCATCCCTTCCCTGCACAACCAAGTGGGGGAAAAAATCAGGTGTACACTGCGCAACACCATCTGTGGCAAGGTCCACCTAACTGTGGATGCGTGGACCAGTAAGTACGGTCAGGGACGTTATATCTCCCTAACAGCACACTGGGTAAATGTGGCGGCTGGGCCTGAGGCGGATAGCAGTTTGGCGCATGTCCTTCCTCCACCGAGGATTGCAGGGCACTTCAGTTTGCCTCCTGTTGCTAACTCCTCCTTCTCCGCTTCCTCATCCTCTACCGCCTCCTCAACCGGTCAGCATAACACCTTCACCACCAACTTCAGCACAGCCAGGGGTAAACGACAGCAGGCAGTTTTAAAACTTTTGTGTTTGGGGGGAAAACCCCACACCACGCAGGAGTTGTGGAAGGACATGGGACAACAGACCGATGAGTGGTTGGTGCCAGTGAGCCTCAAGCCCGGTCTGGTGGGGTGCGATAATGGGTGAAATCTCGTAGTAGCTCTGGGCCTATCCAGTTTGACACACATCCCTTGCCTGGCACATGTGCTGAGGTTCCTTAAAAATTTCCCCCATATGCCAGACCTGCTGCAGAAAGCGCGGGCCGTCTGTGCGCACTTTCGGAGTTCTCACCCTGCTGCTGCTCGCCTGTCAGTTCTGCAGCGTAACTTCGGCCTTCCCGCTCACTCCCTCATATGTGACGTGCCCACAAGGTGGAACTCCACCTTGCACATGCTGGCCAGACTGTGCGAGCAGCAGCAGGCGATAGTGGAGTTTCAGCTGCAGCACGCACGCGTGAGTCGCTCTGCGGAACAGCACCACTTCACCACCAATAACTGGGCCTCCATGCGATACCTGTGTGCCTTGCTGCGCTGTTTTGAGTACTCCACCAACATGGCCA
Source organism: Lithobates pipiens (assembly GCF_037356315.1). Taxonomy (NCBI): domain Eukaryota; kingdom Metazoa; phylum Chordata; class Amphibia; order Anura; family Ranidae; genus Lithobates; species Lithobates pipiens. Next base: position 589,865,751 of record NW_027507764.1, on the reverse strand, counting down.
GTGCCGATGACGTCGTTCTCAGTGTTACTATCCCAGTTCTATGCCTCCTTGAAAAAACGCTTCGAGTGATGAGAGGAGGAGGAAGAGAGATCATTTCAAAGGCTTTTAGGGCAGTCATTCACAAGTGGCCCAGAGGGTGGGTTCCTGCACCAACAAACGCCAGGTACACAATTGTCCAGCAAGGGCACAGTTCTTGAGGATGATGAGGTGGAGAGGGAGGAGGAGGAGGAACCATGTTCACAGAAGGATGGCACCTAGACTAGCCTATGGCCATCACTGGTGCGTGGCTGGGGGGATACAGAGGACACAGACGATACACCTCCCACAGAGGTCAGCTTTTTATTGCCTCTGGGCAGCCTGGCACACATGAGCGATTACATGCTGCAGTATCTCCGCAATGACCGCTGAGGAGCCCACACTCTAACTGGTACTGATTACTGGGTGGCCACCCTGCTGGATCCCCTTTACAAGGACAACATACTGTCCTTAATTCCCTCACTGGCGCGTGATCGTAAGATGTGCGAGTACAAGCACACGCTGGTAGACACGCAGCTGGTGGCATTCCCACCTCACAGCGGGGGCACCGTGGAAGCACAAGGCGAAGGCAAAGGAGGAGGAAGAGGTAGCCAATGCAGCCGGGGCACCGCCAGCACCTCAGAAGGCAGGGTTAGCATGGCCGAAATGTGGAAAAGCTTTGTCAGCATGCCACAAGAACCAGCACCACCAGCTGATATGGAACGTGTTAACAGGAGGCAGCATTTCACCAACATGGTGGAGCAGTATGTGTGCACACGCTTACACGTACTGAATGACGGGCCTGTCCCCTTCAACTTCTTGGTCTCCAAATTGGGCATATGGCCTGAGCTTGCCCTTTACGCCTTGGAGGTGCTGGCCTACCCTGCAGCCAGTATATTATCTGAACGTATATTTAGCAGGGCAGGGGGCATTATCACAGACAAGCACAGCCGCCTGTCCAGAGCCAATGTGGACAAGCTCACGTTCATTAAAATGAACCAGGCATGGATCCCACAGGACTTGTCCGTACCTTGTGCAGAATAGACATGTATACCAGCCTTACCCAGCCATTCTTGTATTTTTGATCTTTCTCACTCTTTTGGGGTGTACCCTAATTTAAAAAAAAATAATTAAAAACAAAAACCAGTGTTGGCTACCTCGTCCTTCTCCACCCCCGCTTCCACCTACCCCGCCATATCCACCGCCATCTCAATCTCCTACTCCATATGGACCTCGTCCTCCAAGGTCAAGATTATTATTTTTTATTTTTTTATTTCAAAGTATTTTATTTTGTATCACAACAAGAATAATACATTTTAAAGTGACATTCAGAATATCGATTCAGTCAAAACATAGAAGGGTTACAGGCAGCGCAACAAGATGAATCGAGTGTAACTCGTCAGAGATATAAAATGTAAAATCATTTTAGACAGACAGGGTAGTGTTAGAGTGTAGGGTTGGTATTCCTGTTAATGATCGGAGGTGTACCTCGTCCCTGGACACCCCCAATGGGAGCTAGGAGGAAACACCAACCCCTAGGAGTGAATGTAAGGAGAGGGACAGAAATGACCATGTGTCTTTTTCCCTAAGGCCGCGTATACACGGGCGGACTGTTCGCCCAACTTTGTCCGCTGAACAGTGTTTCAGCGGACAGTCCGCTCGTGTGTGGGCTTCAGCGGACAGTTTCAGCGGACAGTCTGACGAACAAAGTTTTTCGGAATTCCCGTAAGACAGTCCGCTGAAACTTGGTTTGAGCGGACAGTCCGCTCGTGTGTAGGCTTGTTCGTCAAACTAAGTTCCGCGCATGCTCAGAAAGGATTTACACGCCGAAGGTTGCATTGCAGTGTATAGGACGTCGTTTTTCTAGTCCCGTCGTACGTGCCGTTCACGTCATCGCGCACGGTTTCAGCGGACTGTTCGTTCATCGTGTGTGGTCAAGTCCGCTCATGCTAATTTTGAACGGACTGTTTGTCAAACTGTTTGACGAACCTAGTTGGGCGGACAGTCCGCCCGTGTGTACGCGGCCTTAGATAGGAATCTGTGACTTGGCATCAGTGTTTGTCGTTTGCAAACAGGTCACATTTGTGAACCTGAGAGCCACATTGAACTCCTTGTATGTTGGGGTCCCAGCGAATGGAGATGGTGAGTGTTAGGCTTGTGCAATTCGTTTCGTAACGAATCGAAATTCGGACGAATTTTGCATCTGAATGTCCGAATAAAAAAATAACAAATTACAACGAATACGAAAGAAATATAACGAATGAATTCGACATGATTCGAAATTATTTCAACCGCATTCGAAATTATTTCAACTGCATTCGAAATTATTTCAACATGATTCAACATTATTTCAACCGCATTCAAAAATATTTTGTGACCCAACTTTAGGGCCAAGTATCTCAGGGTCACTTGGTGCTAGAAACTTCAAATTTGGATATGTTGTAGTGCTAGTATTATTGTGTTTGCATACCAAATTTGGGGTTTCCAGCTATAAGTGACCCTGAGATATGTGGCCCCAAAATCGGGTCACAAAATGTCATTCTCTGCTGCAGAAAAGTGCTTGACATTTTGTGACCCGAATTTGGGGCCACGTATCTCGGGGTCACTTGGTGCTAGAAATTTTCAAATTTTGTATGCAAACACAATAGTACCAGCACTACAACATATCCAAATTTGGAGTTTCTAGCACCAAGTGACCCCAAGATACATGGCCCTAAAGTCGGGTCAAAAAATATTTTCGAATGTGGTTGAAATAATGTCGAATCATGTTGAAATCATTTCGAATCCGGTATTGAGTCGAATTTCGGTTGAATTCGTTAGCATTGTAATTCGGTAATTCGGATGCATCCGAATGTCCGAATAATGAAAATTCGTCCGAATTCCAAATCGGAACGAAACAAAATGCACATGTCTACCCTGGAGTTTAGTCAGGGAGCTCCTCACAAATTTACTTGCCAAGAGTAGTTATCTTGGTTGATTGATAGAGATCCATTGATTTCTCCCGAGTTTGACCTCATTGCACTTTTATCTTCTACCACTAGGTGGCCGGGTACTTGACGGTACTAGATACGAGAAGAACAACCCAATGTCAGGTTATGAGCAAGTTATTAAGCAAGTACCGGAACCATATTCTCGCCAAAAGTGACCCCGAGATATGTGGCCCCAAATTCGGGTCGCAAAATGTTATTAGAGCAGAGAATGACATTTTGCAACCCGATTTTGGGGCCACATATCTCGGGGTCACTTATAGCTAGAAACCCCAAACACAATAGTACCAGCACTACAACATATCCAAATTTGGAGTTTCTAGCACCAAGTGACCCCGAGATACATGGCCCTAAAGTCGGGTCACAAAATATTTTCGAATGTGGTTGAAATAATGTCGAATCATGTTTAAATCATTTCGAATTCGGTAGAAATATTTTCGAATTTGGTTGAAATATTTTGGAATGTGGCCGATATTTCGAATTCGGTAGAAAACAAAACGAAATACGAAAATGAATTTAAGGAAGTTAACGAATATAACTAAATGAAATTAATGAATTAACGAATTAAAATGAAACGAAACTAAACAAATTTTTTCCTTTTGCACATGTCTAGTGAGTGTCTCAATTGCTATTGCAAAGATTAGCGGAGACAAAGGACAGCTTTGTCTGGTGCCTTTGGCTATATGTATTGGTTTGGAGTAGTGGCCTTGAAGCCTAATATAGGCTTTAGGATTTGAATAAAGAGCTCGGATCAGGCCCATAAACTTGTCGCCAAAGCCCCAACAGGCAGACATTGCACCATCCTATTGAATTAGAAGAAACCCACAGGAGTGATAAAAGCGGTCTTTTCCCTATTTTCAGGACACATGGGGATCTGATAGTACCCGCTTTTTAGGTCCAGCACACTGAACCACTTCGCCCCCGACAGGCTCTGCAAGGATTCTTCTATCCAAGGTGTGGTGTACTGGTCAGGAATGGTCCTCCGGTTCAGGGTCCTATAATCAATGCACAGCCGTAGGGGACCCATTCTTCTTCCTTACCACCACTATTGGAGAGGCGTAAGGACTCCTCAGGGACTCTCTCTAATAATGCCCGTTCTTTTGAGTTCAGCCAGCTGATCTCTCAAATCTTCAAGATCCCCCAGTGGGATTCATCTGACTCTCCCGAAAAGGCTTGTCTTCTTCCAGACGAATCCGGTGAGTCGCAATCTTCGCCAGCCCCACATCAAACTCACTTGTAGAGAAGGTTGACTTCCATCTCAGGAGTTGGACTTTAGCTCTCTCCATCCAAGCAGGAGTAAGAGGTGCGTTCTTCAGGGGGAATTCTTCTTGGGGAGTCTCTCCGGCCTGTTCGCCCATTGAGCCACATGGCAAGACTGGAGTTGCTGGGCTGGCCTGTCCCAACAGTCTTCTGGCTGGCACCCTCATTGGCACAGCTGCTGTATTGCAGACACTGACTGAAATCTTGCCGTGATTCCTCTTCAATGCATTGGTTGGCAATACTTCAGGGATAAGTTCTAGCCCCCTGTGTTCTTCCTGGTTTGAAGTCTCAAGAACAATGAAAGGGCCCGGTCTTTTCCAGCTTAACTTGACGGAAGCTCTCAGGCAGACTACTTCACCTGGCTAACTAGTCTCTCTTTTTTGTCTAGAATCCAGATTTTTCCCACTCCCTCTTCTGGGGCCTTCTCTTCATGTTTAAGATCTCGGTACACCTGGGCTAACATTGGGTGTATTTTTGCGAGGAGAGTCCATTCCTGCTGTACAAGCGGTGCAAGTAGTTTTATCACCAAGTCAGAGTTTGTTCCAATGATTAGGGAACTTTTGTCAGCTCCTGGAGGGCGAGGGCACACCACTGCCAAGGCATCAAAGTTTTCGGCCTTCCCTGCTGTACTCGGGTCGAAAGTGAGCTTGACCAGTAGGTAACTGTCATATGAGAAGTTCTGGATCCCTAATCCCCATATCTCCAGCTCCTCCAGCTTTTGTAAGGGCAGGTGCTTGAGATGCTTGTCATAGAAGTCCCTGTAGAGCAATGTCACCTGTGCTCCAGTGTCCAGCAGGGCTTTGGTGTATATTACCTTTTTCTGGATGGGGACAATTGGAGAGGGCCCCACTAACTTGCGAGGAAGTCCACGAGAAGTGGCACTTTTGGTCTGCTTAGTGGCTTGTACCTTTACAGTTGGCAGCCTCTCCCTCTTCCGTCCTTACTTGACTGCAGTCTCAGGGGTCTGGTGCGTACTGGTTGGATTGGAGTTTCTTTTGATAACTGGGCACCCAGTTGACTCCTTCACTGGGGCCCTTTGAAGTTTAAAGCCGGCTTTTAGGATTTTGTCCACTTTCTTGGGCACACTCATATATAGTAGTTACATAGTTAGTAAGGTTGAATAAAGGCACCAGTCCAATCTGAGTGAGTGTCTACAATTGTCCCTATTCTGTACATTGCACACTCACATCGGTCCATACCCTCGAGGAGCCCACAATCCAAGGTCCCCATTCATATACTAGGGCCAATTTTTGGACAGAAACCAATTAACGTACCAGCATGTCTTTGGAGTGTGGGAGGAAACCGGAGTACCCGGAGGAAACCCACACAGGCACAGGGAGAACATACAAACTCCAGGCAGGTAGTGTCGTGGTTGGGATTTGAACCAGCAACCCATCTTACTGCTAGGTGAGAGTGCTACCACTGTGCTGCCCAAACTCCCCTGAGATGTCCGACTCCTCCACAGTTGAAACAGGTCATGGGTTCCTCTACCACCACTGTGAGACTTGTCAGTTCTTTGGGTGCTTGAACTCCCCTATTGGGGGAGGTGGCATTCAACAGAGCCATAATTTCCATCAACTGTGCCACCTGTGTCTGGAGGAGTTCTATTTGAGGATCACCACTGATGGCACTAGCCGCCTTGATTTCGGCCACTGATTTTGGCCCTTGGATTTTTTCCTTTTTCCGCTCAAGAATGGCCTCCTCTTCCCCCACAGTCCTGATCAAATCCGGGTACTTTAGAATGCCACCGTCTTGATGGGCCCTTAATTGGAGCATGATGGGGTCTAATGGTTGGGCACCCTTCAGGACAAGCTTTGCCCTTGTTTCATCCACTTCCCTGGGATCTAGTCCTTTCTTCAACAAGATCTGATGCAGGACTTTGTCCAACCGTCCTATGTAATCTGACAGCTTTTCTCCCGCTTGTTGATAGGTGTGCTCCAATTGGTAAATTAGGTCGGAGACCTTCTCTGTCCGTCCAAACACATCCTGTAGGATATCCAAGTAGTCCTGAGCCACGCAGTTCTGCTTGCTGAGCTTGAGATTCCGGATAGCTTCTGAACCAGGCCCTCTTAGGCTCTCTGCAATCCTTTGTGTTTTATGTGTGTCAGGGATGTCCCACTCATCCAGGGCCTGTGTGGTCTGCTCCAACCATTCCTCAAAGTTACTTTCCTCCAGGGGTATGGGTTGACTTCCTGAGAAAACACTGAGTTTCTGGTAGGAATTTCCAGGGTATGCAGGGTTTCCCTTCTGACACCTCGCCACAAGGTCTCCTAAGGCTGTAAGAAACTCTGGCTCAATCATGGTGGGATGTGACCGGGAGGGAACTTTTGCTTTGATTGACTTCTCATGGTTGGAGCTGACAGGACCTTCACTTTGCCTCTCTGGGTGTGTCAGGCAGAATTTGGTTCTGTCAGACAGTTTCACGCTGGTACCTTGGAAATTCTTAAGCCGCGTACACACGGGCGGACTGTCTGGCCAACTTAGTCCGCCGAAACACATTTCAGCGGACAGTCCGCTCGTGTGTGGGCTTCAGCGGACTTTTTCAGCGTGCAGTCTGGCGGACTAAGTATTTCGGAATTTTCGTGATACTGTCCGTCGGACTCGCATTTCGGCGGACAATCCGCCCGTGTGTATGCCAGTCCGCCGTACTTTTGAAATGAGCGGACTTTTCCCGCCCGGAGAAAAGTCCGCTCATTTCGAGCGGGTATCCAGGTAGGCGGGGCCCGCGAAGGAGACGTCGCTGGCCCCGCCGCCTGGTATGGACTTAAATTTACAGGCGGTGGCCCAGTCTTCTGTCGCCGCTGCTGCCTTCCGTTCTTCTTCTTCTTCTTCTTCTTCTCCTTCTTCTCCTGGAGATGTTGCCTCGACGATCTCTCCGGCCGGAATGCCAGGGACGCACTGCACGGCCACTTATATAGGGACAAGGGGCGGTGTCACATGGCTTTATGTCACATGGGTTGGTCACATGGGTTGATGTCACATGGGGACTATGACATCGTAAGGGGGCGGGGTCACCGTGTGACACCAACCCATGTGACATAAAGCCATGTGACACCGCCCCTTGTCGACAGAAGACCGGGCCACCGCCTGTAAAAGAGCTATAAGAAGGTGCGGTGGCCCGGCAGAAGAACCGAAGAGGGGGACAAGACCCCCGAAGTCGGGAGAAGAGGCCGGCGGCGAGGAAGAAAGCTGGACTCCTCCGCTAGCAAAAGAGCTACAAGAAGATAGCGGAGGAGTCTGGCGAGAAGACCCCCGAAGACGGAAGACCCCCGGAGCTGTGCAATAAAGTATTTTATCTCATGTGTTGTGTTTTTTTTGGTACTTTTATTTTACAGGTGAATGGGTAGGGGTACATTGTAACCCATACTCATTCACATAGGGTGGGGGGCCGGTATCCGGGGGCCCCCTTATTAAAGGGGGTTCCCGGATTCCGATAAGCCCCCCGCCCGCAGACCCCGACATCCAACGGCCAGGGTTGTCGGGAAGAGGCCCTTGTCCTCATCAACATGGGGACAAGGTGCTTTGGGGTGGGGGGGCCGCGCGGCCCCCCCTTCCCCAAGGCACCCCCCCATGTTGAGGGCACGCGGCCTGGTATGGCTCAGGAGGGGGGGGCACTCGCTCGCCCCCCTTTCCTGGCCGGCCGGGTAGCGTGCTCGGACAAGGGTCTGTTGTGGACTTGGGGGGGACCCCCACGCCGATTTTTTTCGGCGTTGGGGTTCCCCTTTAAGTCCATACCAGGCGGTGGGGTCAGCGACGTCTCCTTCGCGGGCCCCGCCTACCTGAAGACATGCTCGAAATGAGCGGACTTCCTCCGCGTGTGTGGGCGAGTCCGTTCATTTCAAAAGTAGGGCGGATAGTATGGCGGACTTAGTACGCCGTATTAGTCCGCTCAAAAAGTGGTGTGTTTGGTCAAGTCTGTTCATTCGAAAGTATGACGGACTGTCCGTCGGATTGTCTGACGGACTAAGTTGGCCAGACAGTCTGCCCGTGTGTACGCGGCTTTAGGGACGCCTTTCCTCCACTCTAGTAGTGCGTAAGTGCGATTGGTCCCATGGTCTGGTCTTACTGCGACCACATAGGCCTTCCTGTCTGGGGACAATGCCTGCACAATCGCTTTAACTTGTTTTTCTCCCCAGTCCTCTCCTGGGAGTTCAAGGGCCACGCTTGCTTCTGAGCATGTGCCTTCCGCTTCGCACGACTGGACCACTGTGAGGGGGACCATACTGGCACTGCTGGGGTGGGCTTGTTTTCAGAGAGACAGGATCCCGGACGACGCCCCCACCTGTAGCACTGACTTGTGTAGCACTGACTCCCGAAGGAGCGGCTGATTTGTTTTGTCCTGGCACTCTAGTAACAAAACCCCACTAACTTGCCTCAGTCCCCTTGACACAGCTGTGGTGCAATACAGTAAATATAATATATCACAATGTACCTGTATTTTCCTCTCAGGATCCACTGGTTCCACCTGCCGGGAGAAAACAATACTCCACACAACAAGGTACTCAACCAAAGTATATTTTACTATATATATATTTGTAAATAGGTGATTACAACAACAATTGTACTGTCATCCAACATAGATTGACAGGACAATGAACTTTGGTAAAACAGTTACAAACAATATATATATATATATATATATATATATATATATATATATATATATATATATATATATATAGGAGCTCCCCCTACTTTTGTAGCTATGCGTGAGATTTCACTTAAAGTACTCAGTCTTTATCTTCAGATCTTCGCTAGAAAATGTAACTCCATATAAATTTGTAATCCAAGGTTAAAGCCGTTAAAGTTGATTTAGGAATACTAGTGTTGTTTCCACAAATATAATACAGTGCTTGAAGTGTCTCTTGATCCTCTCAATCCGATCTCTGAGTCGTTGTCACTCAGACAACCGAGCAGGGTTGCGCTCCGCACAGGCAATAGGTTGCTTCCTCCGGGAGGCCTCTGCACCAGTCCTCACAGGCAGGCCATGCGTTCCCAAGAGACCTAAAATGGCTGCTCAGGGTCCTTTTATCACCTACCCAGCATGCAATGCAAGAGAGGGTGTCCATGGGTAGGTCACTCAGCATCCTGGGTAAAGGGGTCAACTCTCCAATGTAAATAACAGTCACTTCCTGTAAATATTTCAATGCTTAAAAGTCAAATATCATTTAAGTTCACTTTCAGTGTTTGGCCGCTAGATAGCACCAAACACTAAGCTATCAAACTGTCCATAGACTTTCATTATAATGCTGATACACATCAGAAGACAAGGATATCAGTGCTACACTGTGCTTTATTGTTAACCATTTTTTTGTTTTCAGGTGCGCCATTCAGCTGCAGCGCGGATTTATTTATCTTGACAGCAACAGCATTTGCTCCCATGATACATAAAGCCGTGACTCCAGCGCTGTAGGAGGCGATTTCACCACCACATTTTAAAAAAAAGAGCATATATGCCGAAGCATGGGGGCAGCAGGAGCGGAAGAGCGATTTTGCTCCTAATGCCACGTACATACAGTCAAAATTCTGACGGAGGATTGCCCGTGGAAAAGTCCAACCGTGTGTACGCGGCATAACTTTTTTAGCGGGAGGATGCCCCCATGCTTCTGCATATATATATTTTAGACACAGTTTGCGTTAAAAAATGTTTTATTTTTTACTATTTTTTTTTGGTATTTACTTTGCAGGTATGGTATGGTCTTACTGTTATACTGTAATGCTACTTTGTTTTAATGTTAACCATAATTTGCTTAACAGGTGCGCCATTCAGTTGCAGCGTGGATTTATTTATATTGACAGCAACAGCATTTGCTCCCATGATACATAAAGCCGTGACTCCAGCGTTGTAGGAGGTGATTTTACCACCACAGTTTAAAAAAAGAGCATATATGCCGAAGCATGGGGGCAGCAGGGGCGGAAGAGCGATTTTGCTCCTAATGCCACGTACATACGGTCAAAATTCTGACAGAGGATTGTCCGTGGAAAAGTCCAACCGTGTGTACGCGGCATAACTTTTTTTGCGAGAGGATGCCCCTATGCTTCGGCATATATATATTTTAGACACAGTTTGCGTTAAAAAAAAATATTTTTTACTATTTTTTTTTTTTTTGGTATTTGCTTTGCAGGTATGGTATGGTCTTACTGTTATACTGTAATGCTACTTTGTTTTAATGTTAACCATAATTTGCTTAACAGGTGCGCCATTCAGTTGCGGCGTGGATTTATTTATATTGACAGCAACAGCATTTGCTCCCACGATACATAAAGCCGTGACTTCAGCGCTGTAGGAGGTGATTTCACCACCACAGTTAAAATAAAGAGCATATATGCCAAAGCATGGGGGCAGCAGGGGCGGAGGAGCGATTTTGCTCCTAATACCGAGTACATACGGTCAAAATTCTGATGGAGGATTGCCCGTGGAAAAGTGTGTACGCGCCATAACTTTTTTGCGGGAGGATGCCCCCATGCTTCGGCATATATATATTTTAGGCACAGGTTGCGTTAAAAAAATTTTTATTTTTTACTATTTTTTTTTTTTTTTTGGTATTTGCTTTGCAGGTATGGTATGGTATGGTCTTACTATTATACTGTAATGTTACTTTGTTTTAATGTTAACCCTCATTTTCTTAGCAGGTGCGCCATTCAGTTCCTAATAATACCACGTACATCCGGTCGAAATTCCTTGGGAGGCTTGCCCATAGAAAAGTCTGACCGTGTATACGCGGCATAACTTTTGTGGGAGGATGCCCCCATGCTTCGGCATATATAAATGGTGCATGTATGCCCATCAATAGATGTGGGTGGATGAAGGGAGGTATTCTAATGGTGGGCATACCCACCGATCAATCTCTTTTTTTCGTTCAGCGTCCAGGCTACATGGAAAAAAAAAGATTATAATATATGTCCAACAAGGACTGGACTTTGAATGGTTATACCAGAATGATGCCTGCGGGTTTAGGTATCACCTTGGTATCATTCTTTTCAGACAGTGATCGGCTTTCAAGTAAAAGCAATCCTAGCAGCTAATTAGCCTCTAGACTGCTTTTACAAGCAGTGGGAGGGAATGTCCACCCTCCCGGATATAAACAGCACCATTGGGAAATTGGGAAAGCATTTTATCACACAAAACTTGATGTGGTCAGACGATTTGAGGGCAGAGGAAAGGTCACTACCTATTGCTATCATAGGGGATATTTACATTCCCTGAGATAACAATAAAAATGCTAAAAAAAAAAAAAAAAATGGAAGAAACAGTTTAAACATAAAATGAAAAGCAAAATAAATAATAAAAAAAAAAAAAAAAAAAAAAAAGCACCCTGCCCCCCCTGCTCTTGCGCAATGGTTAACGCAAGCGTCGGTCTGGCGTCATATGTAAACGGCAATTGCACCATGCATGTGAGGTATCACCGCGAAGGTCATATCGAGGGCAGTCATTTTAGCAGTAGACCTCCTCTGTAAATCTAATGTGGTAACCTGTAAAGGATTTTAAAGGCTTTTAAAAATGTATGTAGTTTGCGCGTTTGTGCGCAATTTTAAAGCATGTCGTGTTTGGTATCCATGTACTCAGCCTAGGATCATCTTTTTTTATTTAATCCAAAATTTGGGCAATATAGTGTATTTAATTGCATTCAAATTTTTTAAAAAAGTGTATTTTTTTCCAAAGAAATGCGTTTGAAAAATCGCTGCGCAAATACTGTGTGGAAAAAAAATGCAACACCAACCATTTTAATCTGTAGGGCCTTTGCTTTAAAAAAAAAATAATAATGTTTGGGGGTTCAACGTTTCTTGCAAAAAAAAAATAAAAAATGTTTTCATGTGAAAAAAAAAAGTGTCAGAAAGGGCTTTGTCTTTAAGTGGTTAGAAGAGTGGGTGATGTGTGACATAAGCTTATAAATGTTGTGCAAAAAATGCCAGGACAGTTCAAGACCATTTTGGAAAGTAGACACCCCAAGCTATTTGCCGAGAAGCATGTCAAGTCCATGGAATATTTTATATTTTGACACAAGTTTTTTTTACACAAAGTTGTCACTAAATGATATATTGCTCACACATGATATGGTTATATGTGAAATGACACCCCAAAATACATTCTGTTGCCTCTCCTGAGTACGGAGATACCACATGTGGGGCACTTTTTGGGAGCCTAGCTGCGTACGGGACCCCGAAAACCAATCACCGCCTTCAGGCTAAGGGTGTAAATTTTTGATTTCACTCCTAACTGCTTATCACAGTTTCGGAGGCAATGGAATGCCAAGATGGCACAAACCCCCCCCCCCCCAAATTACCCCATTTTGAAAAGTAGACACCCCAAACTATTTGCTGAGAGGTGAGTATTTTGCAGATCTCGCTTTTTGTCACAAAGTTTTGAAAATTGAAAAAAAAATGTTTTCTTTTCTTCATTTTCAAAAACAAATTAGAGCTGTAAAATACTCACCATGCCTCTCAGCAAATAGCTTGGGGTGTCTACTTTCCAAAATGGGGTCATGGTTGGGGGGGGGGGGGAGGTTGTGCTATCTGGGCATTTTATGGCCTTCAAAACTGTGATAGGTGGTGAGGAGTGAAATCAAAAATGTACGCCCTTAGCCCCTGTACACACGGTCGGAGATTCTGCCAACCAAATCCGTCAGATTTTGTCCATCGGATTTAGTCCGACGGATCGTGTCCGAAACTGTTGCATACACACGGTCGGACAAAGTTGTCAAAAAATCCGATCATTCAGAACGTGATGACGTAATTTTGTTACGATGGGACTACATTCAGGCTAGTAGCCAATAGCTTTGATGTAGGAATTTGATCTGCGCATGCGTGGCACTTGGTCCGATGAAAATGCTCTACACATGATCGGATTAGGTCCGATCGAACCAGTTGGTTGGGAAATATTTACAACATGTTGGAAAATTGGGTCCGACGGATATTCGGACGGAATCAGTCTGATGCACAACACACACAGTCGGATTATCTGACGACACAGTCCGATAGGACACATTCCGACAGATTCTCCGACCGTGTGTACAGGGGCTTAGAAATCCTAAAGGCGGTGATTGAATTTTGGCGGCCCGTACGCGGCTAGGCTCCCAAAAACGTCTCACACATGTGGTATCCCCGTACTCAGGAGAAGCAGCAGAATGTATTCCACATATAACCATGGCATGTGTGAGCAATACATCATTTAGTGACAACTTTGTGCAAAAAATAAATAAATTAATAAAAGTGTGTCAATTTCCCTCGACTTGTGGCAAGATATAGAATATTCCATGGACTCACCATGCCTCTCAGCAAATAGCTTGGGGTGTCTACTTTCCAAAATTGAGTCATTTGGGAGGGGGGGGGGGGGGGGTTGTGCCATCTGGGCATTTTATGGCCTTGAAAACTGTGATAGGTAGTGAGGAGTGAAATCCAAAATTTACGCCCTTAATAATCCTGAAGGCGGTGCTTGGTTTTCGGGGTGCCGTACGCGGCTAGACTCCCAAAAAGTCCCACATATGTGGTATCCCCGTACTCAGGAGAAGCAGCTAAATATATTTTGGGATGTAATTTCACTTATGCCCATGGCATGTGTGAGCAATATATCATTTAGTGACAACTTTTTGTAATTTTTTTTTTGTCATTCAATTACTTGGGACAAAAAAATGTAATGTTCAATGGGCTCAACATGCCTCTCAGCAATTTTCTTGGGGTGTCTACTTTACAAAATGGGGTCATTTGGGGGGGGGGGGGTTTGTACTGCCCTGCCATTTTAGCACCCCAAGAAATGAGATAGGCAGTCATAAATTAAAAGCTGTGTAAATTCCAGAAAATGTACTCTAGTTTGTAGACGCTATAAATTTTGCACAAACCAATAAATATACGCTTATTGACATTTTTTTTTTTTTTTACCAAAGACATGTGGCCGAATACATTTTGGCCTAAATGTATGACTGAAATTGATTTTATTGGACTTTTTTTTTATAACAAAAAGTAGAAAATATCATTTTTTTTTTCAAAATTTTCAGTCTTTTTACGTTTATATCGCAAAAAGAAAAAAAAAAACTGCAGCGGTGCTCAAATGCCATAAAAAGAAAGCTCTATTTGTGGGGAAAAAAAAAGGACGCAAATTTTGTTTGGGTACAGCGTTGCATGACTGCGCAAATAGCAGTTAAAGTGGGAGTAAACCCGCAGATGTTTTTTTTTTTTCTACCTGCAAAGGAAAAGGCATAATGAGCTAGTATGCACCGCATACTAGCTCATTATGAAATACTTACCTTAGAACGAGGCCCCGACATCTGGTCCGATCCACGCCGAGGGAGCTGACATGCTCCCTCTGCGTTTCTTCCGGGTATCGCGGCTCCGGCGCTGTGAGTGGACGGAGCCGCGATATCATCGGGAGATTTCATCCCGGCCGGGTCCGGCCACTGCCGGGCTTTCAGCCGAGAATCCCCTTGTGCGCATGCGCCGCTGCAGTCAGCGGCGCATACCAAGGGGAATAGTACGGTTTAGGAGATTTTTTTTTTTACCTACAGGTAAGCCTTATTATAGGCTTTCCTGTAGGTAAAAGTAAAAAAAAATTTACAACCACTTTAAAGCGACGCAGTGCCAAATTGTAAAAAGTGCTCTGGTCAGGGAGGATTTAAATCCTTCCAGGGCTGAAGTGGTTAACTACATTAAAAAACATTTGAATTTTTTTTTTTTAACTTACCAGAAAGGCCTGTTGCTAGGCAGATCTTCCTAATCTGCCTCTTCCTATTCCGCAGTGATCTTCAGTCTTCTCCTCCTCACGTTGTCTTCTGGGTAATGGGGAGCGGTGTGTGTTGTGGGAACATTGTGTGTCCCAGAACACAGCGTGCCCCGTTCACAAAGCTCCGCATGACTCGCGCATGCGAAGTAGGAAACGGTCAGTGAAGCCGCAAGGCTCCACTGCCCGTTTCCCTTAGTGAGGATGGCGCCGGCACACGATATGAGGGACGTATCGGCCTCGGGGGGGGGGGGGGTGATATCGCAGGTGCCCTGGACAGGTAAGTGTCCTTATTATTATTATTTTTTACAGCTGGAACACCCCTTTAAGTGGTTAAACTTTTCTCATTTACACACCAAAGTCTATTCCTTTGACAAATTGTTACAATGTTTATACTTAAGTTCCACTGCTAAAGAAAGTTCTGATTCTTGGCAGACTGCCCATTTTTTTTAAATTCTTTTCTTTTGATGGCTTCAGAAGAGCAGAGAGAATTCTCTGCATAGAAAGAATTGTGAAACACTTTTATCAAGATTGCAATGGGGGAAAAAAAAATTGCGATAACGATTCTTGATGATTAATCGTGCAGCTCTAATGCAAAGTGGTTAATTTCTGCTCCAGCATGCACAATTGAACTCTCCTTCCTGGCACAGTGATGCAAACTGTTATGCCGCGTACATGCGGCCAGACTTTCTGAGGATGGCGCCGACACACGATATGAGGGACGTATCGGCCTTGGGGGGGGGGGGCGATATCACAGGCGCCCTGGACAGGTAAGTGTCCTTATTAAAAGTCAGAATCTACAGTGTTTGTAGCTGCTGACTTTTAAAAAACATTTTTTTTACAGCTGGAACACCCCTTTAAGTGGTTAAACTTTCCTCATTTACAGACCAAAGTCTATTCCTTTGACAAACTGTTACAATGTTTATACTTAAGTTCCACTGGCTAAAGAAAGTTCTGATTCTTGGCAGACTGCCCCATTTTTTGTTTTTTTTTCTTCTTTTCTTTTGATGGCTTGAGGAGAGCAGAGAGAATTCTCTGCATAGAAAGAATTGTGAAACACATTTATCAAGATTGCAATGGGGAAAAAAAAAAATTGCGATAACGATTCTTGGTGATTAATCGTGCAGCTCTAATGCAAAGTGGTTAATTTCTGCTCCAGCATACACAATTGAACTCTCCTTCCTGGCACAGTGATGCAAACTGTAATGCCGCGTACATACGGCCGAACTTTCTGAGGATGGCGCCGGCACACGATATGAGGGACGTATCGGCCTCGGGGGGGGGACCGATATCGCAGACGCCCTGGACAGGTAAGTGTCCTTATTAAAAGACAGAATCTACAGTGTTTGTAGCTGCTGACTTTTAAAAAACATTTTTTTTACAGCTGGAACACCCCTTTAAGTGGTTAAACTTTCCTCATTTACAGACCAAAGTCTATTCCTTTGACAAACTGTTACAATGTTTATACTTAAGTTCCACTGGCTAAAGAAAGTTCTGATTCCTGGCAGACTGCCCCGTTTTTTGTTTTTTTTCTTCCTTTCTTTTGATGGCTTGAGGAGAGCAGAGAGAATTCTCTGCATAGAAAGAACTGCGAAAAACTTTTATCAAGATTGCAATGGGGAAAAAAAAATTGCGATAACGATTCTTGGTGATTAATCGTGCAGCTCTAATGCAAAGTGGTTCATTTCTGCTCCAGCATACACAATTGAACTCTCCTTCCTGGCACAGTGATGCAAACTGTAATGGCGCATACATACGGCCGGACTTTCTGAGGATGGCGCCGGCACACGATATGAGGGATGTATCGGCCTCGGGGGGGGGGGGGGGGGACCGATATCGCAGGCGCCCTGGACAGGTAAGTGTCCTTATTAAAAGTCAGAATCTACAGTGTTTGTAGCTGCTGACTTTTAAAAAACATTTTTTTTACAGCTGGAACACCCCTTTAAGTGGTTAAACTTTCCTCATTTACAGACCAAAGTCTATTCCTTTGACAAACTGTTACAATGTTTATACTTAAGTTCCACTGGCTAAAGAAAGTTCTGATTCTTGGCAGACTGCCCCGTTTTTTGTTTTTTTTTTCTTCTTTTCTTTTGATGGCTTGAGGAGAGCAGAGAGAATTCTCTGCATAGAAAGAATTGTGAAACACATTTATCAAGATTGCAATGGGGAAAAAAAAAATTGCGATAACGATTCTTGGTGATTAATCGTGCAGCTCTAATGCTAAGTGGTTAATTTCTGCTCCAGCATACACAATTGAACTCTCCTTCCTGGCACAGTGATGCAAACTGTAATGCCGCGTACATACGGCCGAACTTTCTGAGGATGGCGCCGGCACACGATATGAGGGACGTATCGGCCTCGGGGGGGGGGGACCGATATCGCAGGCGCCCTGGACAGGTAAGTGTCCTTATTAAAAGACAGAATCTACAGTGTTTGTAGCTGCTGACTTTTAAAAAACATTTTTTTTACAGCTGGAACACCCCTTTAAGTGGTTAAACTTTCCTCATTTACAGACCAAAGTCTATTCCTTTGACAAACTGTTACAATGTTTATACTTAAGTTCCACTGGCTAAAGAAAGTTATGATTCTTGGCAGACTGCCCCGTTTTTTGTTTTTTTTTCTTCTTTTCTTTTGATGGCTTGAGGAGAGCAGAGAGAATTCTCTGCATAGAAAGAATTGTGAAACACTTTTATCAAGATTGCAATGGGGAAAAAAAAATAGCGATAACGATTCTTGGTGATTAATCGTGCAGCTCTAATGCAAAGTGGTTAATTTCTGCTCCAGCATGCACAATTGAACTCTCCTTCCTGGCACAGTGCTGCAAACTGTAATGCCGCGTACATGCCGCCGGACTTTCCGGCAGAAAAAGTTCAGATGGGAGCTTTTCATCGGACATTCCAACCGTGCGTATGCCCCATCGGACTTTTTCTGCCAGCATTTCCGATGGACTTAGATATAGAACATGTTCTAAATCTTTCCGTCAGGAAATGCAGGTGGATCTTAGTCCGTTGACAAGTCCGACCGTGTGTACGGGGCATAATTGTAATAAATATAGGTGAGTTTTCTCATCCTTCACCGCCCCCTCCCCCTCCCTGGAACCCCTCCCAGTCTCCCTGACGTTGCTCCGTCTTGTACTGAGATCCGGTTTATCTGCTTTATAGGAAATTATGATTCATGCCGAATGTTATTAATATCTCTCACAGCTCTGCAACTATGACATAATGTAGAAATGATATGATTTGCATAATTACAGGTTGGAATGTCTGATGTAAAGTGCTGGGAATTGAGTGCGGATCTGATATCGGTTGCTGGGAGCGGACTGAGCGCACCGGGGAATAGAACGTTGGCGGTTTGATCGTCTTTCCACCCATCGCACCCAACAATGAGGTGGCTGTGGACTCTTCTTCTTGTTGGGTTATCCGTGGCGTCCATCTCAGCGCTGGCCCTGCCAAAGGAGGACAGAAGACAAGAAATATGTTGTGCTTCTAGAGGTTGCTCGGGCTGTGTGTGTCGCCCCAAATACTACCGGGTAAGAGGCTGAAAGTCATGTGAATTTATGTTAAGGAGCTTTGCTGGAAAAGTGTTTGCTAGGAGAGGAGAGGAGAAAAGAGGAGAGGAGGAGAGATGAGGTGGAAAAAGCGTAGGAGAGGAAAGGATGGAAGAAGAGAGGAGAAGAGGAGAAAAGAGGAGGGGAGAGAGAGAGAAGAGAAGATAGGAGGAGAGAAGAGGAGGAGGGAGAAAAGAGGAGGGGAGAGAGAGCAGAGAAGATAGGAGGAGAAAAGAGGAGGGGGGAGAGAGAAGAGAAGATAGGAGGAGAGAAGAGGAGGGGAGAGAAGAGGAGGGGGGAGGGAGAGAAGATAGGAGGAGAGAAGAGGAGGGGAGAGAGAGAAGAGAAGATAGGAGAAAATAGGAGGGGAGAGAGAGAAGAGAAGATAGGAGAAAATAGGAGGGGAGAGAGGAAAGAGAAGATAGGAGGAGAGAAGAGGAGGGGAGAGAGAGTAGAGAAGATAGGAGAAAAGAGGAGGGGAGAGAGAGAGAAGAGAAGATAGGAGGAGAGAAGAGGAGGGGAGAGAGAGAAGAGAAGATAGGAGAAAAGAGGAGAGGAGAGGAGAGAGAGAGAAGAGAAGATAGGAGGAGAGAAGAGAAGGGGAGAGAGAGTAGAGAAGATAGGAGAAAAGAGGAGGGGAGACGTGAGGGGAGAAAAGGAGAGAAGGGAATGGGAGAAGAGAGAGAGAAAAAGGAATAGAAGAGGAGGGGAGAGGAGAAAAGAGGGGAAGAGAGGAGCGAACAGAATGGGGAGGAGAGAGGAGGAGAAGAGAGGGGAGAAGAGAAAAGAGGAGGTAAGAGAGAGTAGAGAAGAGGAAGTGAGAGTGGAGGAGAGGACAGGAGGGGAAAGGAAAGAATAAGATGGGAGGGGAGAGAGGAGAAGAGAGAGGAGGGGAAGAGAGGGAGAGAGAAGAGGTTGGGAGAGGTGAGGATGGGAAATAAGAGGAGGGAAGAGCAGAGGAGATAACAGGAGGGGAGAAGATAGGAAGGGTAAAAAAGAGAGGAGAGGGAGGAGAGGAAAGAAGAGAATAGATGGTAAGAGAAAAAGAGAGAAGAGGAGGGGAGATAGGAGAGGAGAATAGGAGGGAGGAGAGGAGAGAAGAAGGGAGAAGAGGAGGAGAGGAGAGGCAAAAAGAGGGGAGAGGAGAGAATAGGAAAGGAGATAGGAGGGTAGAGTAGAGTAGAGTAGAGAAGAGAGGAAGAAAGGGGAGGGGAGAGAGGAAGAGAGAAAAGGTGTAAAGAGCAAAGGAGAAAAAAGGATGGGAGAGGTGAGGAGGGTAGAGGAGGATAGTTAGATAAAAATAACATATATAAAACTAAAAATAGATATAATATATACATTTATAAAAATAAATACATTTAAAAAATAAATATTTTATGAAATGATAAAACATTCAATACATCTAAAGCAGCCATTCCTAAGCAGGGTTCCTCCAGAGGTCTCTAGGGGTTCAAATGACAATGGTCCCAAAAATGTGTAAAAAATGTCCGATGTGTCCGCCATAATATCGCAGTCACAATAAAAATCGCAGATCGCCGCCATTACTAGTAAAAAAAAAAAATTATTAATAAAAATGCCATAAAACTATCCCCTATTTTGTAAACGCTATAACTTTTGCACAAACCAATCAATAATCGCTTATTGCGTTTTTTTTTTTTTTTTTTACCAAAAATATGTAGAAGAATACGTATCGGCATAAACTGAGGAAAATATTTCTTTATACATTTTTGGGGGAAATTTATTATAGCAAAAAGGAAAAAATAAATGCGTTTTTTTTTCAAAATTGTTGCTCTTTTTTTTTAATTTAGTTTCGTTCCGTAAGAAAAAAAAAAAATCATAATTCGTGTACAAAATTCAATTCGGATTCGTACGAAGTACAACATTTCGTTGGATTCGTAAACTTTTCGTAACCATTACAATTTTTTTTAGTTATGATGTATTTATCATTATGAGGGGTTCCCACCATCCCTGTGCTGTGCTGACTTTTTAACTTTTAGGTTCGTTAACTTTTTCGTTAATTTAAGAATTTTCGTTATGAATTTGAATCCGAAATTCGTAAACGAAATTTCGTATTTCGTACGGAATTCGTTTGCATAAAAAATGGTTTTTCGGATCCGTATGAATTTCTGGAAATTCGTACGAATTTTTGTTTCGTACGAAATTAATCGCACATCGTCTAAAAAAAACAAAAAACACTTATTTCATTTCAGTTGGGGTTCCCCAAGACTTTTAAATTATTGTGAGATTTCCTCTGGGGTAAAAAGCTTGAGAAAGGCGGATCTAAAGCTTTGAGGGGCTCTTTAACGAGGGGGTCTTTGGTATATAATCTGTATTTTTTCCATTGAAACTCCCTGTGAAGACACAGACATACGATCCTCTCTCCTCCCCCCTCCTTATTACACAATTGCAATAAAAAAAAGAAAAATGAATTTTTTAAGTAAATAACTTTTTTTTTCCTGTTAAAAACACGTCCTTAATGCCCCATACACACGGCCGGACATTCCGACCACAAAATCCATTGGATATTTTATGACGGATTTTGGCCGGAACTTGTCTTGCATACACACAGTCGCACAAAAATAAAAATCCGACCGTTCAGAGCGCGATGACGTAGAACACGTACGTCAGGACTATAAACGGGCCAGTAGCCAATAGCTTTCGTCTCTTCGTTTATTCTTAGCAATGCGTGGCACTTTGTCCGGTCGGAAATTGGCTACACACGATTGGAATTTATGTGATCAGATTTTGTTGTTGGGAAATTTTAGATCCTGCTCTCACAATTTGTGTGTCGGAAAATCTGGACGGAAAAAGTCCGATGGAGCCCACACACGGTCGGATTTTCCGACAACACGATCCGATCGCACATTTTCCGTCGGAAAAATCAGACCGTGTGTACGGGGCATGAGGCTCCATTCACAGTTGCGGGCAAGACCGGCGCGATTCTGCCTGCGATTTCAAATCGCGCAACGATCGCCGCGCAACGCGCGACGTACATTTGGGGGGGGCCATTATGCTTTCGATGGCACCCCTAACACGATGCGATTCTCCCGCAATCGTCGCACGACAGTATCGCGGCAAAACGCCCAATAAAGGAGCGGGAGCTTCTTTGTGGGCAACAAACGCACATAGAGCAGTCCGTTCAATTGAATGCGATATGTAGAATAGGGTGACCAGACATCCCCGGTTTCCGGGGACAGTCCCCGGATTGAGGACACTGTCCCTCTGGACCAAGTCTGTCCCTGGTTTTGTCCCCGGATTGTAATTGAACGGGGGCTGGGGCAATTTTAAAGACAGTCAGTGCAGAATGAAAAAAAAATAAAAATCTGAATTACACCCCCCCCCTCGCTCTGTCGCTCCTACTAGCTTGGGGGGGTGTATTTTTTTTCCATTATCCGTGCCCCTTTCTGATGATTATATTCCAGAGGGAATATTTCTTCAGTTTCGGGTGCATGCCCATCCAGCTCCGCTCACATGTTCTTCTGCCTTGGCTCAAGTCCCTGCCAGCCACCTGCCTGCTTATCTCCTTGCCTTCCCTGGTGGAGTGATCCCCACCCAGTAGTACCCGGAGCCCGAAGAGTAATTCCACGTACACACGATCGGACTATCTGCCGGACAATTCGCCCGTGTGTGGACTCCGGCTGACTTTTTCTTCCCAAAAATCCGGCAGACTTAGAAAGAAGTCTTGACTTTTGAAATGAACGGACTTGCCCACACACAGAGTAAAGTCCGTTCATTTTGACGTGACTCCAGGTAGATGGGACTAGCGAAGGAAGTCAATGTCACCGAGATTGGCACCCCGCAAGCCCCACCGCCTGGTATGGATTTTAAGGGGAACCCCTACGACGAAAAAACGGCGTGGGGATCCCCCCAAAGTCCGTACCAAATCCTTATCTGAGCCCGCAGCCCGGCTGGTCAGGAAAGGGGGTGGGGACGAGCAAGCACCCCCCCTCCTGAACTGTACCAGGCCGCGTGCCCTCAACATGGGGGGTGTTTTGGGGAAGGGGGGGGCCCTGCTGCCCCCCCACCCCAAAGCACCATGTCCCCATGTTGATGAGGACAAGGGCCTCTTCCTGACAACCCTGGCTGTTGGTTGTTGGGGTCTGTGGGCAGGGGGCTTATCGGAATCTGGGAGCCCCCAGATCCTGGCCCCCACACCCTATGTGAATGAGTATGGGGTACATGGTACCCCTACCCATTCACCTGAGGGAAAAAGTGTTAATAAAAAAAACACAACACAGGTCTTTAAAGTAGTTTATTAGACAGCTCCGGGGGTCTTCTTCCGACTTCAGAAGTCTTTTCGCCGGGCTCTTCCACTTTCTTCTGCTCTTTTACGGCTCTTTTACTAGCGGAGGAGCCCGGCTTTCTCCTTCGTCGTCGCCGTCGTCTGGGGATCTTCTTCCGACTTCGGGGGTCTTTTTCCGACTTCGGGGGTCTTCCCCTGCTCTTTGGTTCTTCTGCTGGGCCTCCACTATCTTCTTCCAGCTCTTTTACTAGCATTGGCCCGGTCTTCTGTCGCTGTCGCCGCTGCCTTCTTCTTCGTTCTTCTTCCGATGTTGACATGACGCTTTCTCCGGCCATAATGCCAGGGACGCATTGCGCGACGACTTATATAGGCATAAGGGACGGGGTCACCGGGTGATGTCACACGGTGAACCGCCCCTTATGATGTCACAGTCCCAGCACCCCCTGGGACTGTGACATCATAAGGGGTGGGGTCACCATGTGACATCACCCAGTGACCCCACCCCTTATGTCTATATAAGTCGCCGTGCAATGCATCCCTGGTATTATGGCCGGAGAGAGCATCGTGTCAACATCAGAAGAAGAAGGCAGTGGCGGCGGCAGCGACAGAAGACTGGGTCAACGCTAGTAAAAGAGCTGGAAGAAGATAGCGAAGGTCCGGCAGAAGAACCGAAGAGTGGGACAAGACCCCCGAAGTCGGAAGAAGACCCCCGAACGGCAGCGACGACGAAGAAGAAAGCCGGTGCTCCTCTGCTAGTAAGAGCGGAAATAGAGCAGAAGATAGTGGAGGAGCCCGGCGAGAAGACACCCAAAGTCGGAAGAAGACCCCCGGAGCTCTAACTACTTTAAAAACCTGTGTTGTGTTTTTGTTATTAACACTTTTTGCCTCAGGTGAATACCCCATACTCATTCACATAGGGTGGGGGGCCGGGATCTGGGGGCCCTCTTATTAAATGGGACTCCCGGATCCTGATAAGCCCCCTGCCCGCAGACCCCAACCACCAATGGCCAGGGTTGTCGGGAAGAGGCCCTTGTCCTCATCAACCATCATTTTTTTATGGTAAGTTATGTGGTCAGAGATCAGTGTCAGAGTTTACATGAGGTATGGCACCAACATCCCGTTTAGACAAGAACAAAACATATGGGAGATATGGGTACAAATCATTGAAGGCAACAAAATGTAAAAGAAAACATAGATACAAATTTGATTAAATGAACAACATCAATAGAAACAGTACATACAGTACAGTCATAGCCATGTGTGCAAGGCATCCTATAAATGACAATGATTTACTGTGGTCACGTTCATGTTTTCTACATGTTTCGCCATATGGCTTCTTCAGGAAGGAACGTGAAGATTCATTAAATACCGAAACCTATGATTCGACAACTTTAGTTGAGCAGTAGAAATAGAAAAATGTATAAATTAATACAACAAATATGGACAAAATGTATCTTATGTATATCTATGACTGCACTTAAATGAAAGGCAAGAGACATTTCCTATAATATTTTTTTAGTACTGATCACTGTATTGGTTGTTAATACATTGGTCCCCAAAAAGTGTCAAAAGTGTCACTTATGCCCCATACACACAATCGGACTATCTGGCGGACTTGGTGTTTGGGCTCCGGCGGACTTTTTTTCCCCAAAAGTCCGGCAGACTTAGAAAGAAGTTTTGACTCAAAATTGTCCACCGGACTCGACAGGCCATCTGTGTGCTAGTCCGCCTTCCATATCAGACCCTTATCCGAGCACGCAGCCCGGCCGGTCAGGAAAGGGGGTGGAGACGAGTGAGCGCCCCCCCCCCGAACCGTACCAGGCCGTGTGCCCTCAGCATGGGGGGGGTGTTTTGGGGAAGGGGGGCCCTGCGGCCTCCCCACCCCAAAGCACCTTGTCCCCATGTTGATGAGGACAAGGGGCTCTTCCCGACAACCCTGGCCATTGGTTGTTGGGGTCTGCGGGCAGGGGGCTTATCGGAATCCGGGAGCCACCTTTAATAGGAGGGCCCCCAGATAGCGGCCCCCCTACCCTATGTACCCCTACCCATTCACCTGGTGAAAAAAGTGTAAATAAAACACAACACAAGGTTTTAAAATAATTTATTGCACAGCTCCGGTGGTCTTCTGTCTTGGGGGGTCTTCTCGCTCGACTTCTCCGCTATCTTCTGCTAGCTCTTTTACCAGAGGAGGAGCCCGGCTTTCTTCTTATCCCCAACAGCAGGCATGTCCAAAGTCCGGCCCGCGGGCCAATCACGGCCCGCGGTCCGGTTTTGAAAGGCCTGCCTGCTAATCTAAACATATATATCTTTTGTGGCCCCCGATGATCTCCCAGCGCCGGGGCCACAAAAGATATATAGTCTGGCTGCATTGGAGATAGGAGGCTGTACGAGCGCCGTGCACACAGGAGTATTTCCTGTTTACACGGCAGCCTCTGTAATAGGAAGTCTCATCTCCGCCATTGGACGACTGTTCTGTCCATCAAAGGAGGCGGGACTTTCTCTTAAAGAGGCCGCTGTGTAAACAGGAGATTCTCCTGTTCTTTGGCGCTCATCCAGCTCCCTCCATGTCCCCCCCAAGGCTGCACTGATGGCAAAGGTAAGTACATTCCTGGCTAATGGTGGCTGCATTCCTGGCTAATAGTGAGTGAAATCCTGGCTAATGGTGGCTGCATTCCTGGCAATAGTGAGTGAAATCCTGGCTAATGGTGGGTGCATTCCTGGCTAATGGTGGGTGAAATGCTGGCTAATAGTGAGTGAAATCCTGGCTAATGGTGGCTGCATTCCTGGCAATAGTGAGTGAAATCCTGGCTAATGGTGGCTGCATTCCTGGCTAATGGTGGCTGCATTCCTGGCTCATGGTGGCTGCATTCCTGGCTAATGGTGGCTGCATTCCTGGCTAATGGTGGCTGCATTCCTGGCTAATGGCGGCTGCATTCCTGGCTAATGGCGGCTGCATTCCTGGCAATAGTGAGTGAAATCCTGGCAATAGTGAGTGAAATCCTGGCAATAGTGAGTGAAATCCTGGCAATAGTGAGTGAAATCCTGGCTAATGGTGGCTGCATTCCTGGCTAATGGTGGCTGCATTCCTGGCTAATAGTGGCTGCATTCCTGGCTAATGGCGGCTGCATTCCTGGCTAATGGTGGCTGCATTCCTGGCTAATAGTGAGTGAAATCCTGGCTAATGGTGGCTGCATTCCTGGCTAATGGTGGCTGCATTCCTGGCTAATAGTGAGTGAAATCCTGGCTAATGGTGGCTGCATTCCTGGCAATAGTGAGTGAAACCCTGGCAATGGTGGCTGCATTCCTGGCTAATGGTGGCTGCATTCCTGGCTAATGTTGGCTGCATTCCTGGCTAATGGTGGGTGCATTCCTGGCAATGGTGGGTGCATTCCTGGCAATAGTGAGTGAAATCCTGGCAATGGTGGCTGCATTCCTGGCTAATGGTGGCTGCATTCCTGGCTAATGTTGGCTGCATTCCTGGCTAATGGTGGGTGCATTCCTGGCAATGGTGGGTGCATTCCTGGCAATAGTAAGTGAAATCCTGGCTAATGGTGGCTGCATTCCTGGCTAATGGTGGCTGCATTCCTGGCTAATGGCGGCTGCATTCCTGGCTAATAGTGAGTGAAATCCTGGCTAATGGTGGCTGCATTCCTGGCAATAGTGAGTGAAACCCTGGCAATGGCGGCTGCATTTCTGGCTAATGGTGGCTGCATTCCTGGCTAATAGTGAGTGAAATCCTGGCTAATGGTGGCTGCATTCCTGGCAATAGTGAGTGAAACCCTGGCAATGGCGGCTGCATTCCTGGCTAATGTTGGCTGCATTCCTGGCAATGGTGGGTGCATTCCTGGCAATAGTGAGTGAAATCCTGGCAATGGTGGCTGCATTCCTGGCTAATGGTGGCTGCATTCCTGGCAATGGTGGGTGCATTCCTGGCAATAGTGAGTGAAACCCTGGCAATGGTGGCTGCATTCCTGGCTAATGTTGGCTGCATTCCTGGCAATGGTGGGTGCATTCCTGGCAATAGTGAGTGAAATCCTGGCAATGGTGGCTGCATTCCTGGCTAATGGTGGCTGCATTCCTGGCAAAAGGTGGGGGCTGCATTCCCAGCAATGGTGGGCGCGCAGATGGGCACTGACCCTTATTTTGCTTCACAGTTTTTTTATTTAAAATTTTAAGGTTTTTTCCTGAAACTTCCCTCTTATTCGCCAATAAATACGGAATACCCAAATAACACGCCCGAGCTCATCTCTTCAACACACACAGCCACAAAGGCAAGAGAATTCTTGTTGGGCCGTGTATTAGTGCACACTTAGACCAAATTTTAATGGTTCAAAGAATGTCAGGCAAAATGGTCGGCCCTCGTGCATGTTCACTTCATCAAATCTGGCCCTCTTTGAAAAAAGTTTGGACACCCCTGTATAAAGCTTGGCAACTCTATGATGCCGCGTACACACGATCATAATTCTCGCCGGAAAAACAGCTCTGACGGTTTTCCCGTCGGAATTCCGCTCAAGCCGTCTTGCCTACACACGGTCACACCAAATTCTGACCGCCAAGAACGCGGCGACGTACAAACACGTACGACGGGACTAGAATAAAGGAAGTTCAATACCTAGTAGCCAATAGCTTCCGTCTCGTAGTTGAATCTGAGCATGCGTGAGTTTTTTTTGCGCGTCGGAATTGCATACACGCGATCGGAATTTACGATAGAAAGTTCTTCCGTCGGGAAAATTGAGAACATGCTCTCAAATTTTTGCTGGCGGGAATTCGGGCCAGCTAAATTCCGATGGAGCATTTTCCGATGAAAAGCTCTTATCTGTCTTTTGCTGGCCGAAATTCCGATTGTGAGTACGCGGCATAAGAAAATGGAGTGAAATTTTATTTTAACTGATTCAATGATTCTTTTTTTTTATTTTTATTGTTCAGTCTTTTTTTTTTAACATTCATTTAAAATAGTAACATTATTCTTTATATTCTTTCGCCAAACAGAGACGGAGAGATAATGAAGATCCAACAAATATAAACGTTCCAGAGAAAATCGGGATGGATAATCATATAGATTGCTTGTTCTGTATAGATTGCTCTGTCTGCAAATTAGTGAAGTGCTGAAGAAATGGGACCAACGCCACCAAGACACAAACAACGGAAGGGGAAGCCGCGAGTTCATTGCAAATCCTCTTTTTCCTGGTGATCGCCGGTCCCCCCCCCCCCCCCCCCCCGGAGTTTGTCTTGTCTCTGGACTCTCACTTTTTATTATCTGATGTTCCCGATGTTACAGATTAAAGTATAATTTTTTTTGATTTTGGACATTTGATTTTGGATTTTTTGAACCCCAATGTGAGGACTCTGGTGTGAGTGTGTGTGCGTACAACCATCAACCGCCACCACTGACCGCCATGCGGGATGAGGAAGATGTCACATTGTGTTCATTTTCAAGTTTAATTTAAAGCGAAGTTCCAGGCAAAAATGTAACCAAAGCACAACACTACCCCCACCCCTTGCTTTTGGATATTTTTTTTTTTCCGGGACTTCCGTCCCATGGCGCCGTGGCGAGGGTACGTCACTTACGCATTTTTTATGTTCCCCCAGTTGCCTTCTGGGACCTGTGTGTATCCCAGAAGACGACGGGACCATTCAGAAAGCGCCGCACGACTTGCGCAGTAGGAAACAAGGCTTCACTTCCTGTTTCCCTTTAGTAAGGATGCCGGCGCCTCCACCCGGATCTGAGGGACGGGTCGGGTCGGCTTCGGGGGGGGGGGGGGGGCAGGCAACGCGGGCTCCCTGCACAGGTAAGTGTCCTTATATTAAAAGTCAGCAGCTACAGGGTTTGTAATGCCGTGTACACACGATCAAATTGTCCGGCGACTTAGTCCGCCGGACCGCATTTCACCAGACAATCTGATCGTATGTGGGCTTCAGCTGACTTTTTTAGCAGGGCCGTCTTTAATATTGATTGGACCCCGGGCAAAAAAATTTTTTGGGGGGCCCCCTCCCATGCCATTTCACTGTCCACCTGCTCTGAGACATACAATAAATAGAAGCTGGACTTAAAATCAGTGATTGGTTGCTAGAGGTTACAGCATATCATTACTGCTTACCGACTGGTTGCTAGAGGTTACAGCACACGTTACGTTTTACTGATTAGTTGCTAGAGGTTACAGCAAATGATTTCTGCTTGTTATTTAGTTCCTAGAGATTACTGTACAGTAATACTGCTCACTGATTGCTAGAGGTTACAGCACATCATCTTCTCACTGCAGGGAAGCATGATATACATATGAATGCCACCCTTATTTACATATCAATGCAGCTGGCCACAGCTATTTGCTTAGTAATGCCGCTGCTATTTACATATGAATGCCAGTTATTTACATGTAAACACAGGGTCTGCAGGTGAGTCATCTGTACACAACAACAGGGCTAAAACTTCAAGGGACAAGGAAATTTAAACTGGGATAGTTGGCAAGTATGAGGCAGCTACTTTGGTCCCCACAACAATGACAGGGCCCAGGGCAGCTGCCCCTTTTGCCCTGCCTTAAAGCGGAGGTCCACCTTAAAGTGGACCTTCCGCTCATTGGAATCCTCCCCCCCTCCGGCGCCACAATTGGCACCTTTCAGGGGGGAGGGGGGTACAGGTATCTGCACCCACTTCCAGGATAGCTCTCTGCGGAAAGGGGCGTAGATTACGCCCCTTTCCGAAAGTCCCCCGCTGCCTGCTGGGAAACACACAGATCCCAGAGGCAGCGGGTCCATCCTTATTACGCAGCGCGACTCGCGCATGCGCAGTAGGGAACCGGAAAATGAAGCCGAAAGGCTCCACTTCCTGATTCCCATACCCAAGATGGCGGCGGCAGCACCCGAGAGGCGATCGAGAGATCGGCTTCGGGTGCCGACATCGCGGGCGCGCTGGACAGGTAAGTGTCACTATTTTAAAAGTCAGCAGCTGCAGTATTTGTAGCTGCTGGCTTTTAAAAAAAAAAAACGCGGACTCCCGGCGGACTCCCGCTTTAAAGACGGCCCTGTTTTTCAGCGTAAAGTCCGGCGGACTTAGAAAGTAGTTTTGCAGCCCAATCTTTCCACCGGTCTTGGGTTTCAGAGGACAATACGTTCATGAGTATGCTAGTCTGGCGGACTAAGAATGACGCATGCTCAGAAGCAAGTACGGAAAGGAAGCTATTGGCTACTGGCTATTGAACTTCCTTTTTCTAGTTCAGTCGTACGTGCCGTACGTCATCGCGCTAGCAAACGCCGGACTTTCCGTGTGTCCGTGTGTGGCCAAGTCCTTTCGGTAGAAAGTCCGCCGGACTATCCGCCGGATTGTTTGCCGGACTAAGTACGCCGGACAATACGATCGAGTGTACTCGGCATAACAGTATAATGCCTTGTACACACGGTCGGATTTTCCAACGGGAAAAAGTCTGATCGGATTATGTTGTGGGAAAATCCGATCGTGTGTGGGCTCTAGCGGGCTTTTTCCGACGGAAAAAATTGGAGAGCAGGACCTAAAATTTTCCAACAACAAAATCCGATCTGACTTTTTCCGATTGTGTGTATAGAATTTCCGACGCACAAAGTGCCACGCGCGCTCAGAATAAATTTGGAGATGAAAGCTATTGGCTACTGGCCTCTACTTAGTCCCGTCGTACGTTCTGTATGTCACCTCATTCGGAAACGATTGGATTTTCCGACAACTTTGTCCGACCGTGTGTATGCAAGACAAGTTTGGCACAAAATCTATCAGAAAAAATCCGATGGATTTTGTTGTCGGAATGTCCGACCGCGTGTACAGGGCATTAGAAGCTACTGACTTTCACCCGGACTGGAACTCCGCTTTTAAAGTGATTCTAATAGCAATTTTTTGGGGAGCTAAATAAGAAAAAAAGAATGTTCCAGTGCATCTCAAAAAATGAGAATATCAACAAAAAGTTCATTTATTTCAGCAATTCAATTCAAAAAGCGAAACTCCGATATATTATATACTGTAGATGCGTGATATATTTGACGCATTTCTTTCTTTTAATTTTGATGATTATGCCTTACAGAGAGTGACACCCCAAATTTCCGTATCTCAGAAAATTAGACTATTACACGATAAGAAAAAAAAAAAAAGATTTTTACCACTTCAGCCTTGGGAGGTTTTACCCCCCCCCCCCCCCCCCTTCCTGACCAGAGCACTTTTTACAATTCGGCACTGCGCTGCTTTAATTGGTAATTGCGTGGCCGTGCAACGTTGTACCCAACCAAAATTTGTGTCCTTTTTTCCCCCACAAATAGAGATTTCTTTTGGTGGTATTTGATAACCTCTGCATTTTTTTTTTTTTTTTGCGCTATAACCGAAAAAAAAGGCTGAAAATTTTGAAAAAAATATATATATTTTCTACTTTTTGTTATTAAAAAAAAAAATACAATAAACTCAATTTTAGTCATACATTTAGGCCAAAATGCATTCAGCCCCATGTCTTGGGTAAAAAAATAAATTCAATAAGTGTATATTTATTGCTTTGCGCAGCAAAAGTTATAGCGTCTACAAACTAGGGTACATTTTTTGGAATTTACGCAGCTTTTAGTTTATGACTGCCTATCTTATTTCTTGAGGTGCTAAAATGGCAGGGCAGTACAACCCCCCCCCCCTTCCCCCCCCCAAAGGACCCCATTTTGGAAAGTAGACACCCCAAGGAAATTGCTAAGAGGCATGTTGAGTCCATTGAATTTTATGTGATTGAAAAAAAAAAAGGAAAGGATATATTGCTCACACATGCCATGGTTATATGTGGAATTGCACCCCAAAATACATTCTGCTGCTTCTCCTGAGTATGGGGATACCACATGTGTGGGAATTTTTGCTAGTCTAGACGCGTACGGGGCCCCAAAATCCAAGCACCGCCTTCAGGATTTCTAATGGCGTAAATTTTTGATTTCACTCCTCACTTGCCTATCACAGTTTCGGAGGCCCTGAAATTCCCAGATAGCACAACCCCCCCCCCCCCAATGACTCCATTTTGGAAAGTAGACACCCAAAGGTATTTTCTGAGAGGTATGGTGAGCATTTTATAATTTATTTAATTTTTTTTTTAATTATTCATTTTTATTTTTATTACATTTTTACACTGTCCCTTTCATTTTTTTTATTGTTATCACAGGGAATGTAGGCCATAGAGAGCCATTCTAGTCTTCGATCAGCTCTATGGTCAGCTGGCAGAACCACCGACTGCATTCTCAGGTTCCCCGGTGGGACAGGAGAGCCTGAGAAAACCATGGAAGACGGTGGGAGGGGGGGGACGTTCCCTCCCACTGCTTGTAAAAGCAGTCCAGTGGCTAATTAGCCTCTAGGATTACTTTTACATGAAAGCCGACCAACAGCTGAAAAAAAAAATGAGACCAAGATGATACCTAAACCTGCAGGCATCGTTCTGGTATAATCACTCAAAGTCCAGCAACATACCTGTTCGTTGCTGGTCCTTGTTGGGCATATATTGTAATGTTCTTTCTTTTTCATGCAGCCTGTAGGCTGAATGAAAAAAAAAGATTGATCAGTGGTATGGCCAACATTAAAATACCGCCCTGCATCCTCCCACTTCTAATGATGGGCATACATGCACCTTTCTTTATTTTAGCTGAAGTGGTGAAATCACCTACTACAGCGCTGGAGTCACGGATTTACGTATCATGAGAGCAAACCCTGTTGCTGTCAAAATAAATAAATCCATGCTGCAGCTGAATGATGTACCTGAAAAGCAAACAATGGTAACAATAAAACATTAATTCAATAAAACAACAACAATCTGTGCCAAAAAAAGAGTAAAAAATGCATGGGGAGGTGTATGGTATGTGCGTGGGTGTTAGCACTACTGGCACTAATCTGATGCTCCCTGAGCTTGAGGCTCACCCTAACTGACACTAAAACCTGTACTGGGGGAGTGACCCTGATGCTATTAAAACCTGATGGTGACAGTAACTAGCTAACTGGATAACTAGCGTCACCCGTGACACTAAATACCAGGGATCAGAAAACTGTACACTATATTAGGAAAAAAAGGAGGAAACCCCTTAGGGTGGGACTTTTAAGGCACTACCAAAAAATCTAAAGGTATTAATAAAGGAATTATTTATTACAAAATAATTTTAGACAAAAGTACTGAGCATGATCATGAATAATAGAACAGCAGAATACAAAATGAGTATAGATAAAATATCCTAACCCGACGCGTTTCAGAGCTGATTGTTGTCTCTTTTATCAAGGGTTAACAGGATATATATGGTCTATGGGATTCAAATACACACAATTAATAGTAAATAAATACATCCACTCAATCAAATACAGATATGAGAAGAACATACTGTATATAGTCAACAACTCACATCTAATTCAGTTGTATATACATAACAAAATCCATGTTCATATTTAAAAACACTGTCACATGAGGTCCCCAGCGATTGTTCCTGCATCATGGCTGCCTACGGATCCCAATTCCATTACACAGCACAGGGATGATGGGAGCCCCTCTTAATAAGCACAGAACAGCACAGGGATGGTGGGAACCCCTCTTAATGAGCACAGCACAGGGATGGTGGGAGCCCTTCTTAATGAGCACAGCACAGGGATGGTGGGAGCCCCTCATAATCAGCACAGGGATGGTGGGAGCCCCTCATAATGGGCACAGCACAGGGATGGTGGGAGCCCCTCATAATGGGCACAGCAAAGGGATGGTGGGAGCCCCACATAATCAGCACAGGGATGGTGGGAGCCCCTCATAATGGGCACAGGACAGGGATGGTGGGAGCCCCTCATAATCAGCACAGGGATGGTGGGAGCCCCTCATCATGGGCACAGCACAGGGATGGTGGGAGCCCCTCATAATGATGAATGAAACCAGAAGTTATGGGGATTTTGTCACTTCCGGTTTCGGTTCTTTGTTTACTTGGCCAGCGAAACAGCCCATCAAACCGATCTCGGCTAGGGGGTTGAAACTCCTGAGGAAGCGCTTACCCCGCGAAACATGTAGAGGCCAGACTGGCTAAACAGCAATTATGGATTCCCCGATGTTCAGTGGGGTAATATATGTCATTAGTCCAGTTTTTTTGAAGGCGACAATAAAGGTTTTTAGCTGCTTTTTTGGTTTGGTTGATGTACCAATGATTTTATATAGAGTTATATAATAATAAAAAAATATTTTTTAAACTATATTTAGCTGTGTAAATATGTACCATGAAAGTCCATAGTGCCTCGCAAATTACAAGTCGAGTATCTATAGGGGGTTTAAATAGTTAGATAGTGCTGTAGCGGCCGGGAGGGTAGGAGTTCATGCCTTTCCCAGTTCTTTGGTCTTTTGGCAGGTTCTTCTCTGGGCCCACTAATCCTGTGAAATATAAATATGGGACAGTGTCGCAGTACCAAGTTCGGCCCAGAGAAAGGCACCAAAAGGTTCCCTCTGGGGGTACCCAGTGGTCTGTTACAAGAGTCGCAAGGAGAGAAGGTCTTCTCTTGCAAAAGAGTGATATCAAGTACCTGTAAGGGAGAGAGAGAGAGAGAGATGGCGACTGATACCCGTGAGGAGCAGAGGGAGCTCAGGGAGGCCATCGGACTGTAAAGCCATCAGAACCTGGGGTTCGCCCTGAAGACGCCAGGACTGGTGCATGCCTCTCTGAAGAACTTGCTTCGACATGAGACTGCCTCTGAAGGATTGCACTTGCTTGGACTTCACCTTTGCAGGTATGCCGGGGCAGCACATACCCTGCAGCTAAGAGTAGGGACATAAGAAAATACATTGCATTTCTGTGTTGGACGTTGGAATGTTAATTTTGCACTTTTCATAAATAAATAATTGAAACGTTGTCCTGGCCTGGTCTGAAATTACTAAAAGAGGTGTGTTACAAGTAACCGGCACACACAGTTCACCAAGTGGGTCTTAACACATTGGGGGGTATGAAGACATAGGTGTGGAGTAGTGTGAAGACACAAGTGGTTACCTAGAGAATTTTTACAGCAGCCTGTCGATAGCATGCAGTGGCGGCTGGTGGTCAATATTTTTTGGGGGGGGGGGGGGTGGCAAACAGACCTGGCCCCCTCACACACACCCCCCCTCCCGCGGCTCTTGATCCACTCGCACTGACGGCACCCCCCCAGCGCCGCTCTCAATCTACTCATCATCCCCCAGCGCATGCACTCGTGATCCGCAGCCTTACGTTATACTGCAGTAGCAGTGCAAGGAGAAGGAAGAGGTGGTGGTGCACTGTTGAATACGGGCTCCTGAAAGGGACTGTTGCTGCCCCGGGGGGGGGGGGGGGGGGGGGGGCATTGTTTCTCTTCCCGGCTAAACAGGAGGCGGGTCCTAAGACATGATTGGCCCGGGAGTCCTAAGACTAAGGTCTCAGGACGCGCTTCCTGATTGGCCAGGAGGAGAAGCAGGAAGACATTAGCGAATATTAATTTGTAGATGGGCTCAGGGCACAAAAATTGCAACAACACCATTTTATTCTCCAGGCCCTCTGATTTTGAAAACATTTAATATTTGGGGGTTCCAAGTCATTTTATAGGAAAAAAATGCTGATTTTAACGTGTTATAAATGTCATAATTGTCCCGGATGGAAAGTGATCCATTTCTGCTGCAGCATTCACAACGGAACTTTCCTTCCTGGCACAATGATGCAAACTGTAATTGTAATAAATATTCTAGGTGAGTTTTCTCATCCTTCACCCCTCCCCCGGGAACCCCTCCCAGTCTCCCTGACTTTGCTCCGTCTTGTACTGAGATCCGGTTTATCTGCTTTATAGGAAATTATAATGAATGTGTCATTCCAAAGATTATTATTCACTCTCACAGCTCTGCAACTATTACATAATGTAGAAATGATATGATTTGTATAATTACAGGTTGGAATGAATGATGTATAGTGCGGGGAATTGAGTGCGGATCTGATATCGGTTGCTGGGAGCGGACTGAGCACACCGGGGAATAGAACGTTGGCGGTTTGATCGTCTTTCCACCCATCGCACCCAACAATGAGGTGGCTGGGGACTCTCCTCCTTGTTGGGATATCCGTGGCGTCCATCTCAGCGCTGGTCCTGCTGGAGGAGGACAGAAGACAAGAAATATGTTGTGATTTTTATGGTTGCTCGGGCTGTGTGTGTCGCACCAAAAACATCCCGGTAAGAGGCTGAAAGTCATGTGAATTTGTGTTAAGGAGCTTTTCTGGAAAATTGTGTAGCACTAACCCCCGAAGGAGCTGCTGGTTTGATTGGGCTTACCGTTACCTTCTTCTCCTCGATTTACATCTAGGGGTTTACCCAGGGGTGTTGCTAGTTGACAAAAGGACCAGGGGCTTCAGCCTGGAGTCCAAGGCCTGAAGGGGGGGGGGGTATGGTTGTACGCAACTTTTTTTTGGCTGGGCCGCGACACTGACAGTAGTGACTTACATACACTAACCTACCTACGCTGATGGTAGTGACCTACCTACCTACACTGACGATAGTGACCTACCTACCTACACTGATGATAGTGACCTACCTACACTCACCTGCCTGACCTACATACACTGGACATATACATACACTGACCTACATACACTAACGGTAGTGACCTACCTACACTGACTGACCTACACATACACTGACCTACCTACACTGACATTACCACACACTGACCTACCTACACTGACATTACCACACACTGACCTACCTACACTGACATTACCACACACTGACCTACCTACACTGACATTAACATACACTGACCTACCTACACTGACATTAAACACACACTGACCTACCTACACTGACATTTACCTACACTGACCTACCTACACTGACATTAACACACACTGGATCAGTGGGACGTCCATCATAGACGTGCAGGCTCCAGAAGGCGGGACCTGCTCTGGCACTCGGCGGCGCTCGGGATCAGATTGGTCCCGGCGCTCGCCCGCAGTGCTCGGGGCTAACAAGAACACCCTGAGGAGCTGACACTCGGTGCTTTAGGGGGTCTCATTCGGGGCTTCAGCTCCCCCCTAGCCACCCCCTCCTGACGCCCCTGGGTTTCCCGTGGTAGACGGCCCAGAAACTTTAGAGACTGACGACAGAATCCGCTTAAAGAGATTTTTATTTGAAAAAAATGTAGTTAACAAACAGTCTCTTAGTATAGGATCAGAGGGTTAGGAGGAAAGTTCAGGTACTCTAAGCCCTTGTACACATGATCGGAGAATCCATCGGAATGTGTCCTATCGGACCGTGTTGTCGGATAATCCGACTGTGTGTGGTATGCGCCGGACTGATTCCG
The DNA here is from genome assembly GCF_037356315.1 of Lithobates pipiens. Classification (NCBI taxonomy): domain Eukaryota; kingdom Metazoa; phylum Chordata; class Amphibia; order Anura; family Ranidae; genus Lithobates; species Lithobates pipiens. Next base: position 589,828,715 of record NW_027507764.1, on the reverse strand, counting down.
TCGGAATATCCGTCGGACCCAATTTTCCAACATGTTGGAAATATTTCCCGACCAACTGGTTCGGTCGGACATACTCCGATCATGTGTAGAGAATTTTGATCGGACAAAGTGCCACGCATGCTCAGATCAAATTCCTAGACCAAAGCTATTGGCTACTAGCCTGAATCTAGTCCCGTCGTAACGAAATTACGTCATCGCGTTCTGAAAGATTGGATTTTTGACAACTTAGTCCGACCGTGTGTATGCAACAGTTTCGGACAAGATCCAACGGACAAAATCCAACGGATTTGGTTGTCGAAATCTCCGACCGTGTGTACAAGGGCTTAGTGTCAAAATCAATAATAAAGAACTTGCTTACTTTGACTAAATCCAGAGAATAGCCATTCACAGCTGGATGATCACTCAGGTTGGATAGTCCCTCTCTCACAAGGCCTAGCAGCTTTTGCAAAATTCAGATACACCACGTCTACGGGCCTCCCTTTATCCAGATACACCACGTCTACGGGCCTTCCTTGAGATGGCAACTCACCTCCCCATAGAAGGTTAGTAGATTGGTTTGGCAAGAACGATTCTTCATGAATCCATGCTGATTACTAGTGATGGCCGAACGGTTCGCCCGGCGGTCGTTTCGCGGCGAATTTCCGACTTTCGCCGTCCGCGGGTTCGAACGCCTTTTTCCGTCGTTCGCCCCGGCGGACTTACGTGTTTAATGTATACAAGAACTTTAACCTTTCGTGACACGTTTATCATGTGTTACAGGACAACCAATTGAGACATGACAGCTCATGGACACTTGGACATTCCCCCTAACCTATAAATACACCCGATCCGGTGGCCATTTTACATTCTTTCTTCTGTCACTGTAGGGAAAGGATCCTGTGTGGAGTAGGGACAGAGAAAACGCTAGCTATTTGGTACACAAAAGTTCTTTTCAGGACTGGTATAGGTGTTAGGTCAGCAGCCTGAGTTTCTTTTGTCAGTTTAGATAAAGGGACAGAGCGCTGTATGCTGCTATTTTAGGGACAGCTCAGCCAGATTAGTCTTTCTTCATCATCATCATCATCATCATCATTAGCTGTTACTATCAGGTCCACAAAAGAGCTGTTCCAGCTAATCGTTCCAGCCTACTCTTTTTTGCCAATTTGTATAGGGACAGGCAGGAAGCAGTGTGTCAGGCAGTGAGGATAATTTTAAAGACTTGCTGTTACTATTAGTTCCACAAAGGTTCTTTTCAGGACTGGTATCAGTGGTACGGTAATAGGCTTGTACACGTATAATATTCTTTCTTCCAAATATAGAAAGAATATTATACTTGACTGCTGCCCTTCTGCTGCAGTCTGCTAATCATTCACAACTCACTTGTTCCACAAAGCTCTTTATCAGGACTGGTAACTTGGTCTGTCTAGGGTGCTACGGTACATAGGCTTGGGTGCGGTACAGTCTGCTGTTCTGTAAGGACCGCTATCGGTCCACAATAGATAGGGTTGCCGTGCACTACTGCTGACCGCTGCCCTATACTGCAGCAGTCCTTCAGCGGTATAGGGACTGACGCACAGTCTGCTAAACACTAATACACAACCTGCTTGGTCCACAAAAGTTCTTATAAGGACTGGTAACTTGGTATAGGGTGCTACGGTACATAGGCCTGAGTGCGTTACAGTCTGCTGTTCTGTAAGGACCGCTATCGGTCCACAATACATAGGGTTGACGTGCACTACTGCTGACCGCTGCCCTATACTGCAGCAGTCCTTCAGCGGTATAGGGACTGACGCACAGTCTGCTAAACACTAACACACAACCTGCTTGGTCCACAAAAGTTCTTATAAGGACTGGTAACTTGGTATAGGGTGCTACGGTACATAGGCCTGAGTGCAGTACAGTCTGCTGTTCTGTAAGGACCGCTATCGGTCCACAATACATAGGGTTGCCGTGCACTACTGCTGACCGCTGCCCTATACTGCAGCAGTCCTTCATTGGTATAGGGACTGACGTACAGTCTGCTAATCACTAACACACAACCTGCTTGGTCCACAAAAGTTCTTATAAGGACTGGTAACTTGGTATAGGGTGCTACGGTACATAGGCCTGAGTGCGTTACAGTCTGCTGTTCTGTAAGGACCGCTATCGGTCCACAATACATAGGGTTGCCGTGCACTACTGCTGACCGCTGCCCTATACTGCAGCAGTCCTTCATTGGTATAGGGACTGACGTACAGTCTGCTAATCACTAACACACAACCTGCTTGGTCCACAAAAGTTCTTATAAGGACTGGTAACTTGGTATAGGGTGCTACGGTACATAGGCCTGAGTGCGTTACAGTCTGCTGTTCTGTAAGGACCGCTATCGGTCCACAATACATAGGGTTGCCGTGCACTACTGCTGACCGCTGCCCTATACTGCAGCAGTCCTTCAGCGGTATAGGGACTGACGCACAGTCTGCTAAACACTAACACACAACCTGCTTGGTCCACAAAAGTTCTTATAAGGACTGGTAACTTGGTATAGGGTGCTACGGTACATAGGCCTGAGTGCAGTACAGTCTGCTGTTCTGTAAGGACCGCTATCGGTCCACAATACATAGGGTTGCCGTGCACTACTGCTGACCGCTGCCCTATACTGCAGCAGTCCTTCAGCGGTATAGGGACTGACGCACAGTCTGCTAAACACTAACACACAACCTGCTTGGTCCACAAAAGTTCTTATAAGGACTGGTAACTTGGTATAGGGTGCTACGGTACATAGGCCTGAGTGCGTTACAGTCTGCTGTTCTGTAAGGACCGCTATCGGTCCACAATACATAGGGTTGCCGTGCACTACTGCTGACCGCTGCCCTATACTGCAGCAGTCCTTCATTGGTATAGGGACTGACGTACAGTCTGCTAATCACTAACACACAACCTGCTTGGTCCACAAAAGTTCTTATAAGGACTGGTAACTTGGTATAGGGTGCTACGGTACATAGGCCTGAGTGCGTTACAGTCTGCTGTTCTGTAAGGACCGCTATCGGTCCACAATACATAGGGTTGCCGTGCACTACTGCTGACCGCTGCCCTATACTGCAGCAGTCCTTCATTGGTATAGGGACTGACGTACAGTCTGCTAATCACTAACACACAACCTGCTTGGTCCACAAAAGTTCTTATAAGGACTGGTAACTTGGTATAGGGTGCTACGGTACATAGGCCTGAGTGCGTTACAGTCTGCTGTTCTGTAAGGACCGCTATCGGTCCACAATACATAGGGTTGCCGTGCACTACTGCTGACCGCTGCCCTATACTGCAGCAGTCCTTCATTGGTATAGGGACTGACGTACAGTCTGCTAATCACTAACACACAACCTGCTTGGTCCACAAAAGTTCTTATAAGGACTGGTAACTTGGTATAGGGTGCTACGGTACATAGGCCTGAGTGCAGTACAGTCTGCTGTTCTGTAAGGACCGCTATCGGTCCACAATACATAGGGTTGCCGTGCACTACTGCTGACCGCTGCCCTATACTGCAGCAGTCCTTCATTGGTATAGGGACTGACGTACAGTCTGCTAATCACTAACACACAACCTGCTTGGTCCACAAAAGTTTTTATAAGGACTGGTAACTTGGTATAGGGTGCTACGGTACATAGGCCTGAGTGCAGTACAGTCTGCTGTTCTGTAAGGACCGCTATCGGTCCACAATACATAGGGTTGACGTGCACTACTGCTGACCGCTGCCCTATACTGCAGCAGTCCTTCAGCGGTATAGGGACTAAGAGTTTTGTCACAGGGTGATTTAAAAAATGACAGGCAGAGGAAGAGGCAGGCCCTTCCGCAGGGGTGGTAGGGGTAGGGCAGGAGCAACAGCCTTGAGCCAAAGTGGGAAGTTGCAGAAGGTGCGTTCAATTACTTTAAAGGACGCACCAGACTTGGTTGAGTGGCTCACTCAGCCTTATTCTTCTGCACCCTCCTCATCCTCTCGATCTGCACCCTCTTCTTCACTCTCTGCTATGTGCACCCCCAAAGACACTACCACCAACAACACCACCACCACCACATACCTTCCGCTTGAGTGCAAATGGGGGCCTTCATGCTCCAGTGTTTTAATAGGGACCCCCGTATAAAAAGCATGAGGGTCAAGGACCAGTACTGGGTGGCAACGTACTTAGATCCCCGGTACAAACACAAAATGGCGGAAATGTTACCGCCGTCGCAGAGGGCTGTCAGAATGCAGCACTTCCAGGCCTTGCTTCGAGAAATGCTGCATTCTGCTTTTGCGTGCGCTGGCAGAGGAGCAATTCCCACTCCCAGAGAAGGATTTGCGGGTACCAATCCAACAGCGCCTGCAAGAAGAGGCCGGTTTGAAGATGTGTTGGTGACTTCGGATATGAGGTCATTCTTTCAGCCGACCCATCGACAGGTGTCATCCGGATCCAGCATCAGGGAACGCCTAGACCGTCAGGTGTCCGACTACATTGGGTTAACGGCCGATGTGGACGCTCTGAGGAGTGATGAACCCCTAGACTACTGGGTGGGCAGGCTTGACCTCTGGCCAGAGCTTGCCCAATTTGCAATCGAACTGTTGGCTTGCCCCTCATCCAGTGTCCTGTCCGAAAGGACGTTCAGCGCAGCAGGGGGGATTGTGACCGATAAGCGTACTCGCCTAGCTCACGACAGTGTTAACTACCTCACATTTCTAAAAATGAATGAGGCATGGATCTCGGAGGAATTCAACACATGTGATCAGTAGACCATGTATATGTCTATAAACAATTTTTGGAATCAAGCACACAGACCTTCTTAATTCATTTGGCTCACTTCCCTGACCCAAAAAAGCACACCGTACTATATGCCCCTACCCTCCTCTTTGAAGAGGTTGAGCGGTGTCATATTTCTACTGGGGCTGCTTATTATGAGGGGTTCCCACCATCCCTGTGCTGTGCTGACTTCCTCCTGGGTGTTCTTATTATGAGGGGCTCCCACCATCCCTGTGCTGTGCTGACTTCCTCCTGGGGGTTCTTATTATGAGGGGCTCCCACCATCCCTGTGCTGTGCTGACTTCCTCCTGGGGGTTCTTATTATGAGGGGATCACACCATCCCTGTGCTGTGCTGACTTCCTCCTGGGGCTGCTTACGGTGCTGCTGTCAGCGCTGTATGTCACGGAGCTGCTGTCAGCGCTGTATGTCACGGAGCTGCTGTCAGCGCTGTATGTCACGGAGCTGCTGTCAGCGCTGTATGTCACGGAGCTGCTGTCAGCGCTGTATGTCACGGAGCTGCTGTCAGCGCTGTATGTCACGGAGCTGCTGTCAGCGCTGTATGTCACGGAGCTGCTGTCAGCGCTGTATGTCACGGTGCTGCTGTCAGCGCTGTATGTCACGGAGCTGCTGTCAGCGCTGTATGTCACGGAGCTGCTGTCAGTGCTGTATGTCACGGAGCTGCTGTCAGCGCTGTATGTCACGGAGCTGCTGTCAGCGCTGTATGTCACGGAGCTGCTGTCAGCGCTGTATGTCACGGTGCTGCTGTCAGCGCTGTATGTCACGGAGCTGCTGTCAGCGCTGTATGTCACGGAGCTGCTGTCAGTGCTGTATGTCACGGAGCTGCTGTCAGCGCTGTATGTCACAGAGCTGCTGTCAGCGCTGTATGTCACGGAGCTGCTGTCAGCGCTGTATGTCACGGTGCTGCTGTCAGCGCTGTATGTCACGGAGCTGCTGTCAGCGCTGTATGTCACGGAGCTGCTGTCAGCGCTGTATGTCACGGAGCTGCTGTCAGCGCTGTATGTCACGGAGCTGCTGTCAGCGCTGTATGTCACGGAGCTGCTGTCAGCGCTGTATGTCACGGTGCTGATGTCAGTGCTCTGTATTACGGTGCTGCTGTCAGTGCTCTGTATCTCCTGCACCCTCTTGTTTGCCTACCCTGGTCCCTGACCTTCCCTCTCCTCCATTGCCTTCATTAGCTCCATAGTCCTGAATTGTCAGAACAATTTCCCAAATAAAAAAAAAATGCTTGTAGTTATCGATCCCAAATTCACCTCATACATGTATTATGCTATTGTCCAGGTGGTGGGACTACGTGCTACCCCCTAATAATTACCCCGTGGCCGCAAATTCGACCTAAAGGTTTGCGAAATTCGCCTCCCATTGAAGTCAATGGAGCCCGCGGCGAACGGTCGTTTTCGCGAACGTTTGTGCCCGTTCGCGTTTCGCGTTCGCGAAACGTCCCGTCGGAAGTTCGTCCATCACTACTGATTACTGCTAATGATACCGTTCTCATCACTAAAATCTTGTATATAGTCCCTTATCATCCCCTCCAAGAGTTTACATACTATTGATGTTAGGCTAACTGGTCTGTAATTCCCAGGGATGTATTTTAGGCCCTTTTTAAATATTGGTGCTACATTGGCTTTTCTCCAATCAGCTGGTACCATTCCAGTCAGTAGACTGTCAGTAAAAATTATGAACAATGGTCTGGCAATTACTTGACTGAGTTCCCTAAGTACCCTCGGGTGCAAGCCATCTGGTCCCGGTGAATTATTAATGTTAAGTTTCCCAAGTCTAATTCTAATTCTGTCCTCTGTTAACCATGGAGGTGCTTCCAGTGATGTGTCATGAGGATAAACACTGCAGTTTTGGTTACTGAAGCCCCCCGATTCCCTCGTGAAGACTGAGGAGAAGAATAAATTCAATACCTTCACCATCTCCCCATCCTTTGTAACCAGATGTCCTTCCTCATTCTTTATGGGGCCAATATGGTCTGTCCTCCCTTTTTTACTGTTTACATACTTAAAGAATTTCTTGGCATTTTTTTGCTCTCCTCTGCTATGTGGCTTTCATGTTCTATCTTAGCTGTCCTTATTGCACCCTTACATTTCTTGTTGCATTCTTTATAAAGTCTGAATGCTGATGATGATCCCTCAACCTTGTATTTTTTTGAAGGCCTTCTCTTATGCTTTTTGTGACAGACATAGGCTTTTTGAGAGGACTGAATGCGAGCCTCTTGCAGACTGATTATGAGCCCTGAATTTTAAGGGGCACAAGGTGAATGAGAACCCCACTATAATCTGTGCTAGTCAGATTCAATGCTGTATATATGTGTATATAATGTGTGTTGCCTCATGCTGTTGGGACACAAACTGTTAGATGCTAATGTCATCAACTCCATACACCTGTCTGTTGTGTAAATGAGTCTAGTCTGGCTTGTAGGAGTATTCACACATTGTTGTTTGTGCTAATTAACCCTGTGTTTATGTTTATGGTAATGTTTATTGAATTGTTAGTGAGCTAGGAGCCGAAAAGTCTTATCCCTCAGTCAACTAGTCTGAGTGTTGATTTAGATAATTAGCTCATGCTAATTAGGTTAGGTTTTAGTCTTCTACTGTATTATAAATACTTGGCATTTTGGTTCTAATAAAGGAGTCCATGTTCAGCAGCTAAGCGAGTGTCGTCTTGCTTTGTGCTTGTGAGCGGTTGGAATATCTGATCTCTATATTCAGACTTAGGAAGCGGTATACTGACGGAAGCACTCAATCGGAGCGTGGGATCGGTTCCGTCACACTTTTATATGCATTTTTACATTGAAGTTAAGCCATCCCGGATTTTGGTTTGCTCTTTTTAATTTATTACCCAATGGGATGCATTGGCTAATGCCCTTATTTAATATGCTCTTAAAGCAAACCCATCTCTCCTCCGTGTTCTTTGTTCCTAAGGCTTTATCCCAATTTATGCCTTCTAGCAAGGTTTGTAGTTTAGGGAAGTTGGCTCTTTTAAAATTCAGTGTATTTGTATTCTCCTTAGGTTTCCTATTTGTGTGATTTATACTGAAGCCAATTGACCTGTGATCGCTGTTCCATAAATTGCCCCGCATTTCCACATCTGTGATCAGGTCTGTATTGTTGGTAATCAGTAGATCCAGTAACGCTTTATTTCTAGTTGGTGCATCTATTACCTGACCCATGAAATTGTCCTGCAAGATATTTAGGAACTGGCGAGCCTTAGATGAATGCGCGGTTCCCTCCACCCAGTCTACGTCTGGATAATTAAAATCCCCCATTATGATAACACTTCCCATCCTTGCTGCTAATCCAAATTGTGATAGGAGATCCGTCTCTCCCTCCCCCCTCAGGTTAGGGGGCCTATAGCATACTCCCAGTATTATTTCCCCCTTAGCTTCATCCCTTTGGAGCTCTACCCATAAGGATTCCACCTCCTCTCTAGCTCCCTTAATGATTTAATCTCTCACATTCACTTGTACATTATTCTATGCATACCCCTCCCCCTTTTTATACCTTCCTGCTCACTGTCTATCAGAGGGGAATGTGCTGATCCTGTGTTTCTGCTAAGCAGGGACACGGATCTTTGCCTGCCCCCAGTCAAAGCAACCCCACCCCCCCACAGTAAGCACTCCCAGAGGAGACATTTAACCCTTTGCTTGCGCCTCATGTTAACCCCTTCCCAGCCAGTGTCATTAGTACAGTGACAGTGCATTTTTTTTTAGCACTGATAACTGTATTAGTGTCACTGGTCCCCAAAAAGTGTCACTTAGCGTCTGATTTGTCTGCCGCAATATCGCAGTACAGCTATAAATCGCTGATCGCCGCCATTACTAGTAAAAAAATAAATAAATAAAAATATCCCATAGTTTGTAGACGAGATAGCTTTTACGCAAACCAATCAATATACTGTTATTGGGATTTTTTTTAACCAAAAACATGTAGCAGAATACATATTGGCCTAAATTAAAGCGGGAGTCCGCCAACTCTGGAACCCCCGAACACGTGACCCACACCTGCTTAAAGCGGGAGTCCGCCGTTTTTTTTTTTTTAAAAGCCAGCAGCTACAAATACTGCAGCTGCTGACTTTTAAAATAAGGACACTTACCCGCCCAGCGCGCCCTCGATGTCGGCACCCGAAGCCGATCTCTCGATCGTCTCTCGGGTGCTGCCGCCGCCATCTTGGGTATGGGAATCAGGAAGTGGAGTCTTTCGGCTTCATTTCCCGGTTCCCTATTGCGCATGCGCGAGTCACGCTGCGCAATACGGATGGACCCGCTGCCTCTGGGATCTGTGTGTTTCCCAGCAGGCAGCGGGGGACTTTCGGAAAGGGGCGTAGATCTACGCCCCTTTCCGCAGAGAGCTATCCCGGAAGTGGGTGCAGTTACCTGGATTATCCAGGTAACTGCACCCCCCTCCCCCCTGAAAGGTGCCAATTGTGGTGCCGGAGGGGGGGGGAGGATTCCAATGAGTGGAAGGTCCACTTTAGGGTGGACCTCCGCTTTAATGAAGAAATTTGAGTTTTTACGTTTTTGTTTTTTTTTATTGGGAATGTTTTATAGCAGAAAGTAAAAAAAATATTGTTTTTCTTTTTTTTTTCAAAATCGTCGTTTTTTTTTTTTGTTTGTTTATAGCGCAAAGAAAATTAAAACCCCAGAGTTGATCAAATACCACCAAAAGAAAGCTCTATTTGTGGGGGGGAAAAAAAGGACATCAATTTTATTTGTGTACAGCGTCGCACGACCGCGCAATTGTCCGTTAAAATAACACAGTGTTGTGTCAGGAAAAAATATTAAAAGCCAGCAGCTACAAATACTACAGCTGCTGACTATTAATAAATGGACAGTCACCTGTCCCGGGGTCCAGCGATCGCTCGGCTCTCGGCTGCTGCCGCCACCATTCTAGGTGAGGGAATCAGGAAGTGAAGCGAATCGGCTTCACTTCCCGGTTCCCTACTGCGCATGCGCGAGTCACGCAGCGCAATAGGAATTGTCCGCGCTGTCACTGGGACCCGTGTGTGTGTCCCAGCAGACAGTGCGGCAGGACAGGAAATGGCGTAGACTCCCACGGGAGTCTATGCCCAGAAGTGGGTGTAAATACCTGTCTTTGACAGGTATCTCCACCCCCCTCCCCCCTGAAAGGTGCCAATTGTGACATCGGAGGGGGGGGGGGAGGGTTCCGATCAGCGGAAGTTCCACTTTAGGGTGGAACCCCGCTTTAACGGAGCCTTGGATCTTCGGGGATTAAGCCCAGGTTCACATTGCTGCGGGTTAGAAATCACGCTGGTTCAACCCGGCAATTCAGTCCGACTTCAGCGGCGATTTTGACAGACGTCTGTGCGGGTTCCTGCACAGACGTCTATAGAAATTGCCCCCCCCCCGAAGTCGCCAAAAGTAGTACAGGAACTACCTGTGGGAATCGGGGTGTGCGGCGCCGCACCGATTCGGACGGTGCCATTGCCGGCAACAGCCGCCGATTGATGATGTCAAATCGCATGCCAAATCATCAATGTGAACCTAGGCTTATCGAATGATTGATTTATTGATTGAGTGATTGATTGAACTCTCCCCAACCGCAACCTAGTGGAGGGTCTAAAGCTTGCCAACTCTATAAGAAGCTACAAAATGGAGTGACATTTTTATTTGAACTGATTCAATGATTCATTTGTATTTATTTTTTATTGTTCAGTCTTTTTTAACAATTAATTTGAAACAGTAACATTATTCTTTACATTCTTTCTCCACCCAGGGATGGAAAGATAATGAAGACCCAACAAACGTAGAAGTTCTAGAACTAATGGGCATTCCAAGACTTCCTGTAGATTGCTCCATCTGCCAACTAGAGAAGTGCTGAAGAAATGGGACCGACGCCCTCAAGACACAAACAACGGAAGGGGAAGCCGCGATATTTGCGCCCTAAGCTCATTGTAAATCCTCTTTTTCCTGGCGATCGCCCCCCCCCCCCCCCCCCCCCCCCCCGGAGTTTGTTTTGTCTCTGGACTTTCACTTTTTATTATCTGATATTCCCGATGTTACAGATTAAAAGTATCATTTGCTGAACCCCAATGTGAGGACTCTGGTGTGAGCGTGTGTGTGCGTACAACCATCAACCGCCGCCACTGACCGCCACGCGGGATGAAGAAGATGTCACATTGCGTTCATTTTAAAAAGTTGAATTAATCACTTGACATTTGTATTGTCTGACACTTCCCCCCCCCCCCACCTTTTGCCACATACCCCCCATCACCCCCCTTTCCTCCAAACCCCCTCACACCCCATTAAACCAGACCAGACTGCGTTTGGAGTAAAGGGCCAAAGGCCTTGATTTATTAACCAAAATATGTAAAATATAAAATATAAACTTTCAATAAATAACTTTTAATAATAATAACTTGTAAACTTTTCCTTTAACACTGGAACATGGGTCATTAGCATATCCAAGACCCTACTGGTCACTGCACCATATATTTGACCTCTTGACCTCCAGACGGCATCCCCTGTCTCGGAGGCTAAACCCAAACTAATGCAGTGACCTACCCCTTTTCTCCTCCGGTTACCCCCTTGTAACCAGGACGTACATCACCTACCATCCCCATCCCCATGGATGGGTACAACCTAATTACCACCTGCACCACTTACCCTTCTAAACTGACCCCCCCAAACAACCTGCCCACCCTGCCAACACCCCCTCAACAAAATCCTACCAACCACAGGGGAGGGTGGGTGGTAATCTCTTCCTCATCCGTTCTCCAAGTGACCTAGCTTCCGCTCGACTTCCCGGCCGAACGTGATAGCTCCGCCCCCTTAGCTCCGCCTACCCGGCTTCTTAAAGCGGCCCACCTATATTGTCCCTAAAAACGGCGACAGTGCATACAAACAACTGTCATGCCGTCCCTGCGCTTACAGCCTTTGGCTGCTGCTCCGTGGCCTCTCTTGACCACCGGGGCACTTAAACCCCCTTCCTAACCAGACCAATTTTCAGCTTTCGGCGCTCTCACACTTGTATACACGGTCGGAGATTCTGACAACTAAATCCGTTGGATTTTGTCCGACGAATATTGTCCGAAACTGTTGCATACACACGGTCGGACAAAGTTGTCGAAAAATCCGATCGTTCAGAACGTGATGACGTTATTTCGTTACGACGGGACTACGTTCAGGCTAGTAGCCAATAGCTTTGGTGTAGGAATTTGATCTGAGCATGCGTGGCACTTGGTCTGAATCAGAATTCTCTACACATGATCGGAGCATTTTGTCGGAAAATATTTCCGGCAAGTTGGAAAATTTGGTCCGACGGATATTCCGACGGAAACAGTCCGATGCAGACCACACACAGTCGGAATATCCGACAAAACGCTCCGATCGGACGTATTCCGTCGGAATCTCCGATCGTGTGTACAAGGGCTTTGAATGACAATTACTCAGTCATGCAACACTGTACCCATATGAAATGTTTGTCCTTTTTTTTTTTTTTTCACACAAATAGAGCTTTCTCTTGTCGGTATTTAATCACGGCTGGGTTTTTTATTCTTTGCGCTATAAATCAAAAAAATGTGTTAAAAAAAAATGCTTTGTTTCTGTTAAAATTTATTGCAGAGTATTGGCGAGTATTGCAGAGTATGGGCACTGAGCAGCGCTGTGGGCACTACAGAGCCAGCCCACAGCTCTGCTGCAAACAATCTCCCCCCCCTCTCCCCTCACACTATACAGATCATCGGTACAGAGAAGGGAGGGGGTTTGTTTACAAGTGATACATCATTTTTCTGGGAGCACGCCCCGGGGGGGGGGGGGGGGCACGCGGGAGCAAGTTTCTGGGAGGGCGTCCACGGCGCTGTAGCCGTCTTTCGGTTATGGCCGGTCGGGAAGTGGTTAAAGGGGAGTTCCAGGCAAAAATTGAGCTCCGTTTGAAACAAAAAAAGAAAAATCCTGTTTTCTTCTGGACTTCCGTACCGTGGCGTGGGTACATCACTTTTTCATCCCCCCCCTCCCCTCCGTTGCCTACTAGGACCTGTGTGTGTCCCAGAAGACGACGGGGCCATTCAGAAAGCCCATGCGCAGTAGGAAACAAGGCTTAACTTCCTGTTTCCCTTTAGTAAGGATGCCGGTGCCTGCACCCGGAGCCGAGTGACGGGTCGGCTTTGGGTGCCAACATGGCGGGCTCCCTGCACAGGTAAGTGTCCTTATATTAAAAGTCAGCAGCTACAGTATTTGTACAGTATTTGTAGTTGCTGATTTTACTTTTTTTTTTTTTCAACCAGACTGGAACTCCTCTTTAAAGTGATTCTAATAGCAATTTTTTTTTTTGGAGGGGGGCTAAAATAATAATAATAAAAAAAGAATGTACAGTTGCATCTAAAAAAAACTGCCCCGGAAGGTTTTACCACCCCCCCTTAATCACCAGGGCATTTTTTGTAATTCGGCACTGCGTCCCTTTAAAGCGGAGTTCCAACGACAATCAATATTTTTTTTTTAAACCTTTCATAAGCTTATAACATAGCATTGTAACGCTCATGTATTTTGTAAAATGTGTCCCCCGATGTCCGGATTCATATCAGAAATAAACTTAGATAATTCGTTGCTGGCTGTTTTCATATTGCTTGTGTGCATGTGAAGCCCACAAGCATCCAGTTTCGAGGTACGGTGCTGCTGCTGGACCAGCATGCACCGCCCGTTCTCTCCCCGATCTCGCGCAGCGCCGTCAACTACTCAGGTTGCCATTACGATGGGCGTCGGAAGTGCCTGCCCCATTGTGATGGCAGGGGAGGGGTTAAACACTAGGGGGCGATCAAGAGGTTAAATGTGTTCCCTCAGCGTGTTCTAACTGTAGGGGGGGTGGGCTATCACTGATGTGACAGAGATCACTCTTCCCGATGACAGGGAGCAGTAGATCCCAGTCATGTCACTAGGCAGAACGGGGGAAAATGCCTGTTCTGCCTCTCCTTGCAGCGACTGAGGGCTATCGGCGGACATCAAGTCTGTGGGACCTGCGGGCACGCCCCCCACAGCGTGCACGCCCGCTATTCGAAGGCCATTACGAAGGGATGGCGGCCCATCCATAGGGGGCGCAGGGGCCCCGCACCACCAAAGCTAGTCACAAAAGAAAGGCCCTTTAAAAAAATAAGAAGAAAAAAAAAGGTAATTTTAAGTGCACTGTGTTCGGGTGCCGGACACAGTGCACTATGGGAAGCGTGAAGCCAAAACAATCACCTGATTGCAGACGAGACGCTCCATTTGCCGGGTTTTTGGCTGCATTGTGGCGCAATGCAGAGCGCCTCTACACTCCTTCATTCTTGTTATTTTTTTGATTGGCACCGCCCTGAGACATGGACGGTGCTTTCCCTCCGAGCGGCGGCCTCACTTTCGGTTGTGCCAGTGAGAAACCGGAAGTGAAGTGAATATTATTTTGGTAACCCCCGGAAGCTCTGGATGTCTTATGTCTCCCCTCTCCCTGCCTGCACTTTCTGTGCCCTCTTCATTCAGATCCTCCTCCCCCCTCCTGATCACCAGTGGGATGCTGAAAGAGATAAGAGTAGACCAGGGCCACTGCAGGCCGGCCGCTGAGGACACTGGCATGCAGGGATAGAGGGCAGTGGAGCTGATCTTGTAAAACTTTGTTTGGGGGGGAAGCTGGCAGGCTTTAAGGAGGAGTATTGGGTGCAGGGCACGAGAAAGGTGACAAAAAGGGTCAGAAAAAACAGTGACTGTATGGAGGGGGATCGGCCAAGTCCCCCACAGATTACAGACATCTCTCAAGGCATCACATCACACCAAGGCATGCAGTGTGTCCAGATAATCTGAAGTTCATTTATGGCCGTGCCATTTAACTCTGTGTTGTCCAAGTTCTGTACAATAAAAAGTTTAAACTGAGCACATAAACTAAACACTATGACTAGTTGGCTGTATATGATGGGCACAGTACCTGTATATGATGGGCACAGTAGCTGTATATGATGGGCACAGGGGCTGTATATAATGCCTGCTGACTTCCACCTGCTGACTTCCGGTTTCCACTTGCTGACTTCCAGCTTCCGCCTGCTGACTTCCAGCTTCCGCCTGCTGACTTTCGGTTTTGCCTGCTGACTTCCGGTTTCCACTTGCTGACTTTCAGCTTCCGCCTGCTGACTTCCAGCTTCCGCCTGCTGACTTTCGGTTTTGCCTGCTGACTTCCGGTTTGCGCCTGCTGACTTCCGCCCGCTGACTTCCATGTGCTGACTTCCAGCTTCCGCCTGCTGATTTCCGCCTGCTGACTTTCGGGTTTCAGCCTGCTGACTTCTGCCTGCTGACTTCCAGTTCCCGCCTGCTGACTTCCGCCTGCTAATTTGCGCCTGCTGACTTCAGGTTTGCGCCTGCTGACTTCCACCTACTGACTTCTGGTTTCCGCCTGCTGACCTCTGGTTTCTGCCTGCTGACTTCCGGTTTCCTCCTGCTGACTTCTGGTTTCCGCCTGCTGACTTCTGGTTTCCACCCGCTGACTTCCGCCCGCTGACTTCCGCCCGCTGACTTCTGCCTGCTGACTTCCGCCTGTTGATTTCCGGCCGCCGACTTCTGGTTTCTGCCCGCTGACTTCCGGTTTCTGCCCGCTGACTTCCGGTTCCCGCTTGCTGACTTCCAGTTACCGCCTGCTGACTTCCGGTTTCTGCCTGCTGTGGCACACTAGTAATCTTGTACCGGACGGCCGGCTGAACGCGGTGATACCGAGGTTATGGCAGCTAGCTGCTACCATAACGATATCCGTTCTCAAAGTGTGGCGGTCCAGAAGTGGTTAATACTGATTGGACCCTGGGCCCTGTGCAAACATTTTCTTGCCCCCCCCCCTCCCCTTTCCATACAATTTCGCTCTCCGCCTGTTCTGAGTCTACAATAAATTGCAGCCAGACTCAAAATCAGTTTACTGAATCAGATCAGGCAGTGATTGTGATTGGTTGCCAGAGGTTACAGTGTATCATTACCGCTCACTGACTGGCTACTATGGGTTACAGCGCACATTACGACTTACTGATTATTTGCTAGAGGTTACGGCACATGACTTCTGCTTGTTGATTGGTTACTAAAGATTACTGTACATCAATACTGCTCACTGATTGGTTGCTAGAGGTAGCACATCCTTACCGCTCACTAAGTGGTTTCAGGAGGTTAGTGTACATTACTAATGCTCACTGATTGGTTGCTAGGGGCTACAGCACATCATCTCCTTACTGTCTGCACACCATGGACTGGGGAGGTGTAGGGGGCCCATCAATAGAAGGGAAATTCCTAGAGTTCCTAGGACTCCTGGGATCAGTGGCAGTGCTGGGGGAGAGGGGGGTGTGGTCAGTGGCAATGCTGGGGGGTTGATGGGATCAGTGGCAGTGGTGGGGGAAGGGGATTAGTTAGGAGGAAGTACACTGCGGAAAATTCTAAATCATGTAGAGCATCGGTGTCAAACACAAGGCCTGCAGGCCGAATCCGGCCCTCCAGGCCATTTCATGTGGCCCTCGCACCTCTCCTACAGCTGCAAGAGAGCTCCAGCCCTCCTCCAGACCCTTACTTTCTGTTTTCAAGCAATGGATCCAGCTTCTTCCCAGCAGCAGCATAAGGAAAGGGGGATGCACTGTGATGTAAGGGAGAGTGGGGGGCTCAACTTCTGATGGTGCGGTGGCTCTGGACATCTAATGTAAGGGGAGGGGATGCGCTGGACATCTAATCTTACGGATACAACCGGCCCTTTTGAGGACAATCATAATGCTGATGCGGCCCACAATGAAATTGAGTTTGACACCCCTGATGTAGAGAAAAGCTGGAAATCTTTGGCAAGTGAGGGAGACATTCACACTGGCCACTAGTGTGAATGAAAGGATTCTACACCAAGCCCCAATGTAATGAGAGGATTTACACTGACCACCAATGTAAGGGGGGCCATCATACTGGCCACTAGTGTGGATCAAAGGATTCTACACCAAGCCCCAATGTAATGAGAATATTTACAATGACCACCGATGTAAGGGGGACCTTCATACTGGCCACTAGTGTGAATGAAAGGATTCTACACCAAGCCCCAATGTAATATGAAGATTTACACTGACCACCAATGTAAGGGGGACCTTCATACTGGCCACTAGTGTGAATGAAAGGATTCTACACCAAGCCCCAATGTAATGAGAAGATTCACACTGACCACCCATGTAAGGGGGTCCTTAATACTGGTCACTAGTGTGAATGAAAGGATTCTACACCAAGCCCCAATGTAATGAGAAGATTTACACTGACCACCAATGTAAGGGGGGCCTTCATGCTGGTCACTAGTGTGAATGAAAGGATTCTACACAAAGCCCCAATGTAATGAGAAAATTTACACTGACCACCAATGTAACTGAGACATTTAGCCTGCGTTCACATTTTTGTGTGTTGGGAACGCATGCAAAATCACTTTCCTGACACCACAGAACATGCTGCCCTTTAGCAGATACACAGCAGTGCCATTAATTGTTAATGACACCCTCACTCATCGGCTGAGATGTGCGTTTTCACATCCACCAAAATTCATGGTGCTGTGGCATTGTGTGATTGTGAAAAAGGGGTTGGGACTTTTTTTTACGCATTTCTAGCGCCTAGAGCAGCCCATTGAAATGAATGGGCTGCCCTACACGTGACCTACATCTTTATCCACCCTGTCAGTACACCTTTGCATCCTAAAACCCCTGCTAACCTCTGCACCCCAAACCTCCACCATCCTCTCCACTCCAATCTCCTCCCTTTACCTTTACCTGCCTCCTCTGCTCATCTTATTACCCACCTTCCACACCTCTCTAAGACCCCTTTCACACTGGGGCAGTTTTCAGGCGCTTTAGCGCTAGAAATAGCCTCTGCTTATCGCCTGAAAACCGCCTCCCATTCATTCCCCTGTGACCTTTCACACTCGAGCGGTGCGCTTGCGGGGCGAGAAAAAAAAAGTCATGCAAGCAGCATCTTTGGGGCGGTTTGGGAGCGCGCTATACAGCACCCCCAAAATAGCCCTGCCCATTGGAATCAATGGGCAGCTCTTTGAAAGCGCCGCAAAATGGGAGTTTATAAACCCTTTTTTGGGGTTAAAATCACCCCCGCTAGTGGATGAAAAGCGCTGCTTGAATGCACAGGTGGCCCCAGTGTGACAGGGGTCTTAATCCCCTCCTTGCTCACCTGTGCACCCCAAACTGTAATTTCTACTTTGCTTACCCTACACCCCCTCCAATCACCTTTCCAAAACAGGCTGATGTTAGGCTTAATGATCACAGTTGTTGGCAGGACTTTCAAGCACGCCCCTTTACCTCCCCGGTGGGCAACATTCAGCAGAGGTGAGGGTGGATATGATCTCAGGGGGGCATGATGTACACACAGTGCCTTGAAAAAAGTATTCACACCCATTAAAAAAATTTTGTTCACTAAGGTTCTCTAGCAAACCTCTGAGGGCTTCATGGAACAGCTGTATTTATACTGAGATTAAATGACACACCGGTGGACTCTAATTAGTAATTAGGTGACTTCTGAAGGCAATTGGTTCCACTAGATTTTAGTTAGGGGGTATCAGAGTAAAGGGGGCTGAATACAAACCCCCCCCCCGCCCCCACACACACTTTTCACATATTTATTTGTAAAAAAAATTGAAAACCATTTATCATTTTCCTTCCACTTCACAATCATGTGACACTTTGTGTTGGTCTATCACATAAAGTCCCAATATAATACATTTAAGTTTTTGGTTGTAACATGACAAAATGTGGAAAATGTCAAGGGGTATGAATACTTTTTCAAGGCGCTGTATGAATGCTGCCTCTATTTACATATCAATGCCGGTTATTTACATGTAAACACAGAGTCTGCAGGTGAGTCATCTGTACACAACAATAGGGCAGAGTTGGGCAGCATTAGTAGCACAACTTCACACTGAGATATCGGGACACAGCACGGGACTAAACCTTCAAGGGGCGAGGGGATTTAAACTGGGACAGTTGGCAAGTGTGAGGCAGCTGCTTTGGGCCCCACAACAATGACAGGGCCCAGGGCAGCTGCCCCTTTTGCCCTGCCTTAAAGATAGCCCTGCCTACTAGACTTCAAAGAACAGTTCTTCAGGGACAACTTTCCTATACACAGCTACCGTATATTACCAAAAGTATTGGGACACCTGCCTTTACACGCACGTGAACTTTAATGGCATCCCAGTCTTAGTCCGTAGTGTTCAATATTGAGTTGGCTCCGCCCTTTGCAGCTATAACAGCTTCAACTCTTCTGGGAAGGCCGTCCACAAGGACGCTCAAGTCCCATAGACTTCAATGGGGTTCTAAAGTTCGCACAAATTTGCGGTCCGTTCGATAGTTTTGGTGCGAACCGAACCGGGGGGGGGGGGGGGGGGGTGTTCGGCTCATCCCTAATGCTGATATAGAGTACACTATACTGTCAAAAGTACTGGGTCTTTACACGTACATGAACTTTAATGGCATCCCAGTCTTAGTTGGTAAGGTTCAATATTGAGTTGGCCCACCCTTTGCAGTTATAAGAACTTCAACTCTTCTGGGAAGGCCGTCCACAAGGTTTAGGAGGGTGTCTATGGGGATGTTTGACCATTCTTCCAGAAGCGCATTTCTGAGGTCAGGCGCTGATGTTGGATGAAAAAGGCCTGGCTCACAGTCTCCGCTCTAATTCATCCCAAAGGTGTTCTATGGGGGGTTAATATCAGGACTCTGTGCAGGCCAGTCAAGTTCCTCCACCCCAAACTCGCTCATCCATGTCTTTATGGACCTTGCTTTGTGCACTGGCCCAAATCATTTGGTGGAGGGGGGGGGGGATTATGGTGTGGGGTTGTTTTTCAGGGGTTGGGCTTGGCTCCTCAGGGGTTGGGCTTGGCCCCTCAGGGGTTGAGCTTGGCTCCTCAGGGGTTGGGCTTGGCCCCTCAGGGGTTGGGCTTGGCTCCTCAGGGGTTGGGCTTGGCCCCTTAGTTCCAGTGAAGGGAACTCTTAAGGCGTCAGCATACCAAGACATTTTGGACAATTTCACGCTCCCAACCTTGGGGGAACAGTTTGGGGACGGCCCCTTCCTGTTCCAACATGACTCCACATCAATGCACAAAGCAAGGTCCATAGAGACATGGATGAGGGAGTTTGGGGTGGAGGAATTTGACATATCTTGTGAACGCACTTTTTCTTTTTTTTTTTAGGCTTCATTCACACCTGGGAGATTTGAATTGCTGGCAAAATCGCGGCAAAACACGGGACGCGTTTGCAATGCCATTATTTCGCAATGGCACCCCGGTGCCCTTTTTGCCACGATTGTCGCTACAAAATCACGCAAACAAAATCGCAGGACACATGTCGCCCAAAATATATATATATATATTTTTAGATTGGGTGGGAGCCACCCTCATGTTTGTTACTGATGTCTGTGTCCATGTTGTGGGGGAATGACTCACTTCCTGTCCCAGCGACACCCACATTTTATGTAAATGACAATTATTGTTACTATTTTAGCATTGCAATTATTTTATGTTCTTATTATATTTAGATGTCTGATTTGTAGATATGACGTCTCTTATTGTTGCACAATGCTATTATTCTGTAAAAGTTCTTCAAAGGGAGTTTTGAAATCTGTGAATTTTTACCTTTTTTTTTCTTCTAGTTTTTCAGGTGTAAATAAATCCCTCCATTGTGTATCGGCAGCTGCCTGTCGCGGTTTCAGTGATGATTCAGAAATAATGACGGGAGTTCTGGGTGTGGGCCCGGTGATGCGGAGATATAAGTCAGAGGGATTTTATTCTGAGATAAGAGATTGGCGGCAACTGCTGAGGACACAATGAAGGAGCTGAGAGCCGTTCTCCTGGTTGGGGCCGCGGTTCAACTAATAATAATGCAGGTCCATTCGCAGACGGCAGCGGCTAAAATGGCGAATTCGGTGATGGACGGGACGGTGATGGACGGAACGGTCATGGACGGGACGGTGATGGACGGAACAGCGATGGATACCACCTCCATAACCGAGATGGAAGCGGATTTGAAGCCGGGCCCCATGTGCTGCCAGAGTCGCTACTGTGCGGGATGTCCATGCCGCAAAGCTAACCCAAAAGTATGTATTATGGCAGGAAAAGGGAAAGTTGCAACAATATTGCTTTTAGTTATTATTGTAACACCAGCATTATTATTATTATTATTTATTGCCTTATTATTATCATAACTATAATTATTATCATTGTTATTATATTATTATTTATTGTATCATTACATTGTTACATAGTTAGTCAGGTTGAAAAAAGACACAAGTCCATCTAGTTTAACCGCAATCATTATTACTCATTATAATAATAATAATTATTATTATGATTATTATTTTTCTTCAGTATTGTTTGTATTTATTGTATCAATATTATTATTATTATTATTATTATTATTATTATGGCTATTATTATTTATTAAGATAAATACAAGTCCATCTAGTTTAACCACAATCATTATTAATTATTATAATAATAATAATTATTATTATAATTATTATTTTTCTTCAGTATTGTTTGTATTTATTGTATCAATATTATTATTATTATTATTATTATTATGGCTATTATTATTTATTAAGATAAATACAAGTCCATCTAGTTTTACCACAATCATTATTAATCATTATAATAATAATAATTATTATTATAATTATTATTTTTCTTCAGTATTGTTTGTATTTATTGTATCAATATTATTATTATTATTATTATTATTGCTATTATTATTTATTAAGGTAAATACTGCGCTAGAGTTTCAAATATTTATATAGCTGCAAAAAAAATTATTATCATTGTTATTATATTATTATTTATTGTATCATTACATAGTTACATAGTTAGTCAGGTTGAAAAAAGACACAAGTCCATCTAGTTTAACCGCAATCATTATTAATCATTATAATAATAATAATTATTATTATTATGATTATTATTTTTCTTCAGTATTGTTTGTATTTATTGTATCAATATTATTATTATTATTATGGCTATTATTATTTATTAAGGTAAATACAAGTCCATCTAGTTTAACCACAATCATTATTAATCATTATAATAATAATAATTATTATTATAATTATTATTTTTCTTCAGTACTGTTTGTATTTATTGTATCAATATTATTATTATTATTATTATTGCTATTATTATTTATTAAGGTAAATACTGCGCTGGAGTTTCAAATATTTATATAGCTGCAAAAAAAATTATCATCATTGTTATTATATTATTATTTATTGTATCATTACATTGTTACATAGTTAGTCAGGTTGAAAAAAGACACAAGTCCATCTAGTTTAACCGCAATCATTATTAATCATTATAATAATAATAATTATTATTATTATGATTATTATTTTTCTTCAGTATTGTTTGTATTTATTGTATCAATATTATTATTATTATTATTATTATTGCTATTATTATTTATTAAGGTAAATACTGCGCTAGAGTTTCAAATATGTATATAGCTGCAAAAAAAAACAAAAAACTATTAAATATCTCCATAGTGCAAAAACGCCTATGCAAATAAGTTGTGATCCTGTGTGACAAATGAGAAAACACAAAAGGTGCACTGAATCGTGAAAGGACCTCTACGGTAGGTATCAAGTGCTTGTATTGCCGCGTACACACGATCAAACAAGCGGGTGGAAAAGTCCGGCAAACTCAAGTCCGCCGGACAATCCCCCCGTGTGTAGCCTCCGGCATACTTTTTTGACCCAAAAGTACGGCGGACTTAGGAAGTAGTTTTGCACTCCAATCTTCCCGCCGGACTCGCATTTCGGCGGACAATCCGGCCGTGTGTATGCCAGTCCGCCATACTTTTGAAATGAGCGGACTTTTCCCGCCCGGAGAAAAGTCCGCTCATTTCGAGCGGGTCTCCAGGTAGGCAGGGCCCGCGAAGGATACGTCGCTGGCCCCGCCGCCTGGTATGGACTTAAAGGGGAACCCCAACGCCGAAAAAAATCGGCGTGGGGGTCCCCCCAGGTCCACATCAGACCCTTGTCCGAGCACGCTACCCGGCCGGCCAGGAAAGGGGAGGCGAGCGAGCGCCCCCCCCCCTCCTGAGCCGTACCAGGCCACGTGCCCTCAACATGGGGGGTGCCTTGGGGAAGGGGGGGCCGCGTGGCCCCCACACCCCAAAGCACCTTGTCCCCATGTTGATGAGGACAAGGGCCTCTTCCCTACAACCCTGGCCGTTGGTTGTCGGGGTCTGCGGGCGGGGGGCTTATCGGAATCCGGGAGCCCCCTTTAATAAGGGGGCCCCCGGATACCGGCCCCCCACCCTATGTGAATGAGTATGGGGTACAATGTACCCCTACCCATTCACCTGTAAAATAAAGTACAAAAAAAACACAATACACAAGGGTTAAAATAGTTTATTGCACAGCTCCGGGGGTCTTCCGTCTTCGGGGGTCTTCTCGCCGGACTCCTCCGCTATCTTCTTGTAGCTCTTTTACTAGCGGAGGAGCCCGGCTTTCTTCCTCGCCGCCGCCCTTCTTCCGACTTCGGGGGTCTTGTTCCCCTCTTCGGTTCTTCTGCCGGGCCACCGCGCCTTCTTCTAGCTCTTTTACAGGCGGTGGCCCGGTCTTCTGCCGCCGCCGCCTTCCTTTCTTCTGTCCTTGTCTTCTTCTTCTTCTTCTTCAGATGTTGCCTCGCCGAGTCCTCCGCTCACAATGATGGGGACCGGGCATGCGGCGACTTATATAGGGACAAGGGGCGGGGTCTTCGGTTGATGTCACATGGGTTGATGTCACATGGTGACCCCGCCCCTTACGATGTCACAGTCCCGGAGGATGCTGGGACTGTCGCCATGTGACATCAACCCATGTGACATCAACCAAAGACCCCGCCCCTTGTCCCTATATAAGTCGCCGAGTGCCCGGTCCCCATCATTGTGAGCGGAGGACTCGGCAAGGCAACATCTGAAGAAGAAGACGAAGAAGAAGAAGAAGAAGAAGAAGAGAAGGACAGAAGAACGGAAGGCGGCGGCGGCGGCGGCGGCGGCGGCGGCAGAAGACCGGGCCACCGCCTGTAAAAGAGCTAGAAGAAGGCGCGGTGGCCCGGCACAAGAACCGAAGAGGGGGACAAGACCCCCGAAGTCGGAAGAAGGGCGGCGGCGAGGAAGAAAGCCGGGCTCCTCCGCTAGTAAAAGAGCTACAAGAAGATAGCTGAGGAGTCCGGCGAGAAGACCCCCGAAGACGGAAGACCCCCGGAGCTGTGCAATAAACTATTTTAACCCTTGTGTGTTGTGTTTTTTTTTACTTTATTTTACAGGTGAATGGGTAGGGGTACATTGTACCCCATACTCATTCACATAGGATTAGTCTGTTATTTGGGTAACACGCTATTGGAGCTTATTCATCTTTACATGTGGATACTGTCCATCTATGCAAGCACTCATTCAACACTTCTAGGGGACGCTCATCTTTGCATTTGGCACAGTTGTATTCTGGATCCCAGGGCCCGTACAGACGGCTAAGGCATCTACTCAAGGCATTTTTTAAAAGCCTGTGAGGTAAGAGTGCTGTGAGCACACCAGTGGAATTGCAATCAATGTCTGGCAGTGGGGAATCTCGTCAGCAAGAGCACACTCACTCACCTGGATGGGGAACCCCAACGCCGAAAAAAATCAGCGTGGGGGTCCCCCACAGGTCCACATCAGACCCTTGTCCGAGCACGCTACCCGGCCGTCCAGGAAAGGGGGGGGGATGAGCGAGCGCCCCCCCCCCCCCTCCTGAGCCGTACCAGGCCGCACGCCCTCAACATGGCTGTGACAAATGAGAAAACACAAAAGGTGCACTGAATCGTGAAAGGACCTCTACGGTAGGTATCAAGTGCTTGTATTGCCGCGTACACACGATCAAACAAGCGGGTGGAAAAGTTCGGCAAACTCAAGTCCGCCGGACAATCCCCCCGTGTGTAGCCTCTGGCAGACTTTTTTGACCCAAAAGTACGGCAGACTTAGGAAGTAGTTTTGCACTCCAATCTTCCCGCCGGACTCGCATTTCGGCGAACAATCCGGCCGTGTGTATGCCAGTCCGCCATACTTTTGAAATGAGCGGACTTTTCCCGCCCGGAGAAAAGTCCGCTCATTTCGAGCGGGTCTCCAGGTAGGCAGGGCCCGCGAAGGATACGTCGCTGGCCCCGCCGCCTGGTATGGACTTAAAGGGGAACCCCAACGCCGAAAAAAATCGGCGTGGGGGTCCCCCCAGGTCCACATCAGACCCTTGTCCGAGCACGCTACCCGGCCGGCCAGGAAAGGGGAGGCGAGCGAGCGCCCCCCCCTCCTGAGCCGTACCATGCCACGTGCCCTCAACATGGGGGGTGCCTTGGGGAAGGGGGGGCCGCGCGCCCCCCCACCCCAAAGCACCTTCTCCCCATGTTGATGAGGACAAGGGCCTCTTCCTGACAACCCTGGCCATTGGTTGTCGGGGTCTGCCGGCAGGGGGCTTATCGGAATCCGGGAGCCCCCTTTAATAAGGTGGCCCCTGGATACCGGCTCCCCACCCTATGTGAATGAGTATGGGGTACAATGTACCCCTACCCATTCACCTGTAAAAAAAAAGTAAAAAAAAAAACACAACACACAAGGGTTAAAATAGTTTATTGCACAGCTCCGGGGGTCTTCTGTCTTCGGGGGTCTTCTTGCCGGACTCCTATCTTCTTCTAGCTCTCTTGCTAGCGGAGGAGCCCGGCATTCTTCCTCGCCGTCGCCCTCTTCTTCCGACTTCGGGGGTCTTGTCCCCCTCTTCGGTTCTTCTTGCCAGGCCACCGCTCCTTCTTCTAGCTCTTTTACAGGCGGTGGCCCGGTCTTCTGTCGCCGCCTTCTGTTCTTCTGTTCTTCTCTTGGGAAGATTGGAGTGCAAAAATACTTTCTAAGTCCGCCGTACTTTCGGGTAAAAAAAGTCAGCCGGAGGCTACACACGGGGGGATTGTCCGGCGGACTTGAGTTTGACTTTTCCACCCGATTGTTTGATCGTATGTACGCGGCATTAGAGGACATGTAAGGAAGCATAATAAGATATACCTGTCCTGAGCTCCATGTTGGAGACCGGACTCTCCATTCCCAATAAGGACACCAACTCTTTTCCTTTTTATTATGTTCTATTCTATTCTAGTCTAATCTGCTCTATTGCTTTTTTTTTTTTTTATTCTATTCTTTTTTTCTTTTCTCTTCGGCTGTGGAAATTAAGGATTAATTCCTCGATTAATCGTTCATTTTTTTTTTATCAATCAAAATTCTTTTGATCGGTACTCACCTCTCCGCCGGCTTACCAAGTCTTCAGGGAATTCCATTGGAGATCTGGTGACGTCGATGACTATTGCAGCCCCATTATAAGTTGCTGATCGCCGCCATTGTTAGTGTAGCACTGTCTCCGTAGGGCTTGCTGAATTCTGACTTGATAGGTCTCTCCCTGGTTACCTGCAGCCGGTTGCCAATGGTTCCTACTTAGGTGCTGAAGGCTTCCGCTACGTTGCTGAGGGTCCTCGCTTGGTTGCCGAGGGTTTCCCACTATGTTGCGATGGGTTCCCGCTTGGTTGCTGAGAGTTCCCACGTGTCCCACCCTTACTCCCACTTACTCAAAGACCAGTCCAGGGTATTTGTATTTTTGTATTTTATTTGGGACTTGGATGGGAGAAGGGATGAGTGGGACTCCAACTAGAGCTATTCACAATAGATGAGGACAACTGTCACTTGGCCTCCCCGGGTTATCTGTGGAAGTAGACACACTGCTTGAACCATACAGCCACATGTATGGCGGAATTAAGTCTTCTTGCTCTCACTAGCAGCAGACTTGATGCACCACATTATCTTCAGGACACTCTCTAGCATCCCCTTTACTGACACCCGTCCGCTGACGCTTCTTGCTGAAGGGGGCAGCCCTCACTCGACAGGCCCCCAAAGACACAGATCTGAACTCACAGTAGGCAGAATCAGATCCTTCCCGCTGTCTCACTTCCAGTCAGCTCTGCAGGACCTCTGGGTCAAGCACCCCAGGTCGCACGGCCCTGGGTGGTCCACCCAGATTCTTACTCTTTCCAGGCCCCTTGGGTCAACCACCCAGGGTTGGACGGCCTCCTCCGCAGAGGAAAGGGCAGCCGCCCTCTCTCCCTCCTGGGCTCTGTTCCCCCAGCTCAACTAACTCTGAGCACATGTACTCTGGCCTTATATACAGTATCCCACAATGCAATGCAGCACTTTCCTTCTGCTAATAAACCAGGGCTGTAACAAAGCCTGTGCACCCGCTTGCCACGTCCCCTCCCACTGTCCAATGTGCCTCCCTATTGGACCAGTGGGGGACAGTCAGAACAAGATGAGCTGCACCTGAGTACAATGAGCAGACCTAACCAATAGATCCCGCTCCCTGATAGGCAGAGAGCGCACTAAGTTTTATCTGACCATCGTCCTGATAAGCAGAAAGACCAAAAACGATATTCTAACACAGGGATATGCAATTAGCGGATCTCCAGCTGTTGCAAAACTACAAGTCCCATCATGCCTCTGCCTCTGGGTGTCATGCTGGTGGCTGTCGGAGTCTTGCTATGAATCATGGGACTTGTAGTTCTGCAACAGCTGGAGGTCCGCTAATTGCATATCCCTGTTCTAGCATCTACCTAGGAGGGTTTTACACTAATATAAAGAAAAAGAATAAATAAAAATCACTATATATATATATATATATATATATATATATATATATATATACCGTATTTATCGGCATATAAAACACACCACAAGTTTAGGAGGGAATTTTAAGGAAAAAAAACTTTTAGGAGGGAAGTTTAAGGGGAAAAAAAAAACTTACATTTATATGCCCATCAGTGTCATCTGCAGCCTTGTCCACCATTGCAGTCTTATGCAGCCTTATGCAGCCTTGTCCACCAGTGCAGTCTTGTCCCCCATTGCAGCCTTATGCAGCCTTGTCCACCATTGCAGCCTTATGCAGCCTTGTCCACCATTGCAGCCTTATGCAGCCTTGTCCACCAGTGCAGTCTTGTCCCCCATTGCAGCCTTATGCAGCCTTGTCCACCATTGCAGCCTTATGCAGCCTTGTCCACCATTGCAGCCTTATGCAGCCTTGTCCACCATTGCAGCCTTATGCAGCCTTGTCCACCAGTGCAGTCTTGTCCCCCATTGCAGCCTTATGCAGCCCTGTCCACCATTGCAGTCTTGTCCCCCACTGCAGCCGTGTCCCCCATTGAAGCCATGTCCCCCATTGCAGCGTGTCTATTTTATTTTTTAAAAATGCCGCTGCCAAGATACAGAGCCGCGTGCGGTAGTTCTCGGTGGGCCTGCAGCCGCCTTCGGCTCTTCTCGGCAGCTTTCGGCCGCCTTCGGCCATTCTCGGCGCTTTCGGCCATCTTCGGCCGTTCTCGGTAGCTTTCGGCCACCTTCGGCTCTTCTCGGCGGCCGAAAGCTGCCGAGAACGGCCAAAGATGGCGGAAAGCGCCGATAATGGCCGAAAGTTGGAAGCTGCCCAGAGGCTCAGAATTTTGTGGGATCGGCGTATAGCACGCACCCACGATTTTCCCCTGCTTTTAAGGGGAAAAAAGTGCGTGTTATACGCCAATAAATACGGTATATACTGGGTTTATATATATATATATATATATATATAAACTTTAATATAAAAACCATAATACTTATTATTATATATTATTATTATTATTAATAATTTATTATTAATATTATTAGCGCTTGCGTATATACACTTATTGGGGTAGCAGAATACATATTGGCCAAAACTTATGAAGAAATTCAATTTTATAGGAAATGTTTTGTAACAGAAAGTAAAATATATATATATTTTTTTAAAAAGGTTTCAGTAGTGATCAAATGCCACCAAAAGAAAGTTCTATTTCTGTGAAAAAAATTCTATAAAATTAATTTATGTAGAGTGTCGCACGACCGCGCAATTACCAGCAAAAGTATCGCAGTGCCAAATACCAAAAAATTTCCTGGTCATGAAGGGGGGAGGGGGGGGTAAATCTTCCAGAGGTGAATGAAATGTTGGGAATACATTTCACAAATTTTGTTCCCGGCTAGAATAGAATGTGAATAGTGGAGGAATGACCGCTCTCTCTCTCGCTCTCTCTCTCTCTTCTCAGAATTATCTGGAATTTTTGGAAACTTTACAAAGAAGACGTGAAGAAGGAGATTTCGGAGATGTCGGTGGTGATATTCTGCGTAGGATCCCCACAGATGAGGAGGGGGTGGTTCAGTTTTTCACTCTGACTATACTGGATTGTATAATCTGCAGATCATCGCACTGCTGAGGATGTCAGCTCCGGGGATGTAATATAAAGAGTGACAGTCCTGAGATCCCGGCTCCACTACCCTGCAGTGCTCTGACCATAGAAGGGCTTTAATTGGCTGCATGCTACTGCCCCCTGCCTACTACCTCATCAGACTTTTTACTGGACATTTAGAGCTGAAATACCCTGCGCTACTGGGGGTCAAACCCTGGGGGGGGTATTCTGATTCCTACAATTCTCCCTCACTTCCGATCCCAGAGACACAACAGGAAGTCTCTCCAAAGGAATTCCCATAGACAGGTGTCCCCATTGCAAGATTTCCCCTCTATTCCTGATCTGGTGACAACTGGATTTCACATCTTTCCTGACCCACCAGGACAGAGAGAGTGGTTTCACCTGCCCCCCCCCCCCCCCCACTGTGGGGTCACAAACAGGACTCAGAAGCTGACAGGGGCCCTAACCCTTCACTACCGCATCCAAAAACAAAATTCTTTATTCCAAACACAAGAATAAATGGGGTGTCAGTGTTGCCAACGCCCAATTAATTTTTTTTTTTACTGACAAACCATGAAAATGTATTGACGAAGGATATTTTTTTCTGGCAACCTGACCAGTGACTACAGAGACCCTTACATCCTCCATAGTGCCCCCTTACATCCTTCAGAGTACCCCCTTACATCCTCCAAAATGTCCCCTTACATTCTCCAGAGTGTGGGAGTCACTTTGGGCTGGGGGGAGAGGGGTGGCCCGTGGAATCCAGAATCCCTTGGAGAGGTTGCGAAACCCTTGCTTTAGCTCCCCATGCACCTCCTATGTCTAAGTTACCCTGTGTCTATTAGGGGCACAGGGTGACCAAGAAATACAGTCTGATCTGTACTAATCGGACTTGCTGCACAGCCACACTGGAGTGTTGAGATATATATATATATATATATATATATATATATATATATATATATATATATTGTATATTGTCTCATACTGTTGTGGACTCTTTGCTGAGTCCTTTGGGGTGTGGCTGTATTCCATTGTTCTATTGTTTCTGTCTGCCTTGGGAGAAAAGTATTATGGGATGTGTATATATATTTGCTCTGAGGAGAGAGGGGGGAATTCCTCCAACAGCTCTTCCTGCTTATTGTACAATCTACTGCAAAGGGAGGGGGGAGGGGGGGTTGTCCTGAGTGTGTTATCTGTGTACCTGTGTTTCAATAAACAGTTCATGTTCAGCAGCCAAAATGAGTTCTGCCTAGTTCTTGGTTGTCAGCGGTTGGAATATCTGATATTAATATTCAGACTGGGAGGAAAGAACTTGATTGGAGTGTGGGACGTTTCCTTACAACCCCCTTACATCCTTCAGAGTACCCCCTTACATCCTTCAGAGTTCCCCCTTACATCCTTCAGAGTGCCCCCTTACATCCATCCTACCAAGAGTGCACTCTGGAGGACATAAAGGGGCACTTTGGAGACACCAAGCAGGTACTCTGGGGGTACTAAGTTAGTACCTCAGACTGCCACCAGATACAGTGTGCCACTTGTCACCCACAGCCTGCCACCATATACAGTGTCGCTTGCCATCTGCCACCAGATACAGTGTCGCTTGCCACCTGCCACCAGATACAGTGTCGCTTGCCACCTGCCACCAGATACAGTATCGATTGCCACCAGATACCAGATACAGTGTCGCGTTGCCACCAGATACAGTGTGCCACTTGTCACCCACAGCCTGCCACCATATACAGTGTCGCTTGCCACCTGCCACCAGACACAGTGTTGCTTGCCACTAGATACCAGATACAGTGTGCCCCTTTTCACCCACAGCCTGCCACCAGATACAGTGTGCCCCTTTTCACCCACAGCCTGCCACCAGATACAGTGTGCCACTTTTCACCCACAGCCTGCCACCAGATACAGTGTGCCCCTTTTCACCCACAGCCTGCCACCAGATATAGTGTAAAAAATATATATAAACAGTGAATGACGCCCTGTGAGATCAGTGAACAACCATAAATATAAGCTGCACCTTTAAAAGTGAACGAATCACTAAATGCTGCACAAATATATTAAAGGATGAGGCGCTAATAATGTCCAGTGAATCAAAATAATACAAATACAAAAGAAATTACAAGCTAAAAGTCCATACTGATGAATCCCAACACCAAGTAGTGATGCTGAAATTAGTTTTCTAGTTCTTCACCACAAGTGCTCAATAGATGGGGGGGCCACTCACCAGAAAATGTTCACCCCTTTTTACAGGAAGGTCAAACAGCACTTCTGGAATAACAAGAGATTCCACTGACAGCACAGCTCCTCACCACTGACAGCACAGCTCTGCACCACTGACAGCACAGCTCTGCCCCACTGACAGCACAGCTCCGCACCACTGACAGCACAGCTCCGCACCACTGACAGCACAGCTCCGCCCCACTGACAGCACGGCTCCGCACCACTGACAGCACAGCTCCGCCCCACTGACAGCACAGCTACGCCCCACTGACAGCACAGCTACGCCCCACTGACAGCACAGCTCCGCCCCACTGACAGCACAGCTCCGCCCCAGTGACAGCACAGCTCCGCCCCACTGACAGTACAGCTGCGCTCGTCTGGCCCCTCGAGATGAAACTAGGATGGGAAAAATGGCTCCACAAGAGACATAGAGGAAGGTCTCCTAGTGTAGTAATTTTAATGGATAAATATGTATGACAACAACAAATGGCGATTGCGCTCACATGTTGCAGTGCCGAACCGGGCACCAGGTGTAATCAGCGTGTGCAAGTCCTAGAGGGATAGCGTGGAGTCCGCGTCTCTCTTAAGGGCAAAGCCGAGATTGGATGTGGGATGTGGACCTGGAATGGCGGCTCCTCTGCTCCGACATTATGTTTCGTCGTATTGGCGTCTTCAGGAAGTGATGTCCCGCTGCCCCTAGCTTGCTTAAAAGTGAATGGGAAGGCTGCTATTGGTGGAACTCCTCCAAAATAGAGTAGGAGACAAAAATGTCCTGCATTACTAGGGGATGCCGACTTGCACACTCTGTTTCCACCTTACAGCATAAGCCAACCTTCTAAAAAATATATAAAACACAGCAAACACATTAAAACACCGCAAATGGATAATAATACATCAATGCTAAAGACTATAAAAAAACATGATCACGTAATAAAATTGTACTGAACTGATATCAGCAGGCAATATGGAATAGCGCCATCCAGTGGCCAAACAAGATAAAGAAACTGGATGCGTGCGATAAAGCCTATAATGAAAACGTCACAGAGCTTATAGTAAAAACAACACAGAACAGCACCATCTAGTGGTCAATAGCAAAAAGGCCTGAAACAATATAAGTACGTGGCCAAACCTAATATTAGTTAGACAAATCAGATTGAATAAAATATAAAAAAAATAAAAAATAATGATATAAATCATTAAACATTTTATGTATACAAGCTGGATAAACCAACAAAAAGGCAAAAAATTAAGAAAAAAATAAGAAAAACACCCCATAACAGTAATAGATTTTATGGAAAGTACTACGCTCCATCCACCAAAAGGCGATAAATGGTCCATTTTAAACAATCCTCAATAGTCAGTCAAAAAAAAAAAAAAAAAACACTTCAAAAGGAAATTGGAAGCCACGAGAGAACAAGTCAGACTTATTGATCGTTCAACCCCTTTTGGAGCCTAAAGTAAAAAATCCAGAGCGAGATCAGTTTGATTTTGCTTTTGTATCTGGCTTTTACCTTCAAAATAAGGAAGTTGAGAGAATAATCAAAACACATCGGCCGTTGCTTTGATAAGGATCCCCCCTTAAAAAAAGATTCTTCCTAGGAAACCAAAGTTCATATATAGGAGGGCTCCAGGGTTGCGTAACATGTTAGCCAAAAATGTCATCCGGCCCCCTAAGAGACCTCCCACTTTTCTGGATCGCTGAAGGATAAGTGTTTATACTTGATTGGTTTGCGCAAAAGTTATAGCGTTTACAAAATAGGGGATAGTTTTATGGCATTTTTATTAATATTTTTATTTTTTACTAGTAATGGTGGCGATCAGCGATTTTTATTGTGACTGCGACATTGTGGCGGACACATCGGACATTTTTGACACATTTTTGGGACCATTGTCATTTATACAGCAATCACTGCTATATAAATGCAGTGATTCCTGTGTAAATGACACTGACAGTGAAGGGGGTTAACCAGTGGGTGGCAGTGTAGGCGTTAAGTGTTCCTAGGGGTGTGTTACTAACTGTGGGGGGGGCTGGGCTTTCATTTAGTGAACACTGATCTCTGCTCCAATCACATGGAGCAGAGATCAGCGTCACTAGTTGCTAGGCAGAACGGCCGTTCAGCCGCCCCGTGAGACGATCGCGGGTATGCCCGCGGCGATCGAGTCCGCGGGACCCACGACCGAACTCACGGGGGTCCCGACCGGCACACTTGCGATGGCAGAGCGGCATTAAAGATTGGACGTACCTGTACGCCAATATGCCCGTGCCATTCTGCCGACGTACATCGGCGTGCGCCGGTCGGGAACCAGTTAAACTCCATTCTGTGAAAAAAAGTTTTATCCCTATTGTGGGGTCACCAGTAGGAATGGGCTTTATGTTCGGGTCGCACATGAGTTAGACTCGAACACTGGCTGTTCGCCGACTAGCAAACAATTTGGGGTGTTCGTGGCAAATTCGAAAGTCGCGGAACACCCTTTAAAAGTCTATGGGAGAAATCAAAAGTGCTAATTTTAAAGGTTAATATGCATGGTATTATCATAAAAAGTGTTTGGGGACCCGGGTCCTGCCCCAGGGGACGTGGATCGATTGCTGCTGTACCATATCTTTGTGTTGTTTTTTAGTGGAGTGTTTTTGGAGCGGCACCATTTATTTGAATGGGCCTCCTTCTGCTCCACAACATGATCCTGGCACCACCATGTTTCACGGTGGGGATGGTGTGTTCAGTTACATGGTTAGCCAGGCTGAAAAAAGACACACACAAAAAAAAAAAAATTATAAATAATATAATACAATCCAATATACCCAATTCTATACCCACAGTTGATCCAGAGGAAGGCAAAAAACCCCAGCAGAGCACAGATCCAATTTGCTAAAGCAGGGGAAAAAATTCCTTCCTGATCCCCCGAGAGGCAATCGGATTTTCCCCGGATCAATTTTACCTATAAATGTCAGTACCCAGTTATATTCTGTACACTTAGGAAAGTATCCAGCAATCCACTGAGCTGGCCAGAACCACCTCTGCAGGGAGTCTATTCCACATTTTCACAGCTCTTACGGCGCGTACACACGACTGGACTTTCCGACATCAAATGTCCGACGGAACGATTCCGGCGGACCGTTCGATCGTGTGTGGGCTGCAGCGGACTTTGGATTTGAAAAAATCTGACAGACTTTAGAAATGGAACATGTTTCAAATTTTTCCGCCATAACTCCGCCGGACCCAGTTCCTACCGAGAAATCCGCTCGTGTGTGTGCTGGTCCGACGGACAAAAAAACAAAAAAGGGCAGCTATTGGCTACTGGCTATGAACTTCCTTATTCTAGTCCGGTCGTACGTCATCACGTTAGAATCCGTCTGACTTTGGTGTGATTGTGTGTGGCCAAGTCCGTTCATTCGGAAAGTCCATCAGAACTCAGTCAGAACTCTGCTGAAAGTCCATCGGAACCTAGTCCCTCAAAGTCCGGTCATGTGTACGCGGCATTACTGTGGAAAGGTGATGGGTGGTTTCAGTTTCCCCCACACATAGCGTTTTACTTTTAGGCCATAAAGTAGAATTTTGGTCTCCTCTGACCAGATCACCTTCTCCCACATGTTTGCTGCCCCCTCCCCCACATGGCTTCTCACAAACTACAAACAGGACTTCTTATGACTTTCTTTCTCCAATGTCTTTCTTCTTGTCACTCTTCCATAAAGGGCAGATTTGTGGAGAGACGACTAATAGTTGTCCTGTGGACAGATTCTCCCCCCTGAGCTGTGGATCTCTGCAGCTCCTCCAGAGTCACCATGGACCTCTTGGCTCTTCTCTGATGAATGTTCCATGATGTACATCCATCGTCAATCACGTCACCCGACAAACCCGAAAAATATGTAACTGGATGACCCCGCCCCAGCTGACATCAAGCAACACCTGAAGGGGGCGGGGTCACTTGGTTACATCACTGGGTGTCCCCGCTCTTGCCTATATAAAAGCTGTCACAGCCAAGAAACAGCAGTCGCTGCCTGCGCTTATATACTGTACACTGACTGCACTGTATTATATACTGTACACCGACTGCACCGTAATATATACTGTACACTGACTGCACTGTATTATATACTGTACACTGACTGCACTGCATTATATACTGTACACTGACTGCACCGTAATATATACTGTACACTGACTGCACTGTATTATATACTGTACACCGACTGCACCGTAATATATACTGTACACTGACTGCACTGTATTATATACTGTACACTGACTGCACTGCATTATATACTGTACACTGACTGCACCGTAATATATACTGTACACTGACTGCACTGCATTATATACTGTACACTGACTGCACTGTATATATACTACACTGCCTGCACCCTGCCTTTGGCCAATCATGGGTCTCACAGCAGATTGTGCTGTGATTTGCCAAAGCATTAAGGTCAGGCTCATGCTTTGGCCAATCAGCGGCCGTCAATGCACTGCGATCTCACAGTGCATTATGGGGCGCTCCCCGGCGCTCAAATTTAGCAGTAAACATCCATATGTTCATTTGTTCTGTGAGCAAACGAACACCCAATGTTAGAGTTGAACTTACATTTGACTTGAACATTGGGACCATACCACCATGCCTACTGTTCAATCCATCATTGGAAAATGGAAAGAGTATGGGCACAACTGCAAACCTACCAAGACATGGCCGTCCACCTAAACTGACCGGGCCGGGCAAGGAGAGCATTCATCAGAGAAGAGCCAAGAGGTCCACGGTGACTCTGGAGGAGCTGCAGAGATCCACAGCTCAGGGGGGAGAATCTGTCCACAGGACAACTATTAGTCGTCTCTCCACAAATCTGCCCTTTATGGAAGAGTGACAAGAAGAAAGACATTGGAGAAAGAAAGTCATAAGAAGTCCTGTTTGTAGTTTGTGAGAAGCCATGTGGGGGAGGGGGCAGCAAACATGTGGAAGAAGGTGATCTGGTCAGAGGAGACCAAAATTCTACTTTTTGGCCTAAAAGCAAAAAGCTATGTGTGGGGGAAAACTAACACTGCCCATCACCCTGAACAGACCATCCCCACCGTGAGACATGGTGGTGGCAGCGTCGTGTTGTGGAGCAGGAGGCCGCTCCAAAAACAATCCACCCAAAAAAATTTTTAAAAAAAATGTGGTACAGCAGCAATCACTGCGCTACCCTCAGGGGTGAATGGATCCTAATTGTTTTTGTTCCTCTTTATATTCTTGGAGCTGACCACATACACTCTACGACTAGGGACTAATTATTTGGGATTAATTCCTTCTTTAATTGCAATATTCGCCATGTCAGCTATTTCATCACCTGCAGATTATGTTACATAGTTACATAGTTAGTCAGGTTGAAAAAAGACACAAGTCCATCTAGTTCTACCACAAAAAAATAAATAAATAATAATATAAAAAAAAATATATATATATATAAAAAAAAAAAATTATAATATTGAAATTGAAAACAATATATATGAAGAACGCCTAAGCGTCTCAGAGAGTGTTTCCAGGAACACCTTTACAGTATTGAGAAATGACACCCTACCGATGTGGCAAGACATTTTAATGATGGGAACCTGGGAGGGGTTCACACTTTTTTTTTCTTTATCTTTCTTTATTATCTGTTCCTTCTTTTTGTGCATTTACACCCACATGAACTTTTATGGCATTTTTATTTATTTTTTACTAGTAATGGCGGCGATCTGCAATTTTTTTGTCGGGACTGCGACAAATCGGACAGATCTTTGGGACCATTGACATTTATACAGCGATCAGTGCTATAAAAACGCACTGATTACTGTGTAAATGTCACTGGTAGGGAAGGGGTTAACACTACGGCGTGATCAAGGGGTTAAATGTGTTCCCTCGTTTGTGTTTCTTACTGTGGGAGGGGGATGGGACTGACTAGAGGAGGAGCCATATCGCTGTTCCTACTTAGACAAACTTTTAAATTACGTTTTTTTCCTTTAGAAATGTCCTTTTGCTGTGGCACAGTTCTACACATCACGCAGATGCGCCACTTTACAGGCAGACTAAGGGGACCCTCAAGGCACGATACTTGCCACTAGCTGACCAGCCGCCATCCTTATACTGCAGCAGGTTCGGCTCTCTCCTACAAATCGTCGTAGCTGTACGTTGGCCCTTTAAACAGCGGTTGCTGAATTTAGCATTCCATACTATTTAACCACTTGCCGCCCGCCCTATAGGCAATTGACGGCTGCAAAGTGGTTTCATAATCCTGACCGGACGTCATATGACGTGATCGGGATTATGAGCCGCTGCGCGCCCCCGGGGGTGCACATCGCGGCGATTGTTGTTGCAGGGTGTCAGTCTGACACCCGGCAACTACGATCTCGGTAAAGAGTCTCCGACGGAGACTCTTTACCACGTGATCAGCCGTGTCCAATCACGGCTGATCACAGTGTAAATGGGAAGAGCCGGTGATCGGCTTTCCCTCACTCGCGTCTGTCAGACGCGAGTAGAGGAGAGCCGATCGGCTGCTCCTCTGACAGGGGGGGGGTCTGTGCTGATCGATTATCAGCACAGCCCCCCCGAGTAGTGATGGACGAACTTCCGACGGGACGTTTCGCGAAAGCGAAATGCGAACGGACTCAAACGTTCGCGAAACCGAACGTTCGCCGCGGGCCCCATTGACTTCAATGGGAGGCGAACTTTGCAAACCTTCATGTCGAATTTGCGGCCACGTGGTAATTATTAGGGGGTAAAACGTAGTCCCACCATCTGGACAATGACATAATACATGTATGAGGTGAATTTGGGATCGATAACTACAAGCATTTTTATTTTATTTGGGAAATTGTTCTAACAATTCAGGACTATGGAGCTAATGAAGGCAATGGAGGAGAGGGAAGGTCAGGGACCAGGGTAGGCAAAGAAGAGGGTGCAGGAGATGATCACCAGCAGCGTGACATACCGGAATGACACATGCACCGTGATAGAGGCATCTGACAGCAGCACCGTAATACAGAGCACTGACAGCAGCACCGTGACATACAGCGCTGACAGCAGCACCGTGACATACAGCGCTGACAGCAGCACCGTGACATACAGCGCTGACAGCAGCACCGTGACATACAGCGCTGACAGCAGCACCGTGACATACAGCGCTGACAGCAGCACCGTGACATACAGCGCTGACAGCAGCACCGTGACATACAGCGCTGACAGCAGCACCGTGACATACAGCGCTGACAGCAGCACCGTGACATACAGCACTGACAGCAGCACCGTAAGCAGCCCCAGGAGGAAGTCAGCACAGCACAGGGATGGTGTGATCCCCTCATAATAAGAACCCCCAGGAGGAAGTCAGCACAGCACAGGGATAGTGTGATCCCTTCATAATAAGAACCCCCAGGAGGAAGTCAGCACAGCACAGGGATATCATAAGCAGCCCCAGTAGAAATATGACACCGCTCAACCTCTTCAAAGAGGAGGGTAGGGGCATATAGTACGGTGTGCTTTTTTGGGTCAAGGAAGTGAGCCAAATGAATTAAGAAGGTCTGTGTGCTTGATTAAAAAAATAGTTTATAGACATATACATGGTCTACTGGTCACATGTGTTGAATTCCTCCGAGATCCATGCCTCATTCATTTTTAGAAATGTGAGGTAGTTAACACTGTCGTGAGCTAGGCGAGTACGCTTATCGGTCACAATCCCCCCTGCTGCGCTGAACGTCCTTTCGGACAGGACACTGGATGAGGGGCAAGCCAACAGTTCGATTGCAAATTGGGCAAGCTCTGGCCAGAGGTCAAGCCTGCCCACCCAGTAGTCTAGGGGTTCATCACTCCTCAGAGCGTCCACATCGGCCGTTAACCCAATGTAGTCGGACACCTGACGGTCTAGGCGTTCCCTGATGCTGGATCCGGATGACACCTGTCGATGGGTCGGCTGAAAGAATGACCTCATATCCGAAGTCACCAACACATCTTCAAACCGGCCTCTTCTTGCAGGCGCTGTTGGATTGGTACCCGCAAATCCTTCTCTGGGAGTGGGAATTGCTCCTCTGCCAGCGCACGCAAAAGCAGAATGCAGCATTTCTCGAAGCAAGGCCTGGAAGTGCTGCATTCTGACAGCCCTCTGCGACGGCGGTAACATTTCCGCCATTTTGTGTTTGTACCGGGGGTCTAAGTACGTTGCCACCCAGTACTGGTCCTTGACCCTCATGCTTTTTATACGGGGGTCCCTATTAAAACACTGGAGCATGAAGGCCCCCATTTGCACTAAAGTGGAAGCGGTGTGGTGGCCTGGCTCCTGCTCATCATCCAGGATAATGTCGTCCTCTTCATTCTCCTCTCCCCATCCTCGCACAACAGGGATCCCAGAAAGGTTTAAAGCATGCTCTTCTTGCTCCTGCTCATCCGCCCCGGCACCATCCTCCTCTGACTCCTCATCAGACTCCTGTTGTTGACTTGTCTCAGATAGAGTAGCCCCCCCTGGGAATTCATCCAGCATTGCGACTTCCTCATCTTCCCGCTCCTGCTCCTCCACAGCCTGATCAATGACACGACGCAATGCACGCTCCAGAAAGAAGGCATAAGGTACCATGTCACTGATGGCGCCATGGCTGCGACTGACCAGTTTGGTGATCTCCTCAAATGGCCGCAGAAGTCTGCATGTGTCGCGCATGAGCAGCCACTGGCGCGGTGAAAAAAAACCCAGCTCCCCAGAACCGTTTCTTTCGCAGAGTTCATACAGGTAGACGTTAACTGCACGTTTCTGCTGGAGCAGCCTATCAAGCATATAGAAGGTTGAGTTCCATCGCGTCGGGCAATCGCAAATAAGACGTCTGACCGGCAGATGGTGTCGCCGCTGAATGTCAGCAAGGCGAGCCATGGCCGTGTAAGATCTTCTGAAATGGGCCGAGATTTTCCTTGCCTGCCGCAAGATGTCCTGGACCCCAGGGTATTTGACAAGGAATCGCTGCACGACCAAGTTTAAGACGTGTGCCATGCACGGCACGTGCGTGATTTTGCCCTGTTTCAATGCGCTAAGCAGATTGGCACCGTTGTCACACACCACTTTACCAACTGTCAAATTGAGCGGTGTTAGCCACTCATCTGCCTGTGAACGCAAAGCTGAAAGGAGTGCCGGGCCAGTGTGGCTCTTTGCTTCCAGGCACAACAGACGCAGCACGGCATGGCAACGTCTCACCTGGCATGTGGAATAGGTTCTGGGGAGCTTGGGCGGTGCAGCGGAAGAGACGCTAGCAGCGGAAAAGGAGGAGGCAGCTGAGGAGGAGAGGGAGGAGGATGGAGTAGGAGGAGGAGAAGAAGAGTCAGGCCTGCATGCAATCCGTGGCGGTAAAACCAAATCTACACGGGTGCCACGGGTTACATGCTTGACGGCCGTCAGAAGGTTCACCCAGTGGGCAGTAAAACTGATATACCTTCCCTGCCCGTGTTTGCTAGACCACGTGTCTGTGGTCAGATGTATCTTGGCACCGACACTGTGTGCCAGAGATACATTCACTTGCCGCTGAACATGGCCATATAGCTCTGGGATGCCCTTCTCTGAGAAATACTTCCTTCCTGGGACCTTCCATTGTGGTGTTCCAATGGCCACAAATTTGCGAAAGGCCTCCGAGTCCACCAGTTTATATGGCAGTAGTTGGCGGGCTATGAGTTCTGACAAGCCAGCCGCCAACCGTTGGGCAAGAGGGTTATCCGGCGTCATCATTTTTTTACGCTCAAACATTAGGCCCACGGAAGCCTGCCTTTTTGCAGAAAAATGTGAGCTTGGCGTGATGGAAGGTGGAGTGGAGGACAATTGTGAGGAGAGAGGAGAAGGAGAAGTAGAAGACGAGGCTGGACGGTGAGAGCCTGCAGTGTGGCTTTGTGTGTTCCGTTGCTCCCACTGGGCTCGGTGATGGCTGCTCATGTGCCTTCTTAAGGCGGTCGTCCCTAGGTGAGTATTGGGCTTACCGCGACTAACGCGTTGACTGCAAAGATTGCAGATGGCAACGCTATTGTCAGCAGCGGACACGTTAAAAAAAGCCCACACTGCGGAGCCATGTGCCGGTGTCCTGGGAGCGCCAGATGTGACCGTACATGGTCGATGACTCGCTCCTGATACATTTGCAGTCTGCTTTGTCCCTCCTGTGCAATGTAAGTTATTCCTGCTTCTCCTCCCTATCTGCTGGTCCATATCTCCCTCTGAACTCCCCTCCTCTTCCTCTCTTGTGGGCACCCACGTGACATCACTAGACACGTCATCATCAACGTCACCTTCCCCACCGCTATAAGTAGAGATCTCGGAGTAGGCAGCAACACCGGGGACCAACCTCCTCCTTGGGCTGATCTGGGTACTGTCGTCAGACTGCTGAGTAGCGCTTGTTGCTACCTCCTCTTCCTGATCCAATACCAAGAGTGGCTGCGCATCAGAAATGTCCTCTTGATATGGATCGGAAAATAATTCCAGTGACTCAAGCGGAAGGTATGTGGTGGTGGTGGTGGTGGTCGTGTTGTTGGTGGTAGTGTCTTTGGGGGTGCACATAGCAGAGAGTGAAGAAGAGGGTGCAGATCGAGAGGATGAGGAGGGTGCAGAAGAGTAAGGCTGAGCGAGCCACTCAACCAAGTCTGGTGCATCCTTTAAAGTAATTGAACGCACCTTCTGCAACTTCCCACTTTGGCTCAAGCCTGTTGCTCCTGCCCTACCCCTACCACCCCTGCGGAAGGGCCTGCCTCTTCCTCTGCCTGTCATTTTTTAAATGACCCTGTGACAAAACTCTTAGTCCCTATACCGATGAAGGACTGCTGCAGTATAGGGCAGCAGTCAGCAGTGGTGCACGTCAACCCTATCTATTGTGGACCGATAGCGGTCCTTACAGAACAGCAGACTGTACCGCACTCAAGCCTATGTACCGTAGCACCCTATACCAAGTTACCAGTCCTTATAAGAACTTTTGTGGACCAAGCAGGTTGTGTATTAGTGTTTAGCAGACTGTACGTCAGTCCCTATACCGCTGAAGGACTGCTGCAGTATAGGGCAGCAGTCAGCAGTGGTGCACGTCAACCCTATCTATTGTGGACCGATAGCGGTCCTTACAGAACAGCAGACTGTACCGCACTCAAGCCTATGTACCGTAGCACCCTATACCAAGTTACCAGTCCTTATAAGAACTTTTGTGGACCAAGCAGGTTGTGTATTAGTGTTTAGCAGACTGTACGTCAGTCCCTATACCGCTGAAGGACTGCTGCAGTATAGGGCAGCAGTCAGCAGTGGTGCACGTCAACCCTATCTATTGTGGACCGATAGCGGTCCTTACAGAACAGCAGACTGTACCGCACTCAAGCCTATGTACCGTAGCACCCTATACCAAGTTACCAGTCCTTATAAGAACTTTTGTGGACCAAGCAGGTTGTGTATTAGTGTTTAGCAGACTGTACGTCAGTCCCTATACCGCTGAAGGACTGCTGCAGTATAGGGCAGCGGTCAGCAGTGGTGCACGTCAACCCTATCTATTGTGGACCGATAGCGGTCCTTACAGAACAGCAGACTGTACCGCACTCAAGCCTATGTACCGTAGCACCCTATACCAAGTTACCAGTCCTTATAAGAACTTTTGTGGAACAAGCAGGTTGTGTGTTAGTGATTAGCAGACTGTACGTCAGTCCCTATACCGCTGAAGGACTGCTGCAGTATAGGTGAGCGGTCAGCAGTGGTGCACGTCAACCCTATCTATTGTGGACCTATAGCGGTCCTTACAGAACAGCAGACTGTACCGCACTCAAGCCTATGTACCGTAGCACCCTATACCAAGTTACCAGTCCTTATAAGAACTTTTGTGGACCAAGCAGGTTGTGTATTAGTGTTTAGCAGACTGTACGTCAGTCCCTATACCGCTGAAGGACTGCTGCAGTATAGGGCAGCGGTCAGCAGTGGTGCACGTCAACCCTATCTATTGTGGACCGATAGCGGTCCTTACAGAACAGCAGACTGTACCGCACTCAAGCCTATGTACCGTAGCACCCTATACCAAGTTACCAGTCCTTATAAGAACTTTTGTGGAACAAGTGAGTTGTGAATGTTTAGCAGACTGCAGCAGAAGGGCAGCAGTCAAGTATAATATCCTTTCTATATTTGGAAGAAAGAATATTATACATGTACAAGCCTATTACTGTACCACTGATACCAGTCCTGAAAAGAACCTTTGTGGAACTAATAATAACAGCAAGTCTTTAAAATTACCCTCACTGCCTGACAACACTGCTTCCTTCCTGTCCCTATACAAATTGGCAAAAAAAGAGAACGATTAGTGGTTACTGGAACAGCTCTTTTGTGGACCTTGATAGTAACAGCTAATGATGATGATGATGATGATGATGATGAAAGACTAATCTGGCTGTCCCTGTAGCATACACCGTCCTTTCCCTTTCTCTAAACTAACAAAAGACACTCAGGCTGCTGCAAGAATCAGCAGCACAGCAAACCTATCAACACCTAACACCTATACCAGTCCTGAAAAGAACTTTTGTGTACCAAATAGCTAGTGGTTTATCTCTCCCTACTCCACACAGGAACCTGTCCCTATCGTAACAGAAGAAAGAATGTAAAATGGCCACCGGATCGGGTGTATTTATAGGTTAGGGGGAATGTCCAAGTGTCCATGTGCTGTCATGTCTCAATTGGCTGTCCTGTATCACATGATAAACGTGTCACCAAAGGTTAAAGTTCTTGTATACATTAAACACGTAAGTCCGCCGCGGCGAACGACGGAAAAAGGCGTTCGAACGTGCGGACCGCGAATGTCGGAAATTCGCCGCGAAACGACCGCCGGGCGAAACGTTCGTCCATCACTACCCCCGAGGATGCCCACACTGGAC
This sequence comes from Lithobates pipiens, assembly GCF_037356315.1. Lineage (NCBI taxonomy): Eukaryota > Metazoa > Chordata > Amphibia > Anura > Ranidae > Lithobates > Lithobates pipiens. The sequence goes on along the minus strand of NW_027507764.1, from coordinate 589,784,655 downwards.
CACCAGAGATGCCACCAGACCACTAGGGATGCCAGTCAGCACAATGGATGCCAATCAGTGCCCATAATGGATGCCAATCAGTGCCCACAATGGGCATCACTGATTGGCATGCATTATTGTTTGGCACTGATTGGCATCCATTACTATAGTATAACACCAATGCCGCCTATGAGTGCCCACCTGTGCCGCCTATGAGTGCCCACCTGTGCCGCCTCTCAGTGCCCACCCATGCCCATCTGTGCCGCCTATCCATGCCCATCTGTGCCGCCTATCCATGCCCATCTGTGCTGCCCATCTGTGCCGCCCATCCATGCCAATCTGTGCCAGCTATCAGTGCCAATTTGTGCCACCTATGAGTGTCCGTCCGTGTCGCCCATCCGTGTCACCCATCCGTGTCGCCCATCAGTGCCGCCTATCAGTGCCGCCTATCAGTGCCACATATCAGTGTCCATCAATACCACCTCATCAGTGCCACTTCATTGGTGCCACATTGGTGCCCATCAGTGCCGCCTTATCAGTGCCCATCAGTGTAGCCCCATCAGTGAAGGAGAAAACTTACTTATTTACAAAGTTTTGAAACTGAAACAAAAAAAAACATTTTTTTTTTCAAAATTTTCGGTATTTTTTTTTTTGTTGCGCAAAAAATAAAAACCGTAGAGGTGATCAAATACCACCAAAAGAAATCTCTATTTGTGGGAAAAAAATGATAAAAATTTCATTTGGGTATAGTGTAGCACGACCGTGCAACTGTCATTCAAAGTGCGACAGCGCTGAAAGCTCAAAATTGGTCTGGGCAGGAAGGTGTATAGGTGCCCTGTATTGAAGTGGTTAAAAACAACAGGGATTCGGGACAGGTATGCCAGATAAATTCTCAGCTCCAAAAGTTTTCATTGTAATTGTTGTAAAAAAAAACGTTATATATCCGTGCCCAATCAAAGAAAGATGTTCAAAAATATAGTAATGACGGAAAAGAGAGACAAAAAGCTCTCTTAATCCCCCCAAATAGTATGGAATGCTAATTCAGCAACTCGTTACAAATATGTAAGTGTACAATGTGATGTTAAAATTGTTTGTGGATTACTGTATGTTATGTATGCTCATTTTTCATTTTTCTTTAATATATTTTTTTTCTAGAACAGAAATTTCTCTTGTTAAATACACACCCCTGAGGAAGGAGATATGTGTCTCCGAAACGCGTCGGCTGCTGGAGCGTTTTGGACTGTTGTATGTATACTGATGTAAACGCCATACAAATTCTTATGCTTCATGTTATATGATCCATACTTTTTTTTCGTACCTTATGTTTAATAAAACGATTTTGCACCAAAATACAACTCTACTCTCTTTACGTGCCTAAAAAGTCCACCACCAGGGGGTTTTCTTGTTTCTTTGATTTTATTTATTTTTTTAGATATGACCGTCTTTTATTGTTACGTAATGTTTTTATTCTGTTAATGTTCATCAAAGCAATTTTAACCCCCCCGGAGCATCCAGAAACTTTCACAACAGTTTCTCTGGTTTTTCAGGTCCAATAAAATTCGCTGATCGTGTATCGGCAGCCGTCTGCCCCGCCTTCACTGATGATTCAGGGATAATGATGGGAGTTCCGGGTGTGGTCTGGGCGGATGGCGGGATATAAAAGTCAGACGGACTTTATTCCGAGACAGGAGAAGATCTTCTGAGGAAACGATGAAGGAGCTGAGAGCCGTTCTCATGGTTGGGGCCGTGGTTGTAGTGATGATGGTGAAGGCCAATCCAGGGACGGTGACGGATGAAGCACAACCATCGAATTTGATGATAGACGAGACGGTGTTGGATACGGAGATGGAGACGGCCCCTATAGCAGACATGGAATTGTATAAGATGTCGGACCCTGTGTGCTGCAAGAGTCGCTACTGTCCGGGATGTCTATGCAGCAAAGAATTCCTAATGGTATGTTTTATGTCAGGAAAAGGAAAGTTGAGATAATAATATTATAACACTATTATTATTATTATTATTATTATTATTATTATCATTGCTATTATTATGATTATCAGTATTATTTGTTGTTGTTAATAACAACAACAAAAAACACAACAACAACAACAACAACAAACACAACAACAAACACAACAACAACAAACACAACAACCACAACAACAAACACAACAACAACAACAAACGCAACAACAACAAACACAACAACAAACACAACAACAACAACAAACACAACAACAACAACCACAACAACCACAACAACAACAACAACAAAAACAACAACAACAAACACAACAACAACAACCACAACAACAGCCACAACAACACAACAACAAACACAACAAACACAACAACAACAAACACAACAACAAACACAACAACAACAACCACAACAACAGCCACAACAACACAACAACAAACACAACAAACACAACAACAACAAACACAACAACAAACACAACAACAACAACAAACACAACAATAATAAACACAACAAACACAACAACCACAACGATGATAATATTTTCTTTACAACAATATTATTATTATTATTATTATTATTATTATTATTAGTGTAAAGGAAATATTATTATCATCATTGTTATTATTATTATTATTATTGCTACTGATGATACTAATATTGTTTTTGTAAAGGAAAGTTAACTTTTTTTTTTTTGTTGTTGTTGTATTATTATTCAAGATTTATATATCACCAAAACAATTTGCACAGCGATTTACAAAATAAAGGAAGAGAGTACAGCTACAATATCACAGAAGTAGCTTAGGAGGGCCCCGATCATAAGAGCTTACAATCTAAAAAAAAATATTAAAGCTGAACTCCCAGCTAAAAACAGAGTTTTAATATTTAATGTGAGCCGTTTTAAATCAGTAATCCTGTACAGCCAGTTAATAAACCTACTGATATTGATAATTTTTTATACAGCCTTGAGACTTCCACGGCCCTGCCAGACAGTATAGTCAGGCTGGTGACCTGACTGCTTGGGACTGGACAGTAAATTGGCAGCAGAGCAGCAGCAGCCTTATGAGGTCATCCCTCTGCTCTGACCTCTTTTCAGCATTTTCTTTGTCAGCTAGCGAGTATGCAGTGTGTGTGTATGTGTATATATATATATATATATATATATATATATATATATATATATATATATATATATGTGCCTTGCAAAAGTATTCATACCCCCTGAAATTTTCCACATCTTGTCATGTTACAGCCAAAGGCATAAATGTATTTTATTGGGATTTTGTGTGATAGACCAACACAAAGTGGCACATAATTGTGAACTGGAAGGAAAATGATACTAATAAAAATGTGAAAAGTGGGGGGGAGGGGGGGGGCACGTTTGTATTCAGCCCCCTTTACTGTGATACCCATAACTAAAATTTAGCAGAACCAATTGCCTTCAGAAGTCACCTAATTAGTAAATAGAGTCCGCCTGTGTGTCATTTAATCTCAGTATAAATACAGCTGTTCTGTGGAGCCCTCAGAGGTTTGTTAGAGAACTTTAGTGAACAAACAGCATCCTGAAAGCCAAGGAACACACCAGACAGGTCAGGGATAAATACAAGGGAAATTATTGCGCTAACCAAAATTCATATACAAACAAGGAAACTATAATGTAGCGCTAAAAAAGAAATAAAAAAAAGAAAATAGTGAAATGACTAACACCAAAGAGGACACTATAAAGTCCAAATTTTAAAAATAATGAATGGAAAGAGGCAAAAAGATGGGTACTCTTACCGGAGCCACGGGACTTGTGTATGAACATTAGGTCAACCGAGCATGTATAGATAGAGCCTCCACTCTACAGGGGCTGTACGACAAATCCCAGCAGGTCCATCAGCCAATGGAGGGGCTGTGGATCTTCAAATCAATGAAGGGGTAGTAAGACATTGGAGACAGAAAGTCATAAGAAGTCCTGTTTGTAGTTTGTGAGAAGCCATGTGGGGGATGGGTGGATTGTCCGCTGGAATGCTGAGTCAAGACTTCTTTCTAAGTCCGCCGGATAGTCCGATCGTGTGTACGCTGAATAAAGAGTCTGCAAAAGACTTGAGACCGGGGCGGAGGTTCACCTTCCAGCAGGACAACGACCCGAAACATCCAGCCAGAGCTACAATGGAATGGTTTACATCAAAGCATATTCATGTGTTAGAATGGCCCAGTCACAGTCCAGACCTAAATCCCATTGAGAATCTGTGGCAAGACTTGAAAATTACTGATCACAGACGCTCTCCATCCAATCTGACAGAGCTTGAGATATTTTACAAAGAAGAAGAATGGGCAGAAATGTCCCTCTCTAGATGTGCAAAGCTGGTAGAGACATCCACAAAAAGACTTGTAGAGAAAGGGGGTTCTACAAAGTATTGACTCCGGGGGGCGCCATACAAATGCCCCTCCCCCACACTTTTCACATATTTATTTGTATCATTTATCATTTTCCTTCCACTTCACAATTATGTGCCACTTTGTCTTGGTCTATCACATAAACTTCCAATAAAATACATTTATGTTTTTGGGGAAATTTCAAGGGGTATGAATACTTTTTCAAGGCACTGTAGGCAAGGCAATACACTATACATACATACACAGTCCTCACCTCAATCCCCCCCCCCACCATACACTATACATTCTGCCCTACTGACACCGTCCACTGCCCTACTGACACCGTCCACTGCCCTACTGACACCGTCCTCTGCCCTACTGACACCGTCCTCTACCCTACTGACACCATCCACTGCTCTACTGACACCATCCACTGCTCTACTGACACCATCCACTGCCCTACTGACACCGTCATCTACCCTACTGACACCGTCCACTGCCCTACTGACACCGTCCTCTGCTCTACTGACACCGTCCACTGCTCTACTGACACCGTCCACTGCCCTACTGACACCGTCCTCTGCTCTACTGACACCGTCCACTGCCCTACTGACACCGTCCTCTGCCCTACTGACACCATCCTCTGCCCTACTGACACCGTCCACTGCCCCACTGACACCGTCCACTGCCCCACTGACACCATCCACTGCCCCACTGACACCGTCCACTGCTCTACTGACACCGTCCTCTGCCCTACTGACACCATCCTCTGCCCAACTGACACCGTCCACTGCCCCACTGACACCGTCCACTGCTCTACTGACACCGTCCACTGCTCTACTGACACCGTCCACTGCCCTACTGACACTGTCCTCTGCCCCACTGACACCGTCCATGCCCTACTGACACCGTCCACTGCCCTACTGACACCGTCCTCTGCCCTACTGACACCGTCCACTGCCCTACTGACACCGTCCACTGCCCTACTGACACCGTCCTCTGCCCTACTGACACCGTCCTCTACCCTACTGACACCATCCACTGCTCTACTGACACCATCCACTGCTCTACTGACACCATCCTCTGCTCTATTGACACCGTCCACTGCTCTACTGACACCGTCCTCTACCCTACTGACACCGTCCACTGCCCTACTGACACCGTCCTCTGCCCTACTGACACCATTCACTGCTCTACTGACACCGTCCACTGCCCTACTGACACCGTCCTCTGCTCTACTGACACCGTCCACTGCCCTACTGACACCGTCCTCTGCCCTACTGACACCGTCCTCTGCCCCACTGACACCGTCCTCTGCCCCACTGACACCGTCCACTGCTCTACTGACACCGTCCTCTGCCCTACTGACACCATCCTCTGCCCCACTGACACCGTCCACTGCCCCACTGACACCGTCCACTGCTCTACTGACACCGTCCACTGCTCTACTGACACCGTCCACTGCCCTACTGACACTGTCCACTGCCCCACTGACACTGTCCATGCCCTACTGACACCGTCCTCTGCCCTACTGACACCGTCCTCTGCTCTACTGACACCGTCCTCTGCTCTACTGACACGGTCCTCTGCCCTACTGTCACCGTCCTCTGCCCTACTGACAACGTCCTCTGCCCTACTGACACCGTCCACTGCCCTACTGACAATGTCCTCTGCCCTACTGACACCGTCCTCTGCTCTACTGACACCGTCCTCTGCCCTACTGACACCGTCCTCTGCCCTACTGACACCGTCCTCTGCTCTACTGACACCGTCCTCTGCCCTACTGACACCGTCCTGTGCCCTACTGTCACCGTCCTCTGCCCTACTGACACCGTCCACTGCTCTACTGACACCGTCCTCTGCCCTACTGACACCGTCCTCTGCCCTACTGACACCGTCCTCTGCTCTACTGACACCGTCCTCTGCCCTACTGACACCGTCCACCATCCTCTGCCCTACTGACACCGTCCTCTGCCCTACTGACACCGTCCTCTGCTCTACTGACACCGTCCTCTGCCCTACTGACACCGTCCTCTGCTCTACTGACACCGTCCTCTGCCCTACTGACACCGTCCTCTGCCCTACTGACACCGTCCTCTGCTCTACTGACACCGTCCACTGCCCTACTGACACCGTCCACTGATCTACTGGCTGACAGTGTCCACTTTTAAGGTAGGCTATTTTCATATATTAACTGACATTTCTTTTATTAATTGAATCATATTTTATAGGTACACAAATGCTTTTGTTTTATTTAACCATGCCCCTTTAAGTCCCCCCCCCCCACTGTTAATGCAATGGGGCCCCAGTCACTGTTCACCGTAGCACGCCTTATTACTCCTCTCTTAGGGTAACCCAGAGTATTCTTATAATCCTATAGCGTGTACTACAAAAAAAAAGTGCCATGCGCCGCAAAAGTGTTCGGGTTTGAAGAAAAGGTGGCAACCCTACTGGGAACAGCAGATCTGTCATGTCGTCAGGCAGAACGGGGAATCACCTTGTTTACGAAGGCAGTTCCCCGGTTCTGCCTCTCCTCACCGCGATCACGAGTTGCCGGCAGACATCGAGTCTGCGGGCCCTGCGGGTGGGGGCACGCTCGCCAACCCTCCTTGCACAGACCTACATGCAGGTAGCAGAAAAATACAATACTATTATTGGCACAGCCAGATATTGAAGAAATAGGAAGGCTACAAAAACGGCCTTTAACATCCCTCAACCCCCTCCCCCTCCCCAAGTGCAAAAATATAAAGACCCGTACATTTGAGAAACACCCTAGAATCGTTTCGGCAATCTCAATATCACCGGCCTCAACCGGATTGATGTCGGAGCATCCAACGTGATTGCCAGCACAGTGGTTTATCATCTCCGTTCCTCACTAGACGGAATCAACTGGACTCGCGATTACCTATGACAGCCTCCAGTAAGTGTACTCAGACGACCAACCCCAAAAATGTACATTTGAAAAACCGCTGCGCAAATATCGCGTGGCTTAAAAAAATTGCAACACCATTTTATTCTCTAGGATCTCTGCTTTAAAAAATATATATATAATGTGTGGGGGGGTTGTAAGTAAATTTTCTAGAAAAAAAATAAAAAAATGCTGATCTTTTAACACGTAGGAGAGGAATGTCAGAATTGGCCGGGTAGGCAAGTGGTTGAAGATGAAACGTTAACTTCTTAGCGCCGAGGCCTGCCGGCCCTTTAAGCGGTTTATGATGGGGGCGGGGTTTAAGAGCACGTGGCAGCCGCGACTGTCGGGAGCTTTCGGTTTGGCACCGGTAACTGTGTGGGGCGCGGGCTCTTGGTATGGACAGCAATTCACGCAAATATGTGACCCCCCTCGGCACCAAGGACCAGGCGATGAGAGGCCACATATTTACGTGCAGCCGGCGCCAAAGGGTTAAGGATTCATCTCCTGATTGGAATGTGAATAGTGGAGGAATAACCGATCTCTCTCTCTTTCTCTTTCTTCTCAGCGTTTTCTGGAATTTGAGGAAACGGTAGAAGAATTGGTAACACCGGGTGACAGTAGAAATCTAGAATCCGGAGGGAATATCGTGGATTGTGCACTCTGCCGCGTGACACGCTGTTGGTCTAATCCACCCTGGGGCTGACATCAAAGAGTGACGGCACCGGAGTCCGGAGCGCCCGGGTTCATTACCCTGTGCCGCTGTGACCACATACAACAAAAACAGATTTTCCTGCTCAGTGTGCAAGCATAAACTGGACAATATCCTGTAACAGCAGCACGCCAAAAATACCCACATACCAGATAGAAGAACCCATTTCCCAAAAATGGGTGCGCTGTCACTTTAAGACATCATAACTAACAGTATAAAGTTCACCATAAATGTATCAATACATCAAAATCTGTGTAATCATATACAGTGCATAGCAACTCTGCACACCGCAATAGTATCAGCTGACAATTCATTAAAAGTCCAAGCCCCCATCAACAGACTTTTTACTGGACTTAAGCTACTGGCCGATTGAGCTACTGTGGATCATACCCTAAGGGTTTTTTTTTAGGTTTTTTTATTCTGATCTATACAATTTTCCCTCACTTCCTATCCCAGAGACACCACAAGAATTCAGAAGAAATCTCTCCAAAGGAATTCCCTTCTTCAACTGTTGTCGTCGGAGCAGGTGTCCCCGTTGGAAGATTTACCCTCTATTCCTGTTTTTGGAGACAACCGGATTTCACATATTTTCTGCCCCACCAGTACATAAAGGGAGGATCCCCCCCCCCTTGCCCCACTGTGGGGTCACAGACAAGAATACAAATTGGACAAGAGTTCTAACCCCTGTGGTTGTACATTTGTCTTTGTGTTGGAGACCTGAAGACAAGATCTGCAGTGATGAGGAAACCCACCAACTAACCAGCCTGGAATGCAGTCCTAGTTACCTGACAATCCTTCGCCTCTACATTGAAAGCATGGAAATAAAGAAATATTTGTCTTTAGATACTTTAAAAGAGAAGTATGGGAATCGGGGGTTACTGCAGATTCATACTTGCCTAGGTGTATGCAGCATCGGTCTGATATACAGTAAGGGTCACTGAAATTTTCACTGGGCACACTGGTTCCTGTTTGGCTGGGACTCCAAAAAAATTTGTAGCTCAACCAGCCTAGAATACAGTTCTAGTTACCTGACAATCCTTCGCCTCTACATCCAAAGCTGGGAAAAAAACGAAATCTTTGTCTGTAGATACTTTAATTCAAACACAAGACCAAAGGGATGCCCTGGATTCAGATATTTTAAAGAGGAAGTAAACCCTGATGAGTTTACTTCCTCTTTCATTCCCTGCAAAGGCAAAGCATAATGGACTACTATGCATCGCATCGCATCGCATCGCATAGTAGCCCATTATGTGTCACTTACCTGACACAGGAGCCAGCGAAGTCACTGCTGTCCCCTGTAGTCCGCCGCATCCATCTTGTTGGTGGGGTCTCGCAGCTCCGCCGCTGTCATTCGGCGAAGCCGCGATGACGTCACTCCCGCGCATGCGCACGGGAGCCGACACGCGCGGCAGCTCCGTCGCTGAGAATGCCGCGCTCAGTGCGCCTGCGCTCCGCTGTCTACGGCGCATGCGCCGTTGACAGCTGTGCCAGTTTTCGGGCAAATATCTCCTAAACCATATAGGTTTAGGAGATATTGCTTGGACCTACAGGTAAGCCTTAATCTAGGCTTACCTGTAGGTCAAAGTGGTTTGTAAGGGTTTACAACCACTTTAAGGGTCACTGAAATTCACAGGCACACTGGTTCCGAATTGGCTGAGACTCCACAAAATGGGTAGTCCAACGAGCCTGGAATGCAGTTCTAGTTACCTGAAAACCTTTCACCTCTATATCCAAAGCACGGAAATAAAGAAATCTTTGTCTTTAGATACTTTAAAAGAGAAGTATGGGAAATCAGGGGGTTACTGCAGATTCATACTTGCCTAGGTGTATGCAGCTTCTGTCCCCTGGCACAACTTCACTGAGAACCGAGCGATCAAACACCGCTGATGGCTCGGTTCTCTCAGCTCCCCGAGCAGAGAGCTGCTGACTGTCAATCAGCAGCTCCCCTGCTCTGCTCCTCCACACTCATTAGAGCGCTGGGGCTGAGCCATCAATCGGTCCAGGCACCTGGCAGATCCAGACTCCGAGAGTCGGGATGACGCGGTGCCTGGACTGATATTAGTGACGTCAGCAGAGAGTGGACTTCAGACCGCTCTCTGCTGAAACCGGGTCACAGGAGTGCAAAACGAACTGCACTCCTGTGACCCACAGGAGAAGCCCAGCCAAACGAGCTCAGGCTGGACTTCTCCTTTTAATCTAAACGCAAAAACAAACAGAGCCTGGAGCCTCTTGTGTGGGTCTGCGGGATGGGAACAAGGCAAGCTGGAGGTGGGACTCTCGGTGCTGTGTGGACTGAAGGGACCACCTGATGTGAAAAGAGGCTGTCACTGTGACTCAGGAGGGAACGTGTCCTGTCGGTGATCTGCGCTGTCGGTGATCTGCGCTGTCGGTGATCTGCGCTGTCGGTGATCTGCGCTGTCGGTGATCGGTGCTGTCGGTGATCTGTGCTGTCGGTGATCTGTGCTGTCGGTGATCGGTGCTGTTGGTGATCTGTGCTGTCGGTGATCTGTGCTGCCGCACACTGCTGTCACGGTGAGAGTCAGTTTCCTGTGCAGGTGTCGCCCATTCTAATTTTTATTTCCCCTCCTAAATCCTGTCCCTGAGCTACTTACCAACTATATCCAAAATAAAGAATGCTTTTTGCCTCAATGTCTACCTTAAATCACATGGCTAATTGTATATTGTACTTGTTTGTAGCCTAAATACTGAAATTTGCACTTAAACCTGTAGTTTTGGAAATGTCAGTAAAAACTGTAAGTGTCAGTAAATTTTGTGCATTGTGTCAGTAAATGTCAATCTTTATAGGCGCTTATCCTCCTGTGGAAGCGACCTTTTCGGGAAACATGTTCAGGCTACTTTGACCTATGCCAATCCCCCTCAGACCTTATCAGTCCTCAAGCAATGGGCTGCAGTTTTATCATCCCTACGGGATTGGTCTGGGTCATTTGACTGGCAGAGGGGGCGCTACAATAATATGATATTTTGCATAGGAGACCATTCACAGCGAATCGCTGGCATTGAAGGGAATTTAGAGAAGGGCACTTGGAGTCCATCATCAGCTCACTTTCACATTCAGGGCTCTGAAACTGGTAAAGTCCAGGATGTGAGGGGTTTGCAGTTAAATTATTAATCTGCAGCGGGGGGGTCTCCAAACTTTCTAAACAAAGGGCTAGTTGACTGTCCTTCAGACTTTAGGGAGGGGCCGGACTGTGGCCAGTGGGAGTAGGGAAATGTCCCGACTTCAGTGGGAAAAAGTACCGTATTTTTCGCTCCATAAAACGCACCTGACCATAAGACACACCTGACCATAAGACGCACCTGACCATAAGACGCACCTAGGTTTTAGAGGTTGAAAACAAGAAAAAAATATTCTGAACCAAATGTTGTACTAAAATATTTTCCAGTGCCCATGAAATGCAGAGTGACCATTACCATAGAAAGTATTGGCAGGGTATTGGCATGGTATGGCAGAGTGTTGGCAGGGTATGGCAGAGTATTGGCAGGGTATTGCAGAGTATTGGCAGGGTATGGCAGAGTATTGGCAGGGTATTGCAGAGTATTGGCAGGGTATGGCAGAGTATTGGCAGGGTATTGGCATGGTATTGGCAGAGTATTGGCAGTGTATTGCAGAGTATTGGCAGGGTATGGCAGAGTATTGGCAGGGTATTGCAGAGTATTGGCAGGGTATGGCAGAGTATTGGCAGGGTATTGGCATGGTATGGCAGAGTATTGGCAGTGTATTGCAGAGTATTGGCAGGGTATGGCAGAGTATTGGCAGGATATTGGCATGGTATTGGCAGGGTATTGGCATGGTATGGCAGAGTATTGGCAGAGTATTGGCAGGGTATGGCAGTGTATTGCAGAGTATTGGCAGGGTATGGCAGAGTATTGGCAGAGTATTGGCAGTGTATTGCAGAGTATTGGCAGGGTATGGCAGAGTATTGGCAGGGTATTGGCATGGTATTGGCAGGGTATTGGCATGGTATGGCAGAGTATTGGCAGGGTATGGCAGAGTATTGGCAGGGTATGGCAGAGTATTGCAGAGTATTGGCAGGGTATGGCAGAGTATTGGCAGTGTATTGCAGAGTATTGGCAGGGTATGGCAGAGTATTGGCAGTGTATTGCAGAGTATTGGCAGGGTATTGCAGAGTATTGGCAGGGTATGGCAGAGTATTGCAGAGTATTGACAGGGTATTGCAGAGCATTGCATGGTATTGCAGGGTATTGGCAGGGTATTGGCAGGTTATGAAGGGATGGCTGTGACTGCACTTGTCACAGAGCAGCTCTGTGGGCACTACAGATGCAGCCCACAGCGCTGCTGCCATCCGATCTCTCCCCTCCACTGTACAGCTCTGGAGCGTGGCGGGGGCGCGGTGCCAAGCGTATATGTGCACCATAAGACGCAGGCACATTTTCCCCCATATTTCTGGGGGGAAAAAGTGCGTCTTATAGTCCAAAAAATACGGTAATGCCCCATCATTTGTTTAAGTGGAAATACTTGTGTCCCGTTGTTGGTGCCATTGGGATAAATTGTGCCCCATCATTGGTATGATTGGGATAGATTGTGCCCCATCATTGGTATCATTGGGATAAATTGTGCCCCATCATTGGGATAAATTGTGCCCCATCAATGGCGTCATTGGGAGGAACTGTGCCCCATCATTGGTGTCATTGGGAGGAACTGTGCCCCATCATTGGTGTCATTGGGAGGAACTGTGCCCCATCATTGGTGTCATTGGGAGGAACTGTGCCCCACTGTTCATCAGTGGATGAAATAGTGCCCCAAGGGCCAGATAAAAGCAAGCAAAGGGCCGTATCTGGCCCCCGGCCCACAGTTTAGAGACCACTGCTCTAAAGTTTGTGGCCAGCTCATGGTTAACCACTTGCAGACCAGCCACAGTATACTGCGGCGGGTCAGCATGTGTAGGTAAAATCACATATATGTACGTCATTTTGCCTACTTGGGCTAAGATGGGTGCCGCAAACCCCCCGCAATATCTGTGTCCACCGGACAAAGTGTATTGCAGATCCCGGTACTCGGGGCCCGGTGATCACGTGTTCACTATGAAATCACATGACCGCAATGTCAACAAAGCATTATTCATAACAGCTGTGTTGACTATGCTGTGATTGGCCCACAGTTATCACATGGTACCTGGAACAAACACAGCACCCTGTACCATGTGATTAGCTGTAGCCAATCGCTAGTGATCGCAGCTGTTGTGAATAGTTGAGCCACTGGTGACTGTAAAAAACGTGGCAGTTACAATGCTCTTCGTTGCAACAGTGAAGTGTACAAAAAAATAATCCAAGATCGCCCCCCAGAGTAGTAATGTTAATATGGTGACACTCAACTACTCTGATGAAAGTATAAAAATGTTAAAAAATGTTTTTTTAAAAATAGAATAAAAAATTATTTACATTTTTTTATTAACATACTAACACCAGTCAGTGTCCCTGATCACCGCCACACCGGTCATATGAAAACTCTGTACAGCTCTGGTCACAGTATGTAAAAAAAAAAAAAAAAAATCTTAATTTTGAAAAAAAATTGTGACAAAAAATTATAACTTCCAAAAATTCTCCATGCCTCTTACTAAATACTTTCCAAAAAGGGGTAATTTGGGGGGTATTTGTACTGTCCTGGTGTTTTTTTTTTTTTTTTTACGGCTTCAAGAAATGAGATAGACCTACAGTACATCAGGATCGAATATACTGTATATACCAGGCATCACTAAAAATGGCGGACCGTGGTCCGGATCAGGACCCCGACCGAGTTTCCGTCTTATCCAGACTGCTGCAGTCCTGCCATTTAGGAGCTGGCTTTACCCCCCCCCCCCCCCAAGTCTTGATCTGATGGGATCTGATGTAAGAATAGAGTTGTGATTTAAGAGGGTGGGGGGGGGGACTAAGAAGTGAAGGACCTGAGTCATCACACCAACATGATTCGGACCCCGGTTGTAAGAAATTTTTTTTACTGATTGGACCTCCGTGAATTCTAATTCATTACCCCGGCTATATACACCATAGTTTGTAGGCGATACAACTTTCACACAAACACATCAATATACACTTATTGGGATTATAGTTTTTTTTGTTTTTGTTTTTAATATCGCAAAAAAAAAACTGTCAAATACCACCAAAAGAAAATTCTATTTGAAAAAAAAGAAATGATAAAAATGTAATTTGGGTACACTGTTGTATGACCGTGCAATTGGCAGTTAAAGTAGCGCAGTGCTTAATAGCAAAAAAATGGCCTGGTCATGGGGGGGGGGGGGTAAAACCTTGCGGAGGCCAAGTGGTTAATGGATCCCCTCTGTTATTAAATCCCCCTACACTACTTCCTTGCCCCGTACCTGTGTGGATGGAAGACAATGAGCTACGTCACACAGCCTGGAACCCTCCAGGACCGCACATGGAAGGTGTTGGAAAGGCACCGCTCCCTGCCTCCATCGAAGACAATGTAGGGAAAGATTCAGTTCATGGTAAACCATAGAGACCTGGCCCACTGAAATATATCATTTACATAGATTTAAATATGAATTATAATTCTGGTTTCATAATGATAACATTGGGGGTCATCCTGCAAACACCCAGATACATAGACATGGATTCCGGAAGAAAGTGACGTGTGTAAAAGGGAATTGAATATTAGAGATCCTGGTGATGAAGAGGACAACATGCTGGGGACAGGTCTTCCATGTAGCAGGTGGACTTTTCTGGTGTCTTTGGTCTCTTTTCTCTTATTGTTGATTTTTCTGCTGAGTTCTCAGTTCCCGAAGAAGAGAGTCCATGGGCAATATAAAGGATCCCGTACTACAGGAGGTGGATGAACAACTAAGCTGTCATATAAAGGTTGGCATTTTATGACAGACCTCACACCCCCCCTGCTGACAGACCTCACACCCCCCCTGCTGACAGACCTCACACCCTCCCCCACTGACAGACCTCACATCCTCTCCTGCTGACAGACCTCACACCCACCCTGCTGACAGACCTCACACTCCCCTGCTGACAGACCTCACATCCTCCCCTGCTGACAGACCTCACACCCACCCTGCTGACAGACCTCACACCCCCCCCCCCTGCTGACAGACCTCACACCCTCCCCTGATGACAGACCTCACACCCTCCCCTGCTGACAGACCTCACACCCCCCCGCTGACAGACCTCACATCCTCCCCTGCTGACAGACCTCACACCCACCCTGCTGACAGACCTCACACCCCCCCTGCTGACAGACCTCACACCCTCCCCTGCTGACAGACCTCACACCCTCCCCTGCTGACAGACCTCACACCCCCCCCCTGCTGACAGAACTCATGACCCGTGTAGCCCAGATATACACTCTCTGCTGAAATAGCCTCTTTTACTCCTACCCCTTTTTCCCTTAATAATAGACCACACAGTTCTCGTGGAGTAAACTGGCCACAACAGCCTTTATTAAACCAACCAAATAAAACTCCAAATTACTTTAATAATAAATAACATATTAACACATATAAACCAAGAAACAACATGTTTCACCTGATTGATTGGTCAGTGACGGAGCTAAACTCCTTCTTACCATATACCTATAAATATATATATATATATATATATATATATATATATATATATATATATATATATATATATATATATATATATATATATATATATATATACACACACACACCAGGGGGCACTGCGGGACTTTTTCCATAACCTCATAGGCCTCCAGCTGTCCCGCTCGGAGACAACCAACGTTCCCGCAGTGCAACAACACCAGTATTCATCAAAACCTTTGATGTACACACCGGAGGGGCCATCTACCGACGAGCCCCCCACCCACTTTACCACCTCTATAACTGCTACCGTCACTGACCAATAAATAACTACCGCCACAGCCTGAAAGGGTGAAACCTCAACCTTGATGGCACCTCCACACCCGCAGGGCCGCCTGAATGCTGTCCTGAAGCCCCAAAGACCAAAGGTCAATGCCCACATCCGTGAGGTGGACCCCATCCTTCCTTAAATAAAGACCAACGTTGATCTCCAATTCTCTATGGCGAATCACCATCCCCCCTTCTTTTGCCAAAAACCTCCCGACCACCTTATTGACACTAATCCGTGCCTTATTAAGTCTGTACACAGACCGGGCCATGCGCCATGTCGTCCGCGCCACCATGTCCGACCACAGCAGCAACGTGTCCGGGAAAGCTGTACGCAGGTAGACCAGGTCGGCCTTGATATCCGCGATCAGGTCCCTGACCGTTCGGAAACCCAGGTCGTTACCTCCTGCATGAATGACCAACACATCCGGCGGTCTGTCCAACCAAAAATATCTTTCCACTTCTGGGACCACCCTGCCCCACATCATACCCGGCCTACCCAGCCACCGGATGGTCGCCTCCCGCCCGGAGATCCCCAACTGTCTCCCACCTGGTCTTGCGTCCCCTCTCCTGGCCCCCCAGCACACATACGAATGCCCCAGGATCCAGACGAGGCGTGTAGGCCCTCCATCTGAAACAACAAACAGAACGTAGCAATCACTCACCAACCACTGTACAGAAATTTTTATTTGTATGTTTTTTTTTTTTTTTTTATTCACAAACCAACTGCGGTCTAACATAAGTACGGAATCGTTTGGATTCCCATCTCCCCAGCCTACACACCTCCGTTTCATCCAACCCGCTTCTGGCGGCCTCCGTGGCCGCCCCGATACGGAAGGAGTGGGAAGCGTATGCTGAACCATCCAAGCCCAACCTCTGTAAGCATTTTCGCAGTACCGCCACAAACTGGTATTTCGATAAGAAAGACCCATCCGCATGAACCAATAAAGGACCACCCCCTGCCGGTCTCTCACGTACAAAACTCCCAACCGCCCGTACTGGGCATGCCACACAGCCCGGCAACGCGTACAACGACAGTCGAACCCCCCACACCTTGTTGGTCCCTTTTGGACCTCCTCAACAGCACCGATACTTTATCGCCGAACACTTCCACATCGCGTGCCAACAAACCACCCCCAACCGCCCTAGAAGGGCTCACCAATTCCCCAATCCTGAACGCCCCAAAAAACGCCAGTGAAAAAGCCGCCAAAAACAACAACCTTTCGAAGTGTGACGAGCATACCGATCCCAATTGTGCGCATAACGCACAAAAGTAATAGGCCGCCTCGTATCCTTACTCCTATGCTCCCTCCGATATCCCTTAATAGCCTGCTTCACCCAAAAATCCTTCGTCCAATCCACCATCCCACGCAGCTTGAAACAAAACGCCAACCCTGTCAATTTCCTATTTATGGATGAAACCGACTTTCCCTCCTCCATGTTCCTGGATACCAAATACAACACCAAAAGCCTCAGCGCACGCTCCTCACCCCCGACCTCTGCCTCCTGAACCAAAGTCAGCCATTCCTGCCATACCTTATTATAAGCCGAGCATGTGGCCGCACTTACGGACCGCCGGATCCATCCCGCGGCGATTCCAATGGCAAATCCCAAATCCAGCCCGGGGCAAGGGACTCCCTCCTTCTTCGCGTCCGGCGCCAGATTCCTGAACCTGTCCCACTGGAACCGAGACAAAGAATCAGCCAGGGCATTATCAACCCCCGGGATATGCACAGCATATAGAAAAATGTTTAACTGCAAGCAGCGCAACACCAACTGCCGCATCAGCCGTATGACGGGTTGTGAAGATGCCGACATGCTGTTGATCACCTGCACAACCCCCATATTATCGCAATTTAGCCGCAATTTCAGGTTCCGGCAAGCCTGCCCCCATAGTTCCAACGCCAGTACCACCGGAAAAAGTTCCAGCAGCACCAAATTCTTAAGGAAACCCGCCTCCACCCAAGATTGCGGCCACGGCTCTGCGCTCCAATGACCTTGAAAGAACGCTCCGTATCCTGTGGATCATGCGGCGTCAGTAACCAATTCCACGTCGAAGTTGCTCACCGGGCCCGACATCCATACTGACTTGCCATTGTACTCAGTCAGGAATCGATACCACACCAAAAGGTCTTCCCTATGTTCCCTAGTCAATCTGATGAAGTGTGTAGGCGCCCTCACCCCGGATGTGGCTGCCGACAGCCTGCGACAAAATATCCTCCCCATGGGAATGATCCTACACGCAAAATATAATTTACCCAACAACGATTGCAACGCACGCAACTGAACCTTTTTACAACCATGAATCTCCCGAATTTCCCTCTGCAAGTCCCTGAGCTTCCCCTCCGGCAATCTGCACTCCATCGCCACGGAGTCAATCACTATGCCCAAGAAGCTCAGCTCCGTACGTGGGCCCTCCGTCTTATCAGCTGCCAAAGGCACCCGAAATCTCTCCGCAATGTGCTGCAACGTGGACAGCAGAATCGCACACACATTGGAAGAAGGAGGGCCCACACAGAGAAAATCAACCAAGTAGTGGATGACGGAGTCAACACCTGCCACGTCCCGAACCACCCACTCTAAAAAGGAGCTAAACGCCTCAAACATCGCGCAGGAAATGGAACAACCAATCGGTAAACATCTATCTACATAAAACCGGTCGTGCCAACAACAACCCAGCAAATGAAAACTATCCGGGTGAACCGGCAAAAGTCGAAACGCAGATTCCACGTCAGACTTTGCCATCAACGCCCCACGACCGTAGCGCCTCACCCAGCGGACCGCCGCATCAAACGACGTATACGACACCGTACAAGCCTCTGGGTCGATGAAATCGTTCACCGACCCCCCCTTCGGGAATGACAAGTGGTGAATCTACCAAAACTTGTGAGGCTCTTTTTTGGGAACCACACCCAACGGCGACACCACCAACTCGGCTAACGGTCTCGTCGCAAAAGGCCCCGCCATTCTCCCCAAGGCCACCTCCTTAGCCAGCTTCTCAGAAACCACCGCTGGGTGCTCCAAAGCCGACTTCAAATTTTTCGCCAGCGGGGGCACCACCGTCAACGCACACGGGATCCGAAACCCATGCCGAAAACCGGCGTAGAGCAACCCCGCTGCCGCCCATCCTTTCCCACATCACCGGCGTCGTCCCTCTTGTGCGAAGGCTCTCCGGCACGTTTTCCCTTTTTAAAACACCGCGCGAGCGCGTGTCCTCCCCCGCAGCCCGAACACTCGTGTTTGAACTTGCAGGCACCACCAAACTTGCAGGAGCCCATCGTTGAACTGCCAGCACACTCCCCCATTTTTTCCGGCCGACAGTCCCGAAGAGTGGCTACTCCCGGCCCCCCCTTGAAATGGCTGATTAGGGGTCCTTGCCGACGCCATTAGCCTCATCCAGAGGCTAATGTCCTTGTGGTCCCAACGCAAGGCAGGTCGCACCGCCCTGCGTTGCCGGAACTGCTCGTCGTAGCGAAGCCACGCCGTGCCACCATAAACCCTATAGGCCTCCCCAACAGCGTCCATGTAACAAAATAAGGCCGAACAGTGTTCGGGGGTTCTTTTCCCCAATGACGCTTGCAAAAATGGCGAATGCTTGTAACCAGTTAGCAAATGTGCGCAGGATTAAATGGTACCGACGTTTTTCTTCATCCTCCTTCTTTGTATCATCTGGCTTAACCCTATCCAGGTTGAACTTCTCCAGGGGCAAAAGGGAGAAAATCTCCACATACTCCCCTTTCCAGATTTTTTCCCTCACCTCCTGTTTTAAATGTGCCCCTAACAGTCCCTCGAAGCATAAATATACCTCGCACCGAGCCGCATCTGCGATCCTCACGATGTCCGACCTCGCCGTCTTCTCCGCGCCCCGCGGATCCACCGTACTCACCTTTTCCGAAGTACCCGGCGCCACACTGCCCGTGGGAACCGCCCCGGTCCCCTCACTTAGCACCCCCTCGGCGACCCCAGTAGCCGCTCCGCTGGCCGTGCCCACGCCGCCAACACCTCGCCCCTCCACCGGATCCAGAACTTGACTACCATCAAAACGGCCCACCAGAACCCGCAAACCCTCCAACAGTTCGTGCATCTGTCCCCGCGCCCCCCCCTGTGGACACACTCCCGCCCCGCGTCTGGTCAGAGGTAGCCAGCGGCGGTGCGGGAGGCCCTGTCACCCCCCCCCCCCACCGACACAGAATCCAACAAACTCTTCAAAGCATTAGTGAATATAACATTGTCGTTCGACTTACCGGGCTGACCGGGTGGTCTCCCCACAGCCGCTGATTGGACCTCCCTTGACGTGATCGGCCGACTGGGCACCTCCTCCTCTTCGGACAGCTCTCCCTCCGATCTGCTCACACCGTCCAAGTCCTCCACGCACGGCGACCCCCCCTGGCGAGGGGCCCCTGGATGGCAGGCTGCTCCGTGCCCCATACTGACTGCCAACTGCCCCCCCCGCTGTCTCTCGGCTCTGCTGGCAGGCGGGCCGATCCGGGCACCGCTCCTGCTCCGTGATGCCCTCACTTGGTCACTTGTTGGCCTCCGCCCTACATAGTGCCCACTGTCATACTCTCCACACTTCTCTCCTATACATAGTGCCCACTGTCATACCCTCCACACTTCTCATCTATACATAGTGCCCACTGTCATACCCTCCACACTTCTCATCTATACATAGTGCCCACTGTCATACCCTCCACACTTCTCATCTATACATAGTGCCCACTGTCATACCGTCCACACTCCTCTCCTATACATAGTGACCACTGTCACACCCTCCACACTCCTCTCCTGTACATAGTGACCACTGTCACATACTGCTCACTGTCATATCCCCCACATTCCTCTCCTGTACATACTGCCCACTGTCATACCCTCCACACTCCTCTCCTGTACATACTGCTCACTGTCATATCCCCCACACTCCTCTCCTGTACATACTGCCCACTGTCATATCCCCCACACTCCTCTCCTGTACATACTGCCCACTGTCATACCCTCCACACTCCTTTCCTGTACATACTGCCCACTGTCATACCCTCCACACTACTCTCCTGTACATACTGCCCACTGTCATACCCTCCACACTCCTTTCCTGTACATACTGCCCACTGCCATACCCTCCACACTCCTCTCCTGTGCATACTGCCCACTGTCATACCCTCCACACTCCTCTCCTGTACATGCTTCCCATTATCGTACCCTCCACACTCCTCTCCTCTACATACTGCCCACTGTCATACCCTCCACACTCCTTTCCTGTACATACTGCCCACTGTCATACCCTCCACACTCCTCTCCTCTACATACTGCTCACTGTTATACCCTCCACACTCTTCTCCTGTACATACTGCTCTCTGTCATACTCTCCACACTCCTCTCCTGTACATACTACCCACTGTCATACCCTCCACACTCCTCTCCTGTACATACTGCCCACTGTCATACCCTCCACACTCCTCTCCTGTACATACTACCCACTGTCATACCCTCCACACTCATCTCCTGTACATACTGCCCACTGTCATACCCTCCACACTCATCTCCTCTACATACTGCCCATTATCATACCCTCCACACTCCTTGCCTGTACATAGTGCCCACTGTTATACCCTCCACATTCCTCTCCCTCACCTGCACATACTTCACACTTTTATACCATCCATACTCCTCCCCTATGCCTCTTACCCACAAAAACAGTTCTTTAAAATGATTCTGAATATCCTCAATGTTACCAGCTCTAGAATGGGCACTCTTGTTAGTTCAACTAAAGGAAATCTTCTCAGTCCTCATATTTGTTGTGCCCCATTATTAGTACTTATTTCATGTTGTGATTACTATTGTGATGTATAGAGGAACACGGGGGATGTCAGCTACTCTAAATATAGCACTGGAAAAAAAAAGTGTCCCAGGAAATACTTTTGAAATCTTGGCACCTGATCACTGCCCAAGGGCCACCAGGTCAGTAAGGGGCCCCATGAGAGGCTCCTGGGATCCTATGATAGTAACCGCTTGCCGACCGCCTCACGCCGATATATGTCGGCAGAAGGGCTCGTACAGGCAAACTAAAGTACCTGTACATTGCCCTTTAAGAGGCGGCCTGCGGCAAGCTCCATGGGTCGGGTCGCGGGTCCCGTGGACTCGATCGACCCGGGGATACCCGCGATCGCCTCACGTAGAGGAAGAACGGGGAGATGGTAATGTAAACAAGCATCTCCCTGTTCTGCCTAGTGACAGTGTCACTGATCTCTGCTCCCTGTGATCGGGAGCTATGATCAGTGATGTGTCAAACACAGCCCCTACCCCCACAGTTAGAAACACTCCCCAGGACACACTTAACCCCTACACTGCCACCTAGTGGTTAACCCCCTTCACTGCCAGTTGCATTTACACAGGAATTAGTGCATTTGTATAGCACTGATCGCTGTATAAATGACAGTGGTCCCAAAAAAGTGTCAAAAATGTCCGACGTGTCCGCCGTAATGTCGCAGTCACAATAGAAATCGCTGATCGCCACCGTTATTGTAAAAATAATGATTCATAAAAATGCCATAAAAACTATCCCCTATTTTGTAAACGCTATAAATTTTGCGCAAACCAATCAATAAACACTTATTGCGATTTTTTTTGTTGCCAAAAATATGTAGAAGAATACGTATCGGCCTAAACTGGGGAAAAAATGTTTTTATATATATTTTTGGGGGGATATTTATTCTAGCAAAATGTAAAAAATATTGTATTTTTCTTCAAAATTTTCGCTCTTTTTTTGTTTATAGCGCAAAAAAATAAAAACCGCAGAGGTGATCAAATACCACCAAAAGAAAGTTCTATTTGTGGGGAAAAAGAAACGTCATTTTTGTTTGGGAGCCACGTCGCACGACCGCGCAATTGTCAGTTAAAGCGACGCAGTGCCGAATCGCAAAAAGTGCTCTGGTCAGGAAGGGGGTAAATCCTTCCGGGGCTGAAGTGGTTAAACCAGTAAACTGCGCTAACATTACTACTTTTTAGAGGCCCTGGGGTAGGTTATGCCATAATGTAAAGTATGCACAGCATATTAGCACATTGGGGCACACTTACCTGCCAGACTGAGCCCTCCAGTGCTGTGCTGTGACCAAGCCGGTGGGTCCCGGGTGCTTCCATCTTCACCCGGTCTTCCTTCCGGGTGCCTTGGGTCACTTGCCTTGGCCAGGCTGCATTGATGTCAGTCCCACGCATGCTCATGCGCATCCTCTCCTTCTCTCTCATCCCCCCTCCCTTACCCCTCACCCCTCTCTCATCCCCCCTCTCTCATCCCCCCTCTCTCACTCTCTCGCTCTCACCCCCTTTCTCTCTCTCACCCCCTTTCTTTCTCTCACCCGCTTTCTCTTTCTCTCTTATCTCCTTTCTCTCTCTCTCATCCCCTTTCTCTCTCTCATCCTCCCTCCCTTACCCCTAGCCCCTCTCTCACCCCCCCTCTCTCATTCCCTTGCTCTCTCTCGTCCCCTTTCTCTCTCTCTCTTTCTCTCTCATCTCCTTTCTCACTCTCTCTCATCCCCCCTCCCTTACCCCTAGCCCCTCTCTGATTCCCTTTCTCTCTCTCATCCCCTTTCTCTCTCTCTCATCCCCTTTCTCTCTCTCATCCCCTTTCTCTCTCTCTTTCTCTCTCTCTCTCATCTCCTTTCTCTCTCTCTCTCTCTCTCTCATCTCCTTTCTCTCTCTCTCATACCCCCTCCCTTACCCCTAGCCCCTCTCTCACCCCCTCTCTCTCTCATCCCCTTTCTCTCTCTCTTATCCCCTTTCTCTCTCACATCCCCTTTCTCTCTCTCTCGTTCTCTCTCTCTCATCTCCTTTTTCTCTCTCTCACCCCCTTTCTCTCTCTCTCTCTCTCATCTCCTCTCTCTCTCTCTCTCTCATCCCCATCCCTTACCCCTCACCCCTCTCTCATCCCCTCTCTATCTTTCTCTCTATCATCCCCTTTCTCTCTCTCTCTCATCCCCTTTCTCTCTCTCTCTCATCCCCTTTCTCTCTCTCTCATCCCCCTCCCTTACCCCTCACCCCTTTCTCATCCCCCCTCTCTCTCTCATCCCCTTTCTCTGTCTCTCTGTCTCTCTCTCTCTCATCACCCTCTCTCTCATTCCTTTTCTCTCTCTCTCTCTCTCTTTCTCTCTCTCTCATTACCCTCTCTCTCATCCCCTTTCTCTGTCTCTCTCTCTCTCACTCTCTCGCTCTCACCCCCTTTCTCTCTCTCACCCCCTTTCTCTCTCTCTTATCTCCTTTCTCTCTCTCTCATCCCCTTTCTCTCTCTCATCCTCCCTCCCTTACCCCTAGCCCCTCTCTCACCCCCCTCTCTCATTCCCTTTCTCTCTCTCATCCCCTTTCTCTCTCTCGTCCCCTTTCTCTCTCTCTCTTTCTCTCTCATCTCCTTTCTCTCTCTCTCATCCCCTTTCTCTTTCTCTCTCTCTCATCCCCCTCCCTTACCCCTAGCCCCTCTCCCACCCCCTCTCTCTCTCATCCCCTTTCTCTCTCTTATCCCCTTTCTCTCTCTCGCATCCCCTTTCTCTCTCTCTCGTTCTCTCTCTCTCTCATCTCCTTTCTCTCTCTCTCACCCCCTTTCTCTCTCTTTCTCTCTCTCTCTCTCATCCCCATCCCTTACCCCTCACCCCTCTCTCATCCCCTCTCTATCTTTATCTCTCTCTCATCCCCTTTCTCTCTCTCTCATCCCCCTCCCTTACCCCTCACCCCTCTCTCATCCCCCCTCTCTCTCTCATCCCCTTTCTCTGTCTCTCTCTCTCTCATCACCCTCTCTCTCATTCCTTTTCTCTCTCTCTCTCTCTCTCTTTCTCTCTCTCATCACCCTCCCTCTTATCCCTTTTCTCTCTCTCTCTCTCTTTCTCTCTCTCTCTCACCCCCCCTCTCTCTCTCTCATTCCCCCTCTCTAATTGGCATTGGCAAGTACTAAAGAAAAAAAAGTATCGGTACACGTAATCACTGTAAAAAAAAAAAAATTGGTATCGGTGCATCCCTATGTAAAACCGAAACATCTTTTTCTTTGCGCACACTTTAATGTGATTTACACCAATTCTGAACCGTCCTACAAACCTCCCCAGTCTTCTCCGATGCCACGCAGGAGGCGGGGCAGAAGTGATTGGTGACTCTATGCTGGGTCTTCTCCGATGCCACGCAGGAGGCGGGGCAGAAGTGATTGGTGACTCTATATGGAAACCAGGCAAATCTCCAAACTGCAATACTTTGACTCTCATAATTATTTGTAGACTTGTCTCTCTGACAGTCAAACAAGTCAAGTCCAGACAAGACTCGTGACTGCTGGTACATCACATAAATGTGCGCCGTAATGTATTATAATTTCAAATGTTATTTCTATAATTCTGGATTCCTCATTAAGTAACCGTATCGTCAGGAGTGGCCCAACCCCCGAGCCACACCCAGAAAGCTGATTCTAATAGAAAAGGAGTGTAAAGCATTGGAATGGGACATTGGAGGAGCCGGCGCCCGGAGAGGACAACATGTCGGGGACAAGTCCTCTGTGCCCAACCTTCCTGGTCTTTGTGCTGTGTTTGGTGTCGTCCATAAGTTCTCCTTTTACAGAGACGAGAGCGATTGGAATATATCGACCTAAAGAGCTGGATAAACATCTACCTGCCCAGGAGAGTGAGGTAGGTGGCCCATTTAAGACGGTTCTGTCCTGTTTAATGAGTGGTGGGAACGTCTCCCAGCTGATGGTGTAGCGGGAGACTTAGGGTTGCCACCTTTTGTTCAAATCAAACCCGGACACTTTAGCGGAGCACGCCAATTTATTTATTTTTTATAGTATAAACTATACATATATTTTGCTACTAAATAACATTTCTAATCATATGAAGTTAATAACAAGAGTTCCCCTTTACATCAGAGTCCACAGAGTTCTCCTTTTACATCTGAACCCGCAGAGTTCCCTTTCACTGTAAGGGGGGACTCTCCAGACTCTGATGTAAGGGAGAACTCTGGGGACTCTAACATAAGGGATGCTCTGGGAACCCTGATCTAAGGGGGAACACTGAGAACTCTGATGTACGGAGAGGACTCTAATGTAAGGGGGAACACTGTGGCTTCTGATGTAAAGGGGAAATCTGATGTAAGGGATGCTCTGGGAACCCTGATTTAAGGGGGAACACTGAGAACTCTGATGTACGGAGAGGACTCTGATGTAAGGGGGAACACTGTGGCCTCTGGTGTAAAGGGGAAATCTGATGTAAGGGATGCTCTGGGAACCCTGATCTAAGGGGAAACACTGAGAGCTCTGATGTACGGAGAGGACTCTAATGTAAGGGGGAACACTGTGGCTTCTGATGTAAAGGGGAAATCTGATGTAAGGGATGCTCTGGGAACCCTGATTTAAGGGGAAACACTGAGAGCTCTGATGTACGGAGAGGACTCTAATGTAAGGGGGAACACTGTGGCTTCTGATGTAAAGGGGAAATCTGATGTAAGGGATGCTCTGGGAACCCTGATCTAAGGGGGAACACTGAGAGCTCTGATGTACGGAGAGGACTCTAATGTAAGGGGGAACACTGTGGCCTCTGGTGTAAAGGGGAAATCTGATGTAAGGGATGCTCTGGGAACCCTGATCTAAGGGGGAACACTGAGAGCTCTGATGTACGGAGAGGACTCTAATGTAAGGGGGAACACTGTGGCCTCTGGTGTAAAGGGGAAATCTGATGTAAGGGATGCTCTGGGAACCCTGATCTAAGGGGGAACACTGAGAACTCTGATGTACGGAGAGGACTCTAATGTAAGGGGGAACACTGTGGCCTCTGGTGTAAAGGGGAAATCTGATGTAAGGGGTGCTCTGAGAACCCTGATTTACATTAGTGTACTCACTCAGAGGCAGGAGAGAGGAGGGCGGAGACTTCAGTGACAGACAGGGATGGATGGTGAGCTCACTCACCCCTTGGCAGTCAGAACCTCTCATCCAGATGTATCCGAGGCTGCTGAATTCAAATTTCCGGCCCCCACTTTCCTTTTCTGAGGCAGACACAGAGGGGTGAGGGGAAAGAGGTGCTGATCGAGCCCTCTCTCCTCTCCCGTCTGTGTGTGTGTGTGTGTTTCGTGGGGGGTGGGGGGGATTGTTAGTGTTGGCTTTGGGCAGTGTGAAAGAGTTTAACAGACACTTTCAGCTTAGACAACTGCAGCTAGGAACCCTGCTGGGAAACCAGTCCAGTCTAAATAATGTGTCCGGGTTTCAGGGAGTCTGAAACCCGGACGCATGATTCCAAACCCGAAATGTCCAGGTGAATCCTGGACAGGTGGCAACCCTAGGGAGACTCGTTATCCTGGGAAGACGTTCCGGGGGATAATTACTTCTGGCTTTAATGGATACATTTTGTCGCTCTATATTTGTGACTACTAGAACAAGAACCATTAAACTTAGGGACATTTTTCTAAAAAAATATATCATAAGGCCAAATATCTGTGGACCTTCCTTTAACCCCTTCAACACCGGACACTTTCACCCCCCCCCCCCCCTTCCTGCCCCAGGCTAGTTTTCAGCTTTCAGCGCTGTAACGCTTTGAATACAAGTCATGCTACATTGTATCCAAACTACATTTCTTTGTTAGCGCTTTCTTTTGGTGGTATTTAACCGCCTCGCCTCGACAGAAGGGGCGCGTACGGGCAGAACCACGTACCTGTACCTTTAGGAGGCAGCGGGGGCACGCTTGCGCGGCCGCAGGAAGCTCCGTGAGTCCCGGTCCTGGGTCCCGCGGACTCGATCACCGCGGGGATACCCGCGACCGCCTGACGGAGAGGAAGTAAAGTAAACAAGCATCTCCCCGTTCTGCCTAGCGACAGTGATCTTCATAGTTTCATAGTTAGTAAGGTTGAATAAAGACACCAGTCCATCCAGTTCAACCTTAATGAGTGTCTACGATTGTCCCTATCTCTGTACATTGCACACTCACATTGGTCCCTACCCTCAAGGAGCCCACAATCCAAGGTCCCCATTCATATACTAGGTCCAATTTTGGACATAAGCCAATTAACCTCCCTGCATGTCTTTGGAGTGTGGGAGGAAACCGGAGTACCCGGAGGAAACCCACGCAGGCACAGGGAGAACATGCAAACTCCATGCAGGTAGAGTCATGGTTGGGATTTGAACCAGTGACGCTTCTTACTGCTAGGCGAGAGTGCTAACCACTACACCACTGTGCCACCCAATTGGAGCAGAGATCAGTGATCTGTAAAACACAGCCACGCCCCCCCCCCCCCCCCACAGTTAGAAACACTCCCCTAGGACACACTTAACCCCTACGCCGCCACCTAGTGGCTAACCGCTTCACTGCCAGTGTCATTTACACAGGAATCGGTGCATTTTTATAGCACGGATTGCTGTATAAATGCTATACAAATCGAAAGTGCTATACAAATCGGTGCATTTGTACAGCACTGATTGCTGTATAAATGACACTGGTCCCAAAAAAGTGTCAAAAATGTGTCAAAAATGTCCGATGTGTCCGCCATAATGTCGCAGTCACGATAAAAATCGCTGATCGCCGCCATTAAAAAAATTAATAAAAAATCAATAAATATTAATAAAAATGCCATAAAACTATCCCCTATTTTGTAAACGCTGTAACGTTTGCGGAAACCAATCAATAATCGCTTATTGCGATTTTTTATTATGTAATATGTAAAAGAATACGTATCGGCCTAAACTGAGGAAAAAAATTGTTTTTTTTATATATTTTTGGGGGATATTTATTATAGCAAAAAGTAAAAAATTATGTGTTTTTTTTTTCAAAACCGTCGCTCTTTTTTTGTTTATAGCGCAAAAAAAATAAAAACCGCAGTGGTGATCAAATACGACCAAAAGAAAGCTCTATTTGTGGGAAAAAATATATATATTAATAAAAATGCCATAAAACTATCCCCTATTTTGTAAACGCTGTAACGTTTGCGGAAACCAATCAATAATCGCTTATTGCGATTTTTTATTTTTTTTGCCAAAAATATGTAAAAGAATACGTATCGGCCTAAACCGAGGGAAAAAATGTTTTTTTTATATATTTTTTGGGGATATTTATTAAAGCAAAAAGTAAAAAATAATGTGTTTTTTTTTCAAAATTGTCACTCTTTTTTTGTTTCTAGCACAAAAAATAAAAACCAGCAGAGGCGATCAAATACGACCAAAAGAAAGCTCTATTTGTGGGAAAATATATATATATATTAATAAAAATGACATAAATCTATCCCCTATTTTGTAAACGCTATAACTTTTGCGCAAACCAATCAATAATCGCTTGTTGCGATTTTTTTTTTTTTTTGCAAAAAATATGTAGAAGAGTATGTATCGGCCTAAACTGAGGAAAAAATTTTTTTTTTAATATATTTTTTGGGGGATATTTATTATAGCAAAAAATTATGTGTTTTTTTTTTCAAAATTGCCGCTCTTTTTTTGTTTCTAGCGCAAAAAATAAAAACCGCAGAGGCGATCAAATACGACCAAAAGAAAGCTCTATTTGTGGGAAAAAATATATATATATTAATAAAAATGACATAAATCTATCCCCTATTTTGTAAACGCTATAACTTTTGCGGAAACCAATCAATAATCGCTTGTTGCGATTTTTTTTTTTGCAAACAATATGTAGAAGAATACGTATCGGCCTAAACTGGGGAAAAAATTGTTTTTTATATATTTTTGGGGGATATTTTTTATAACAAAAAGTAAAAAATAATGCGTTTTATTTTTTTCAAAACTGTTGCTCTTTTTTTGTTTCTAGCGCAAAAAATAAAAACCGCAGAGGCGATCAAATACGACCAAAAGAAAGCTCTATTTGTGGGGGAAAAAATATATATTAATAAAAATGCCATAAATCTATCCCCTATTTTGTAAACACTATAACTTTTGCGCAAACCAATCAATAATCGCTTGTTGCGATTTATTTATTTTTTTGCCAAAAATATGTAGAAGAGTATGTATCGGCCTAAACTGAGGAAAAAATATTTTTTCATATATTTTTGGGGGGTATTTATTATAGCAAAAAGTAAAAAAATAATGCGTTTTTTTCAAAACCGTCGCTCTTTTTTTTGTTTATAGCGCAAAAAAATAAAAACCGTAGAGGCAATCAAATACGACCAAAAGAAAGCTCTATTTGTGGGGGAAAAAAAAGACATAAATTTAGTTTTGGGAGCCACGTCGCCCGCGCAATTGTCAGTTAAAGCGACGCAGTGCCGCATCGCAAAAAGTGCTCTGGCCAGGAAGGGGGTAAATCCTTCCGGGGCTGAAGTGGTTAATCACCACTGGGGTTTTTATTTTTTTGATAAATAAACAAAAAAAAGACCGAAAATTTTGAAAAAATAAAATAAAAGATGCCTTTTTGTTATAAAATTTTGCTAATTTATTCTTATGGTGGTATTTAATCACCACAGTTTTTTTTTTTTTTTTTGCTAAATAAATGAAAAAATAACCAAATATTTTAGAAAAAAAATCATGTTTTCCTTAGTTTCTGTTCTAACATTTTGCAAATAAATAAGCTTTCTTCATAAATTTAGGACAAAGTGTATTCTGTACTCTTACTAGTGCAGTAGAGATTTGGAGATTTTCACTTAGGGGTGTACTGACTTTTGTTGCCAGCGGTTTAGACATTAATGGCTGTGTGTTGAGTTATTTTGAGGGGACAGGAAATTTACACTGTTATACAAGCTGTACACTCACTACTTTACATTGTAGACAAGTGTCATTTCTTCAGTGTTGTCACATGAAAAGAGAGAAGAAAAGATTTACACAAGGATCAGGGGGATTGAAGTACTAGAAGGTCTTGGTGGTAGCCGAGATGTGAAAGTGAAAAGTGATGAGGATATAAACGCGTTGCCAAAAAAGTTGGAATAAAGCAATCTAGCGGTGCAACTTCAGGTGAATCCTAATTACCAATCGGACAGCGATGGGGTCCGGGGATCCGAGGTGGTGATTCAGGTAGTGAACTGAAGTGAGTGACGACGCACCAAAGTGAATCTGATGTCCCTGGGTGAAGCCTATAAAGGGGCACGGCCATCAAAAGCCCACCAACCTCATGCAAGAGGGAGGCGTCCTTGGCTGGGGACGGGCAGCTGCCCAGCGTCGGTGCCAGTACACTCCTCCTTCTAGCCGCCTGATTGTACTACCGTGGAAAGGAGGGGCGGTGCCACAGCAGTCACACCACACCTACAACACACAGAAGGTGACATCGGCGCATGAACATCCACCCACCCTAAGTAAAAGGGGCGGAGGGTCCGCAGCACGCATCACATCTCCCGGGAGGGAGCCAGAGGGATCCTTAACCAGATCACATAGTTACATAGTAGGTGAGGTTGAAAAAAGACACAAGTCCATCAACTCCAACCTATGTGTGTGATTGTATGTCAATATTACATTGTATATCCCTGTATGTTGTGGTCGTTCAGGTGCTTATCTAATAGTTTCTTGAAACTATCAATACCCCCCCCGCTGAGACCACCGCCTGTGAAAGGGAATTCCACATCCTTGCCGCTCTTACAGTAAAGAACCCTCTACGTAGTTTAAGGTTAAACCTCTTTTATTCAAATTTTAATGAGTGGCCACGAGTCTTGTTAAACTCCCTTCCATGAAAAAGTTTTCTCCCTATTGTGGGGTCACCAGTCCGGTATTTATATATTGTGGGGTCACCAGTCCGGTATTTATATATTGTGGGGGTCACCAGTCCGGTATTTATATATTGTGGGGTCACCAGTCCGGTATTTATATATTGTGGGGTCACCAGTCCGGTATTTATATATTGTGGGGTCACCAGTCCGGTATTTATATATTGTGGGGTCACCAGTCCGGTATTTATATATTGTGGGGTCACCAGTCCGGTCTTTATATATTGTGGGGTCACCAGTCCGGTATTTATATATTGTGGGGTCACCAGTCCGGTATTTATATAATGAAATCATATCCCCTCTCAGGCGTCTCTTCTCCAGAGAGAATAAGTTCAGAGCTCACAACCTTTCCTCATAACTAATATCCTCCAGACCCTTTATTAACTTTGTTGCCCTTCTCTGTAGTCGCTCCATTTCCAGTACATCCTTCCTGAGGACTGGTGCCCAGAACTGGACAGTATACTCCAGGTGCGGCCGGACCAGAGTCTTGTAGAGGGGAGAATTACCCTTTTATCTCCTTTTTAATGCCTGCCCCACTAAATAGAGCAAGGGAGGCTGTATATCTATTTAAGGAACGCGAGGTAACAGCCCCATCCTGAAGGGCATTGGCCCCCTATTGGGGGTCCCCCAATCTATAATGCCACACTTTTATTAGTCAACATTGTAAGGTTGGACTTGATGGACTCGTGTCTTTTTTTGACCTCACCTACTATGTAACTATGTAAGTAACTATATAAGTATGGTAGAGCTGCCACGACTACGTTGACTATGAAAATACGTCAGCGTGCGTGAAAGGCATCGATGCGTCACACTCGTTTCATCTCGCGGGTAATGGTGCTAATGGCGGCTGCTGCTCCTGGGAATGGGAATGGAGAAAGTTCCAGTGTAGCACGAAGAGCTAGACCACGATTTCAAAAGTATGAGAATTCTTTAAACAGAGGCCAGATAAAATGGTCCTTGGTTCCCTTTCTAAAACGGAAATGGCGTACCATGGTAGCACAACCTGTTAGTATGTATCATTTTTGATAGTAATTATTTATAATCACACGGCAACTTGTCTATATTGTATGTACGGATATACAATTTTATGAATTGTAGCAGTTATTTGCGTTGTATTGGATATACACTCATTCATTTTTATGCATTTTATATGTTAATTTATGTAATAAACTGAATCCTTTATACCTACGTGCTTCATCCAAAGTCCCCCCATCCCCCCTTTTCCCTCCTTTTTTCAGATATTACCATTCGAAACATGTAGCAGAATACATGTCTGGTGAAAATTTATGAGGAAATTTGATTTTATTTTATATATTTTATAACAGAAAGTAGAAAATATTTTTTTTTTTTTCTTTTTTCAAAATGTTTTTAGTCTTTTTTTCCTTTATATAAAAAAATAAAAAACCTTGTAGTAATTACCATAAAAAAAGCTCTATTTTTGTGAAAAAAAAAAAAAATCATATAAATTTTATTTGGGTAGAATGTCGCAAGACCACACAATTGCCAGTTAACCGTTTGCCGACCAGTCGGCGGCGTCATTATACTGCGGCAGGCTGGCACAGCTGTGCGAATCACCGTATCGGTCGCTTTAAGAGCTCTGGTTGGGAGGGTGGGCACGCCCCCCCCCCCCCCGCGGCACAACGCCAAGGCTGATCTGTGCGTCTGCCGGCGACCCATGGTCGCTCCACAGAGAGGCAGAATGGGGATCTGTCAATGTAAACAGGCAGATCCCCGTTCTGAAAGGGGAGGAGACAGAGAGAGCTGCTGTTGCTAGTGATCAGGAACAGCAATCTCTCTCCTCCTCCAGTCAGTCCCCTACCCCCACACTTAGAAACACCTCCCTAGGGAACACTGAACCCTTTGATCGCCCCCCCCCCCAGTGTTAACCTCTTCCCTGCCGGTGACAGTACTCAGTGGCTATTTTTTTAGCACTGATCGCTGTATAAAATGTCACTGGTCCCCCAAAAAAAGTGTCATATCTGCACACCGCAATATCACAGTCCCGCTATAAATGGCTGATCACCGCCATTACTAGTAAAAAATAATAATAATAATAATAATAAAAAAAATGCCATAAATCTATCCCCTATTTTGTAGCCGCTATAGATTTTGCGCAAACCAATCAATATACCCATATTGCGATTTTTTTTTTATCAAAAATATGTAGAATATATATATTGGTCTAAACTGATGAAGACATTTTTTTTTTCTGACAATATGCACGGTCGTGCGACGTGGCTCCCAAACAAAATTGGCGTCCTTTTTTCCCCACAAATAGAGCTTTCTTTTGGTGGTATTTGATCACCTCTGCGGTTTCTATTTTTTGCGCTATAAACAAAAATAGAGCGACAATTTTGAAAAAAATTCAATATTTTTCACTTTTTGTTATAATAAATATCCACAAAAAATATATATAAAAAACATTTTCTTCCCTCAGTTTAGGCCGATACGTATTCTTCTACATATTTTTGGTTCAAAAAAATCACAATAAGCGACTATTGATTGGTTTGCACAAAAGTTATAGCGTTTACAAAATAGGGGATAGTTTTATAGCATTTTTATTAATGTTTTTTTTTTTACTAGTAATGAATGCGATCAGCGATTTTTATTGTGACTGCGACATTATGGCGAACACGTCGGACATTTTTGACACATTTTTGGGACCGTTGTCATTTATACAGCAATCAGTGCTATTTAAATGCACTGATTCCTGTGTAAATGGCATTGGCAGTGAAGGAGTTATCCACTAGGGGGCAGTGTAAGGGTTATGTGTGACATTATGTGTTTATTGCAGGGGGGCGTGGCCTGGCATGTGACGTCACTGATTGTCTTTCCCTATAAAAGGGAACAGACGATCGGTGACAGGCTCAGTAGGAAGCATGGGGAGAGGTTTGTTTACACAGACCTCTCCTCGTTCTTCAGCTCTGTGACCCGATCGCAGGACACCAGCGGCGATCGGGTCCGCTGGTCCCGCGGCTACGGTCACGGAGCTCAGGACCGGGTCGGGATCTCGCCGCTGGCGGCGCGATCCCGACCCACGGTTGGGCACTTAAAGAGCAACGTACAGGTACGCGATTGTGCCCAGCCG
The DNA here is from genome assembly GCF_037356315.1 of Lithobates pipiens. Classification (NCBI taxonomy): domain Eukaryota; kingdom Metazoa; phylum Chordata; class Amphibia; order Anura; family Ranidae; genus Lithobates; species Lithobates pipiens. Next base: position 589,750,125 of record NW_027507764.1, on the reverse strand, counting down.
TGCCATTCTGCCGGCGTATATCGGCGTGAGGCGGTCCTTAAGTGGTTAAGGTTAAGGGAAAAATGAGTCTTTCTTGGACATCGTGAATATCTGGGGGGTAACCTCCACCCCTGACCACTCTCTCTGTTTCTCTTTCAGATTCCGACCCCTCAGGGTAGTCCGAGGTCCACCAAGCCCGGAGCCAGGGATAGAGATGACATAGCCAGAGCGCTCCGCAGCGGGGAAATGAACAGGCCTGTTATTAAGATTGAGATATTAAATATCATTGATAACTTACTTCCTTGTAAATCCTGCACAACGCACAATAAGAAATCAGCATAAGAATTTAATGATGGCTTTTAAAAGCTAAATATAAAAAAAAACTTTAATAATAAATACATCTAATTATACATCAAATTGTTGTCTCTCTTTTTGCTCTGCTGTGACATTTTGCAGATGAAAAAGCAAGGGTGCAGACATAGAAATTAGACACGTGCAATTAGTATGGTTCCAAATTCGTTTTTTTTAACGAATTTTGACAACTTCGTTAATTCCAAAATTTCCAAATTTTTTAATTTTCGAATTTCGGAATTTCGGAATTTCGCATTTTCGAAATTCAAATTTCCGAATTCCCAAAAAATTCTAAATTTGGGAAATTCAGAATTTCTGAGTTTTGTAAATATGGAAATTTGAACTTTTGGAATTTTGAAATGCGGAAATTGGAAAATTTTGGAAGTTTGGAGATTAAAAATTTCCAAAGTGTGGAATTTCAGAAATTCGAAATTCAGAAATTCGAAAATCCTAAATTAGAAAATTTGGAAATTCGAAAATTCGTAAATTTTAAAATTTGAGAATTCGGAAGTCGAAAATTTGGAATTCAGAAATTCAGAAAACCAAAACTTTGAAAATCCCCAAATTAGAAAATCGAAAACTTGGAAATTCGAATATCCGAATTTTCAGATTTTCGAATTCCGAATTTCTGAAAACAAAAACATTTTTTGGCAGTGCACATGTCTAAGCCCTTGTACACACGGTCGGAGATTCCGACAACCAAATCCGTCGGATTTTGTCCGACGGATTTTGTCCAAAACTGGTGCATACACACGGTCGGACAAAGTTGTCGGAAAATCCGATCGTTCAGAACGTGATGACATTATTTCATTACGACGGGACTATGTTCAGGCTAGTAGCCAATAGCTTTGGTTAGTGATGGACGAACTTCCGACGGGACGTTTCGCGAACGCGAAACGCGAACGGACACAAACGTTCGCGAAAACGACCGTTCGCCGCGGGCTCCATTGACTTCAATGGGAGGCGAATTTCGCAAACCTTTAGGTCGAATTTGCGGCCACGGGGTAATTATTAGGGGGTAGCACGTAGTCCCACCACCTGGACAATAGCATAATACATGTATGAGGTGAATTTGGGATCGATAACTACAAGCATTTTTTTTTTATTTGGGAAATTGTTCTGACAATTCAGGACTATGGAGCTAATGAAGGCAATGGAGGAGAGGGAAGGTCAGGGACCAGGGTAGGCAAACAAGAGGGTGCAGGAGATACAGAGCACTGACAGCAGCACCGTAATACAGAGCACTGACATCAGCACCGTGACATACAGCGCTGACAGCAGCTCCGTGACATACAGCGCTGACAGCAGCTCCGTGACATACAGCGCTGACAGCAGCTCCGTGACATACAGCGCTGACAGCAGCTCCGTGACATACAGCGCTGACAGCAGCACCGTGACATACAGCGCTGACAGCAGCTCCGTGACATACAGCGCTGACAGCAGCTCCGTGACATACAGCGCTGACAGCAGCTCCGTGACATACAGCACTGACAGCAGCTCCGTGACATACAGCGCTGACAGCAGCTCCGTGACATACAGCGCTGACAGCAGCACCGTGACATACAGCGCTGACAGCAGCTCCGTGACATACAGCGCTGACAGCAGCTCCGTGACATACAGCGCTGACAGCAGCTCCGTGACATACAGCGCTGACAGCAGCTCCGTGACATACAGCGCTGACAGCAGCTCCGTGACATACAGCGCTGACAGCAGCTCCGTGACATACAGCGCTGACAGCAGCTCCGTGACATACAGCGCTGACAGCAGCTCCGTGACATACAGCGCTGACAGCAGCTCCGTGACATACAGCGCTGACAGCAGCTCCGTGACATACAGCGCTGACAGCAGCACCGTAAGCAGCCCCAGGAGGAAGTCAGCACAGCACAGGGATGGTGTGATCCCCTCATAATAAGAACCCCCAGGAGGAAGTCAGCACAGCACAGGGATGGTGGGAGCCCCTCATAATAAGAACACCCAGGAGGAAGTCAGCACAGCACAGGGATGGTGGGAACCCCTCATAATAAGCAGCCCCAGTAGAAATATGACACCGCTCAACCTCTTCAAAGAGGAGGGTAGGGGCATATAGTACGGTGTGCTTTTTTGGGTCAGGGAAGTGAGCCAAATGAATTAAGAAGGTCTGTGTGCTTGATTCCAAAAATTGTTTATAGACATATACATGGTCTACTGATCACATGTGTTGAATTCCTCCGAGATCCATGCCTCATTCATTTTTAGAAATGTGAGGTAGTTAACACTGTGGTGAGCTAGGCGAGTACGCTTATCGGTCACAATCCCCCCTGCTGCGCTGAACGTCCTTTCGGACAGGACACTGGATGAGGGGCAAGCCAACAGTTCGATTGCAAATTGGGCAAGCTCTGGCCAGAGGTCAAGCCTGCCCACCCAGTAGTCTAGGGGTTCATCACTCCTCAGAGCGTCCACATCGGCCGTTAACCCAATGTAGTCGGACACCTGACGGTCTAGGCGTTCCCTGATGCTGGATCCGGATGACACCTGTCGATGGGTCGGCTGAAAGAATGACCTCATATCCGAAGTCACCAACACATCTTCAAACCGGCCTCTTCTTGCAGGCGCTGTTGGATTGGTACCCGCAAATCCTTCTCTGGGAGTGGGAATTGCTCCTCTGCCAGCGCACGCAAAAGCAGAATGCAGCATTTCTCGAAGCAAGGCCTGGAAGTGCTGCATTCTGACAGCCCTCTGCGACGGCGGTAACATTTCCGCCATTTTGTGTTTGTACCGGGGGTCTAAGTACGTTGCCACCCAGTACTGGTCCTTGACCCTCATGCTTTTTATACGGGGGTCCCTATTAAAACACTGGAGCATGAAGGCCCCCATTTGCACTAAAGTGGAAGCGGTGTGGTGGCCTGGCTCCTGCTCATCATCCAGGATAATGTCGTCCTCTTCATTCTCCTCTCCCCATCCTCGCACAACAGGGATCCCAGAAAGGTTTAAAGCATGCTCTTCTTGCTCCTGCTCATCCGCCCCGGCACCATCCTCCTCTGACTCCTCATCAGACTCCTGTTGTTGACTTGTCTCAGATAGAGTAGCCCCCCCTGGGAATTCATCCAGCATTGCGACTTCCTCATCTTCCCGCTCCTGCTCCTCCACAGCCTGATCAATGACACGACGCAATGCACGCTCCAGAAAGAAGGCATAAGGTACCATGTCACTGATGGCGCCATGGCTGCGACTGACCAGTTTGGTGATCTCCTCAAATGGCCGCAGAAGTCTGCATGTGTCGCGCATGAGCAGCCACTGGCGCGGTGAAAAAAAACCCAGCTCCCCAGAACCGTTTCTTTCGCAGAGTTCATACAGGTAGACGTTAACTGCACGTTTCTGCTGGAGCAGCCTATCAAGCATATAGAAGGTTGAGTTCCATCGCGTCGGGCAATCGCAAATAAGACGTCTGACCGGCAGATGGTGTCGCCGCTGAATGTCAGCAAGGCGAGCCATGGCCGTGTAAGATCTTCTGAAATGGGCCGAGATTTTCCTTGCCTGCCGCAAGATGTCCTGGACCCCAGGGTATTTGACAAGGAATCGCTGCACGACCAAGTTTAAGACGTGTGCCATGCACGGCACGTGCGTGATTTTGCCCTGTTTCAATGCGCTAAGCAGATTGGCACCGTTGTCACACACCACTTTACCAACTGTCAAATTGAGCGGTGTTAGCCACTCATCTGCCTGTGAACGCAAAGCTGAAAGGAGTGCCGGGCCAGTGTGGCTCTTTGCTTCCAGGCACAACAGACGCAGCACGGCATGGCAACGTCTCACCTGGCATGTGGAATAGGTTCTGGGGAGCTTGGGCGGTGCAGTGGAAGAGACGCTAGCAGCGGAAAAGGAGGAGGCAGCTGAGGAGGAGAGGGAGGAGGATGGAGTAGGAGGAGGAGAAGAAGAGTCAGGCCTGCATGCAATCCGTGGCGGTAAAACCAAATCTACACGGGTGCCACGGGTTACATGCTTGACGGCCGTCAGAAGGTTCACCCAGTGGGCAGTAAAACTGATATACCTTCCCTGCCCGTGTTTGCTAGACCACGTGTCTGTGGTCAGATGTATCTTGGCACCGACACTGTGTGCCAGAGATACATTCACTTGCCGCTGAACATGGCCATATAGCTCTGGGATGCCCTTCTCTGAGAAATACTTCCTTCCTGGGACCTTCCATTGTGGTGTTCCAATGGCCACAAATTTGCGAAAGGCCTCCGAGTCCACCAGTTTATATGGCAGTAGTTGGCGGGCTATGAGTTCTGACAAGCCAGCCGCCAACCGTTGGGCAAGAGGGTTATCCGGCGTCATCATTTTTTTACGCTCAAACATTAGGCCCACGGAAGCCTGCCTTTTTGCAGAAAAATGTGAGCTTGGCGTGATGGAAGGTGGAGTGGAGGACAATTGTGAGGAGAGAGGAGAAGGAGAAGTAGAAGACGAGGCTGGACGGTGAGAGCCTGCAGTGTGGCTTTGTGTGTTCCGTTGCTCCCACTGGGCTCGGTGATGGCTGCTCATGTGCCTTCTTAAGGCGGTCGTCCCTAGGTGAGTATTGGGCTTACCGCGACTAACGCGTTGACTGCAAAGATTGCAGATGGCAACGCTATTGTCAGCAGCGGACACGTTAAAAAAAGCCCACACTGCGGAGCCATGTGCCGGTGTCCTGGGAGCGCCAGATGTGACCGTACATGGTCGATGACTCGCTCCTGATACATTTGCAGTCTGCTTTGTCCCTGCTGTGCAATGTAAGTCATTGCTGCTTCTCCTCCCTATCTGCTGGTCCATATCTCCCTCTGAACTCCCCTCCTCTTCCTCTCTTGTGGGCACCCACGTGACATCACTAGACACGTCATCATCAACGTCACCTTCCCCACCGCTATAAGTAGAGTAGGCAGCAACACCGGGGACCAACCTCCTCCTTGGGCTGATCTGGGTACTGGCGTCAGACTGCTGAGTAGCGCTTGTTGCTACCTCCTCTTCCTGATCCAATACCAAGAGTGGCTGCGCATCAGAAATGTCCTCTTGATATGGATCGGAAAATAATTCCAGTGACTCAAGCGGAAGGTATGTGGTGGTGGTGGTGGTGGTCGTGTTGTTGGTGGTAGTGTCTTTGGGGGTGCACATAGCAGAGAGTGAAGAAGAGGGTGCAGATCGAGAGGATGAGGAGGGTGCAGAAGAGTAAGGCTGAGCGAGCCACTCAACCAAGTCTGGTGCATCCTTTAAAGTAATTGAACGCACCTTCTGCAACTTCCCACTTTGGCTCAAGCCTGTTGCTCCTGCCCTACCCCTACCACCCCTGCGGAAGGGCCTGCCTCTTCCTCTGCATGTCATTTTTTAAATGACCCTGTGACAAAACTCTTAGTCCCTATACCGCTGAAGGACTGCTGCAGTATAGGTGAGCGGTCAGCAGTGGTGCACGTCAACCCTATCTATTGTGGACCTATAGCGGTCCTTACAGAACAGCAGACTGTACCGCACTCAAGCCTATGTACCGTAGCACCCTATACCAAGTTACCAGTCCTTATAAGAACTTTTGTGGACCAAGCAGGTTGTGTATTAGTGTTTAGCAGACTGTACGTCAGTCCCTATACCGCTGAAGGACTGCTGCAGTATAGGGCAGCGGTCAGCAGTGGTGCACGTCAACCCTATCTATTGTGGACCGATAGCGGTCCTTACAGAACAGCAGACTGTACCGCACTCAAGCCTATGTACCGTAGCACCCTATACCAAGTTACCAGTCCTTATAAGAACTTTTGTGGACCAAGCAGGTTGTGTATTAGTGTTTAGCAGACTGTACGTCAGTCCCTATACCGCTGAAGGACTGCTGCAGTATAGGGCAGCGGTCAGCAGTGGTGCACGTCAACCCTATCTATTGTGGACCGATAGCGGTCCTTACAGAACAGCAGACTGTACCGCACTCAAGCCTATGTACCGTAGCACCCTATACCAAGTTACCAGTCCTTATAAGAACTTTTGTGGACCAAGCAGGTTGTGTATTAGTGTTTAGCAGACTGTACGTCAGTCCCTATACCGCTGAAGGACTGCTGCAGTATAGGGCAGCGGTCAGCAGTGGTGCACGTCAACCCTATCTATTGTGGACCGATAGCGGTCCTTACAGAACAGCAGACTGTACCGCACTCAAGCCTATGTACCGTAGCACCCTATACCAAGTTACCAGTCCTTATAAGAACTTTTGTGGAACAAGCAGGTTGTGTGTTAGTGATTAGCAGACTGTACGTCAGTCCCTATACCGCTGAAGGACTGCTGCAGTATAGGTGAGCGGTCAGCAGTGGTGCACGTCAACCCTATCTATTGTGGACCGATAGCGGTCCTTACAGAACAGCAGACTGTACCGCACTCAAGCCTATGTACCGTAGCACCCTATACCAAGTTACCAGTCCTTATAAGAACTTTTGTGGACCAAGCAGGTTGTGTATTAGTGTTTAGCAGACTGTACGTCAGTCCCTATACCGCTGAAGGACTGCTGCAGTATAGGGCAGCGGTCAGCAGTGGTGCACGTCAACCCTATCTATTGTGGACCGATAGCGGTCCTTACAGAACAGCAGACTGTACCGCACTCAAGCCTATGTACCGTAGCACCCTATACCAAGTTACCAGTCCTTATAAGAACTTTTGTGGACCAAGCAGGTTGTGTATTAGTGTTTAGCAGACTGTACGTCAGTCCCTATACCGCTGAAGGACTGCTGCAGTATAGGGCAGCGGTCAGCAGTGGTGCACGTCAACCCTATCTATTGTGGACCGATAGCGGTCCTTACAGAACAGCAGACTGTACCGCACTCAAGCCTATGTACCGTAGCACCCTATACCAAGTTACCAGTCCTTATAAGAACTTTTGTGGAACAAGCAGGTTGTGTGTTAGTGATTAGCAGACTGTACGTCAGTCCCTATACCGCTGAAGGACTGCTGCAGTATAGGTGAGCGGTCAGCAGTGGTGCACGTCAACCCTATCTATTGTGGACCGATAGCGGTCCTTACAGAACAGCAGACTGTACCGCACTCAAGCCTATGTACCGTAGCACCCTATACCAAGTTACCAGTCCTTATAAGAACTTTTGTGGACCAAGCAGGTTGTGTATTAGTGTTTAGCAGACTGTACGTCAGTCCCTATACCGCTGAAGGACTGCTGCAGTATAGGGCAGCGGTCAGCAGTGGTGCACGTCAACCCTATCTATTGTGGACCGATAGCGGTCCTTACAGAACAGCAGACTGTACCGCACTCAAGCCTATGTACCGTAGCACCCTATACCAAGTTACCAGTCCTTATAAGAACTTTTGTGGACCAAGCAGGTTGTGTATTAGTGTTTAGCAGACTGTACGTCAGTCCCTATACCGCTGAAGGACTGCTGCAGTATAGGGCAGCGGTCAGCAGTGGTGCACGTCAACCCTATCTATTGTGGACCGATAGCGGTCCTTACAGAACAGCAGACTGTACCGCACTCAAGCCTATGTACCGTAGCACCCTATACCAAGTTACCAGTCCTTATAAGAACTTTTGTGGACCAAGCAGGTTGTGTATTAGTGTTTAGCAGACTGTACGTCAGTCCCTATACCGCTGAAGGACTGCTGCAGTATAGGGCAGCGGTCAGCAGTGGTGCACGTCAACCCTATCTATTGTGGACCGATAGCGGTCCTTACAGAACAGCAGACTGTACCGCACTCAAGCCTATGTACCGTAGCACCCTATACCAAGTTACCAGTCCTTATAAGAACTTTTGTGGAACAAGCAGGTTGTGTGTTAGTGATTAGCAGACTGTACGTCAGTCCCTATACCAATGAAGGACTGCTGCAGTATAGGGCAGCGGTCAGCAGTAGTGCACGGCAACCCTATGTATTGTGGACCGATAGCGGTCCTTACAGAACAGCAGACTGTAACGCACTCAGGCCTATGTACCGTAGCACCCTATACCAAGTTACCAGTCCTTATAAGAACTTTTGTGGACCAAGCAGGTTGTGTGTTAGTGATTAGCAGACTGTACGTCAGTCCCTATACCAATGAAGGACTGCTGCAGTATAGGGCAGCGGTCAGCAGTAGTGCACGGCAACCCTATGTATTGTGGACCGATAGCGGTCCTTACAGAACAGCAGACTGTAACGCACTCAGGCCTATGTACCGTAGCACCCTATACCAAGTTACCAGTCCTTATAAGAACTTTTGTGGACCAAGCAGGTTGTGTGTTAGTGATTAGCAGACTGTACGTCAGTCCCTATACCAATGAAGGACTGCTGCAGTATAGGGCAGCGGTCAGCAGTAGTGCACGGCAACCCTATGTATTGTGGACCGATAGCGGTCCTTACAGAACAGCAGACTGTACTGCACTCAGGCCTATGTACCGTAGCACCCTATACCAAGTTACCAGTCCTTATAAAAACTTTTGTGGACCAAGCAGGTTGTGTGTTAGTGTTTAGCAGACTGTGCGTCAGTCCCTATACCGCTGAAGGACTGCTGCAGTATAGGGCAGCGGTCAGCAGTAGTGCACGGCAACCCTATGTATTGTGGACCGATAGCGGTCCTTACAGAACAGCAGACTGTAACGCACTCAGGCCTATGTACCGTAGCACCCTATACCAAGTTACCAGTCCTTATAAGAACTTTTGTGGACCAAGCAGGTTGTGTGTTAGTGATTAGCAGACTGTACGTCAGTCCCTATACCAATGAAGGACTGCTGCAGTATAGGGCAGCGGTCAGCAGTAGTGCACGGCAACCCTATGTATTGTGGACCGATAGCGGTCCTTACAGAACAGCAGACTGTAACGCACTCAGGCCTATGTACCGTAGCACCCTATACCAAGTTACCAGTCCTTATAAGAACTTTTGTGGACCAAGCAGGTTGTGTGTTAGTGATTAGCAGACTGTACGTCAGTCCCCTATACCAATGAAGGACTGCTGCAGTATAGGGCAGCGGTCAGCAGTAGTGCACGGCAACCTATGTATTGTGGACCGATAGCGGTCCTTACAGAACAGCAGACTGTAACGCACTCAGGCCTATGTACCGTAGCACCCTATACCAAGTTACCAGTCCTTATAAGAACTTTTGTGGACCAAGCAGGTTGTGTGTTAGTGATTAGCAGACTGTACGTCAGTCCCTATACCAATGAAGGACTGCTGCAGTATAGGGCAGCGGTCAGCAGTAGTGCACGGCAACCCTATGTATTGTGGACCGATAGCGGTCCTTACAGAACAGCAGACTGTAACGCACTCAGGCCTATGTACCGTAGCACCCTATACCAAGTTACCAGTCCTTATAAGAACTTTTGTGGACCAAGCAGGTTGTGTGTTAGTGATTAGCAGACTGTACGTCAGTCCCTATACCAATGAAGGACTGCTGCAGTATAGGGCAGCGGTCAGCAGTAGTGCACGGCAACCCTATGTATTGTGGACCGATAGCGGTCCTTACAGAACAGCAGACTGTACTGCACTCAGGCCTATGTACCGTAGCACCCTATACCAAGTTACCAGTCCTTATAAAAACTTTTGTGGACCAAGCAGGTTGTGTGTTAGTGTTTAGCAGACTGTGCGTCAGTCCCTATACCGCTGAAGGACTGCTGCAGTATAGGGCAGCGGTCAGCAGTAGTGCACGGCAACCCTATGTATTGTGGACCGATAGCGGTCCTTACAGAACAGCAGACTGTAACGCACTCAGGCCTATGTACCGTAGCACCCTATACCAAGTTACCAGTCCTTATAAGAACTTTTGTGGACCAAGCAGGTTGGTGTTAGTGATTAGCAGACTGTACGTCAGTCCCTATTACCAATGAAGGACTGCTGCAGTATAGGGCAGCGGTCAGCAGTAGTGCACGGCAACCCTATGTATTGTGGACCGATAGCGGTCCTTACAGAACAGCAGACTGTACTGCACTCAGGCCTATGTACCGTAGCACCCTATACCAAGTTACCAGTCCTTATAAGAACTTTTGTGGACCAAGCAGGTTGTGTGTTAGTGATTAGCAGACTGTACGTCAGTCCCTATACCAATGAAGGACTGCTGCAGTATAGGGCAGCGGTCAGCAGTAGTGCACGGCAACCCTATGTATTGTGGACCGATAGCGGTCCTTACAGAACAGCAGACTGTACTGCACTCAGGCCTATGTACCGTAGCACCCTATACCAAGTTACCAGTCCTTATAAGAACTTTTGTGGACCAAGCAGGTTGTGTATTAGTGTTTAGCAGACTGTGCGTCAGTCCCTATACCGCTGAAGGACTGCTGCAGTATAGGGCAGCGGTCAGCAGTAGTGCACGGCAACCCTATGTATTGTGGACCGATAGCGGTCCTTACAGAACAGCAGACTGTACCGCACCCAAGCCTATGTACCGTAGCACCCTAGACAGACCAAGTTACCAGTCCTGATAAAGAGCTTTGTGGAACAAGTGAGTTGTGAATGATTAGCAGACTGCAGCAGAAGGGCAGCAGTCAAGTATAATATTCTTTCTATATTTGGAAGAAAGAATATTATACGTGTACAAGCCTATTACCGTACCACTGATACCAGTCCTGAAAAGAACCTTTGTGGAACTAATAGTAACAGCAAGTCTTTAAAATTATCCTCACTGCCTGACACACTGCTTCCTGCCTGTCCCTATACAAATTGGCAAAAAAGAGTAGGCTGGAACGATTAGCTGGAACAGCTCTTTTGTGGACCTGATAGTAACAGCTAATGATGATGATGATGATGATGATGAAGAAAGACTAATCTGGCTGAGCTGTCCCTAAAATAGCAGCATACAGCGCTCTGTCCCTTTATCTAAACTGACAAAAGAAACTCAGGCTGCTGACCTAACACCTATACCAGTCCTGAAAAGAACTTTTGTGTACCAAATAGCTAGCGTTTTCTCTGTCCCTACTCCACACAGGATCCTTTCCCTACAGTGACAGAAGAAAGAATGTAAAATGGCCACCGGATCGGGTGTATTTATAGGTTAGGGGGAATGTCCAAGTGTCCATGAGCTGTCATGTCTCAATTGGTTGTCCTGTAACACATGATAAACGTGTCACGAAAGGTTAAAGTTCTTGTATACATTAAACACGTAAGTCCGCCGGGGCGAACGACGGAAAAAGGCGTTCGAACCCGCGGACGGCGAAAGTCGGAAATTCGCCGCGAAACGACCGCCGGGCGAACCGTTCGGCCATCACTAGCTTTGGTGTAGGAATTTGATCTGAGCATGCGTGGCACTTTGTCCGATCCGAATTCTCTACACATGATCGGAGTATGTCCGATCGGAGCATTTTGTCTGAAAATTTTACCAACAAGTTGGAAAACTTGGTCCGTCGGATACTCCGACGGAAACAGTCTGATGTAGACCACACACAGTCGGAATATCCGACAAAATGGTCCGATCGGACACATTCCATCGGAAAATTCGAAATTTTGTAAATTCTTAAATTGGAAAATTTTGGAAATTCGAAAATTTTAATTTGGAAATTCGAAATTTCAGAAGTTCTGAAATTCTGAAATTCAAACTTTTGGAAATTCGAAATGTGGAAATTGGACAATTTCGGAAATTCAAAATTTCGGAAATTCATAAGTTCGGAAATTCGAAATTTTGGAAATTCGAAATTTGAAAATTCGGAAATTCAAAAATTTGGAAATTTGAAAATTTGAGACTTCGGAAATTCAAAAATTTGGCATTCGGAAATTCAGAAATCCAAAAATTCAAAAATTAGAAAGTCAAAAACTTGGAAATTCGAAAATCAGAAGACCCCTGGATGGCGGTGACAAAGGAGAAACTAGGGCTCCTCCGCTAGCAAAAGAGCGGAAGATAGCGGAGGAGCCGGCGAGAAGAACCCCGAAGTCGGAAGAAGACCCCCGGAGCTGTCTAATAAACTACTTTAAAAACCTGTGTTGTGTTTTTTTTATTGACACCTTTTCCCTCAGGTGAATGGGTAGGGGTACCATGTACCCCATACTCATTCACATAGGGTGGGGGCCGGGATCTGGGGCCCCCTTATTAAAGGGGCTCCCAGATTCCGATAAGCCCCCCACCCGCAGACCCCAACAATCAATGGTCAGGGTTGTCGGGAAGAGGCCCTTGTACTCATCAATATGGGAACAAGGTGCTTTGGGGTGGGGGGGCCGCACTAGAGGGGTCACCAGCAGGAGGAAGGAGGTCCTGATTCCTCTATATAGATCTTTATATCACTAGAGGGATCACCAGCAAGAGGAAGGAGGTCCTGATTCCTCTATATAGATCTTTATATCACTAGAGGGGTCACCAGCAGGAGGAAGGAGGTCCTGATTCCTCTATATAGATCTTTATATCACTAGAGGGGTCACCAGCAGGAGGAAGGAGGTCTTGATCCCTCTATATAGATCTTTATATCACTAGAGGGGTCACCAGCAGGAGGAAGGAGGTCCCGATTCCTCTATGTAGATCTTTATATCACTAGAGGGGTCACCAGCAGGAGGAAGGAGGTCAGTGGCGGCCCGTCCATAGGGGGCGCCCGGGCGCCGCCCCCCCCCTGTAGTGTCAGAAAAAAGACGTTTAAAAAAATAAAATAAAGTCATTTAACATAGTGCACTGTGGCGCCGGTCGATTGCATCCATGGCGCTTCATTTGCGGGCTTTTAACCCGCCTTGTGGTGCAAAGCGCTGATTAGATTCCACCCGTAGAATAACTACGGCGGGAGCATTGTTGTTTACATTTAGAGGTTACTTCCGGAATTTGTGGGCTAAACGAAAACCGTAAGTGACGTCGGCAGCTCCGTTCTTTGCATGGAGCGGAGCTGTCAGGTAGGAGAGCGCACCGGGCCGCTTTGATATTCAGTTCACTAACTCAGTGAACAGGAAATCTGTGCATACTACTGAGCGTCCCTGTCACAGCCATTCAGTCACAGGACAGCTGCAGCTGACACAGCCGATCTCTCCAGGAAAACTAACACTAGGCTAATCTGCCATCAGCTTCACTGTGCTAGCTGCCTCTGTCCCTGATCCCATCCCACCCAACATCCATCTGTCCCTGATCCATCCCACCCACCATCCCTCTGTCCCTGATCCATCCCACCCACCATCCATCTGTCCCTGATCCATCCCACCATCCCTCTTTCCCTGATCCATCCCACCATCCCTCTGTCTCTGATCCATCCCACCATCCCCCTGTCTCTGATCCATCCCACCCACCATCCCTCACTCCCTGATCCATCCCACCATACCTCTGTCCCTGATCCATCCCACCCACCATCCCTCTGTGCCTGATCCCTCCCACCCACCATCCATCTGTCCCTGATCCATCTCACCATCCCTCTGTCCCTGATCCATTCCACCATCCCTCTGTCCCTGATCCATCCCACCATCCCTCTGTCCCTGATCCATCCCACCATCCCTCTGTCTCTGATCCATCCCACCCACCATCCCTCTGTCCCTGATCCATCCCACCATCCCTCTGTCCCTGATCCATCCCTCTGTCCCTGATACATCCCACCCACCATCCCTCTGTCCCTGATCCATCCCACCCACCATCCCTCTGTACCTGACCCATCACACCTGCCATCCCTCTGTCCCTGATCCCATCCCACCCGCCATCCCTCTGTCCCTGATCCCATCCCACTCGCCATCCCTCTGTCCCTGATCCCATCCCACCCACCATCCCTCTGCCCCTGATCCCATTCCACCCAGCATCCCTCTGTCCCTGATCCCATCCCACCCGCCATCCCTCTGCCCCTGATCCCATCCCACCCACCATCCCTCTGTCCCTGATCCCATTCCACCCAGAATCCCTCTTTCCCTGATCCCATCCCACCCAACATCCCTCTGTCCCTGATCCCATCCCACCCACCATCTCTCTGTCCCTGATCCCATCCCACCCACCATCCCTCTGTCCCTGATCCCACTCCACCCACCATCCCTCTGTCCCTGATCCCATTCCACCCAACATCCCTCTTTCCCTGATCCCATCCCACCCGCCATCCCTCTGTCCCTGATCCCATCCCACCCACCATCCCTCTGTCCCTGATCCCATCCCACCCACCATCCCTCTGTCCCTGATCCCATTCCACCCACCATCCCTCTGTCCCCGATGCTATCCCACCCACCATCCTTCTGTCCCTGATCCAACTCCCCACCTCACCTCCATTCTTCTGTCCCTGATCACCACCATCCCTCTGATCCCACCACCAAAGGCAAACATGTAAGATATTGCATTATTGCAGTCCCTAAATGTGATGACTGTATTTGTTTTATTTTATTAGGCGTTCTTGTACTTCATTGTCTGCGGTGACCTCTGCCTATTGCTGTTTCCCGAGCACCTTTTTTGTGTTTCCTGTTTTTTCTTTTTCTCTGGTGAACGAAGAGTGTGACTGGGCTGTCAGACAGATTGATGTGTCATTAGAGCCCAGTGTATAATGTAGAGCCTGGTATATGATGTACAGAGCCCTGTGTATAATGTAGAGCCTGGTATATGATGTACAGAGCCCTGTGTATAATGTACAGCCTGGTATATGATGTACAGAGCCCTGTGTACAGCCTGGTATATGATGTACTACAGGAGACTGAGTTGGTGGATTCTATAAGGGGTGTGGCTTATGAGAAGTGGGAGTGGTCAAAAGAGTGGGTGAGGTCTAGCACCCCCCCCATCTTAAAACTTCACCAGCCATCACTGAAGAAGGTTCTGATTCCTCTATATAGATCTTTATATCACTAGAGGGGTCACCAGCAGGAGGAAGGAGGTCCTGATTCCTCTATATAGATCTTTATATCACTAGAGGGGTCACCGGCAGGAGGAAGGAGGTCCTGATTCCTCTATATAGATCTTTATATCACTAGAGGGGTCACCGGCAGGAGGAAGGAGGTCTTGATTCCTCTATATAGATCTTTATATCACTAGAGGGGTCACCAGCAGGAGGAAGGAGGTCCTGATTCCTCTATATAGATCTTTATATCACTAGAGGGGTCACCGGCAGGAGGAAGGAGGTCTTGATTCCTCTATATAGATCTTTATATCACTAGAAGGGTCACCAGCAGGAGGAAGGAGGTCCTGATTCCTCTATATAGATCTTTATATCACTAGAGGGGTCACCAGCAGGAGGAAGGAGGTCCTGATTCCTCTATATAGATCTTTATATCACTAGAGGGGTCACCAGCAGGAGAAGGAGGTCCCGATTCCTCTATATAGATCTTTATATCACTAGAGGGGTCACCAGCAGGAGGAAGGAGGTCCTGATTCCTCTATATAGATCTTTATATCACTAGAGGGGTCACCGGCAGGAGGAAGGAGGTCTTGATTCCTCTATATAGATCTTTATATCACTAGAGGGGTCACCAGCAGGAGGAAGGAGGTCCTGATTCCTCTATATAGATCTTTATATCACTAGAGGGGTCACCGGCAGGAGGAAGGAGGTCCTGATTCCTCTATATAGATCTTTATATCACTAGAGGGGTCACCGGCAGGAGGAAGGAGGTCTTGATTCCTCTATATAGATCTTTATATCACTAGAGGGGTCACCAGCAGGAGGAAGGAGGTCCTGATTCCTCTATATAGATCTTTATATCACTAGAGGGGTCACCGGCAGGAGGAAGGAGGTCTTGATTCCTCTATATAGATCTTTATATCACTAGAAGGGTCACCAGCAGGAGGAAGGAGGTCCTGATTCCTCTATATAGATCTTTATATCACTAGAGGGGTCACCAGCAGGAGGAAGGAGGTCCTGATTCCTCTATATAGATCTTTATATCACTAGAGGGGTCACCAGCAGGAGGAAGGAGGTCCTGATTCCTCTATATAGATCTTTATATCACTAGAGGGGTCACCGGCAGGAGGAAGGAGGTCTTGATTCCTCTATATAGATCTTTATATCACTAGAGGGGTCACCAGCAGGAGGAAGGAGGTCCTGATTCCTCTATATAGATCTTTATATCACTAGAGGAATCACCAGCAGGAGGAAGGAGGTCCTGATTCCTCTATATAGATCTTTATATCACTAGAGGAATCACCAGCAGGAGGAAGGAGGTCCTGATTCCTCTATATAGATCTCTATATCACTAGAGGGGTCACCAGCAGGAGGAAGGAGGTCCTGATTCCTCTATATAGATCTTTATATCACTAGAGGGGTCACCAGCGGGAGGAAGGAGGTCCTGATTCCTCTATATAGATCTTTATATCACTAGAGGGGTCACCAGGAGGAGGAAGGAGGTCCTGATTCCTCTATATAGATCTTTATATCACTAGAGGGGTCACCAGCAAGAGGAAGGAGGTCCTGATTCCTCTATATAGATCTTTATATCACTAGAGGGGTCCCCAGCAGGAGGAAGGAGGTCCTGATTCCTCTATATAGATCTTTATATCACTAGAGGGGTCACCGGCAGGAGGAAGGAGGTCTTGATTCCTCTATATAGATCTTTATATCACTAGAGGGGTCACCAGCAGGAGGAAGGAGGTCCTGATTCCTCTATATAGATCTTTATATCACTAGAGGAATCACCAGCAGGAGGAAGGAGGTCCTGATTCCTCTATATAGATCTTTATATCACTAGAGGGATCACCAGCAGGAGGAAGGAGGTCCTGATTCCTCTATATAGATCTTTATATCACTAGAGGGGTCACCAGCAAGAGGAAGGAGGTCCTGATTCCTCTATATAGATCTTTATATCACTAGAGGGGTCCCCAGCAGGAGGAAGGAGGTCCTGATTCCTCTATATAGATCTTTATATCACTAGAGGGATCACCAGCGGGAGGAAGGAGGTCCTGATTCCTCTATATCGATCTTTATATCACTAGAGGGGTCACCAGCAGGAGGAAGGAGGTCCTGATCCCTCTATATAGATCTTTATATCACTAGAGGGGTCACCAGCAGGAAGAAGGAGGTCCTGATTCCTCTATATAGATCTTTATATCACTAGAGGGGTCACCAGCGGGAGGAAGGAGGTCCTGATTCCTCTATATAGATCTTTATATCACTAGAGGGGTCACCAGCAAGAGGAAGGAGGTCCTGATTCCTCTATATAGATCTTTATATCACTAGAGGGGTCACCAGCAAGAGGAAGGAGGTCCTGATTCCTCTATATAGATCTTTATATCACTAGAGGGGTCACCAGCGGGAGGAAGGAGGTCCTGATTCCTCTATATAGATCTTTATATCACTAGAGGGGTCACCAGCGGGAGGAAGGAGGTCCTGATTCCTCTATATAGATCTTTATATCACTAGAGGGGTCACCAGCAAGAGGAAGGAGGTCCTGATTCCTCTATATAGATCTTTATATCACTAGAGGGGTCACCAGCAGGAAGAAGGAGGTCCTGATTCCTCTATATAGATCTTTATATCACTAGAGGGGTCACCAGCGGGATGAAGGAGGTCCTGATTCCTCTATATAGATCTTTATATCACTAGAGGGGTCACCAGCAGGAGGAAGGAGGTCCTGATTCCTCTATATAGATCTTTATATCACTAGAGGGGTCACCAGCGGGAGGAAGGAGGTCCTGATTCCTCTATATAGATCTTTATATCACTAGAGGGGTCACCAGCAAGAGGAAGGAGGTCCTGATTCCTCTATATAGATCTTTATATCACTAGAGGGGTCACCAGCGGGAGGAAGGAGGTCCTGATTCCTCTATATAGATCTTTATATCACTAGAGGGGTCACCAGCAAGAGGAAGGAGGTCCTGATTCCTCTATATAGATCTTTATATCACTAGAGGGGTCACCAGCAGGAGGAAGGAGGTCCTGATTCCTCTATATAGATCTTTATATCACTAGAGGGGTCACCAGCGGGAAGAAGGAGGTCCTGATTCCTCTATATAGATCTTTATATCACTAGAGGGGTCACCAGCAAGAGGAAGGAGGTCCTGATTCCTCTATATAGATCTTTATATCACTAGAGGGGTCACCAGCAGGAAGAAGGAGGTCCTGATTCCTCTATATAGATCTTTATATCACTAGAGGGGTCACCAGCGGGATGAAGGAGGTCCTGATTCCTCTATATAGATCTTTATATCACTAGAGGGGTCACCAGCAGGAGGAAGGAGGTCCTGATTCCTCTATATAGATCTTTATATCACTAGAGGGGTCACCAGCGGGAGGAAGGAGGTCCTGATTCCTCTATATAGATCTTTATATCACTAGAGGGGTCACCAGCAGGAGGAAGGAGGTCCTGATTCCTCTATATAGATCTTTATATCACTAGAGGGGTCACCAGCGGGAGGAAGGAGGTCCTGATTCCTCTATATAGATCTTTATATCACTAGAGGGGTCACCAGCAGGAGGAAGGAGGTCCTGATTCCTCTATATAGATCTTTATATCACTAGAGGGGTCACCAGCAAGAGGAAGGAGGTCCTGATTCCTCTATATAGATCTTTATATCACTAGAGGGGTCACCAGCAGGAGGAAGGAGGTCCTGATTCCTCTATATAGATCTTTATATCACTAGAGGGGTCACCAGCGGGAAGAAGGAGGTCCTGATTCCTCTATATAGATCTTTATATCACTAGAGGGGTCACCAGCGGGAGGAAGGAGGTCCTGATTCCTCTATATAGATCTTTATATCACTAGAGGGGTCACCAGCAAGAGGAAGGAGGTCCTGATTCCTCTATATAGATCTTTATATCACTAGAGGGGTCACCAGCGGGAGGAAGGAGGTCCTGATTCCTCTATATAGATCTTTATATCACTAGAGGGGTCACCAGCAGGAGGAAGGAGGTCCTGATTCCTCTATATAGATCTTTATATCACTAGAGGGGTCACCAGCGGGAGGAAGGAGGTCCTGATTCCTCTATATAGATCTTTATATCACTAGAGGGGTCACCAGCAAGAGGAAGGAGGTCCTGATTCCTCTATATAGATCTTTATATCACTAGAGGGGTCACCAGCAGGAGGAAGGAGGTCCTGATTCCTCTATATAGATCTTTATATCACTAGAGGGGTCACCAGCGGGAAGAAGGAGGTCCTGATTCCTCTATATAGATCTTTATATCACTAGAGGGGTCACCAGCGGGAGGAAGGAGGTCCTGATTCCTCTATATAGATCTTTATATCACTAGAGGGGTCACCAGCAAGAGGAAGGAGGTCCTGATTCCTCTATATAGATCTTTATATCACTAGAGGGGTCACCAGCGGGAGGAAGGAGGTCCTGATTCCTCTATATAGATCTTTATATCACTAGAGGGGTCACCAGCAGGAGGAAGGAGGTCCTGATTCCTCTATATAGATCTTTATATCACTAGAGGGGTCACCAGCGGGAGGAAGGAGGTCCTGATTCCTCTATATAGATCTTTATATCACTAGAGGGGTCACCAGCAAGAGGAAGGAGGTCCTGATTCCTCTATATAGATCTTTATATCACTAGAGGGGTCACCAGCAGGAGGAAGGAGGTCCTGATTCCTCTATATAGATCTTTATATCACTAGAGGGGTCACCAGCGGGAAGAAGGAGGTCCTGATTCCTCTATATAGATCTTTATATCACTAGAGGGGTCACCAGCGGGAGGAAGGAGGTCCTGATTCCTCTATATAGATCTTTATATCACTAGAGGGGTCACCAGCAAGAGGAAGGAGGTCCTGATTCCTCTATATAGATCTTTATATCACTAGAGGGGTCACCAGCAGGAGGAAGGAGGTCCTGATTCCTCTATATAGATCTATATATCACTAGAGGGGTCACCAGCGGGAGGAAGGAGGTCCTGATTCCTCTATATAGATCTTTATATCACTAGAGGGGTCACCAGCGGGAGGAAGGAGGTCCTGATTCCTCTATATAGATCTTTATATCACTAGAGGGGTCACCAGCAGGAGGAAGGAGGTCCTGATTCCTCTATATAGATCTATATATCACTAGAGGGGTCACCAGCGGGAGGAAGGAGGTCCTGATTCCTCTATATAGATCTTTATATCACTAGAGGGGTCACCAGCAGGAGGAAGGAGGTCCTGATTCCTCTATATAGATCTTTATATCACTAGAGGGGTCCCCAGCAGGAGGAAGGAGGTCCTGATTCCTCTATATAGATCTTTATATCACTAGAGGGGTCACCGGCAGGAGGAAGGAGGTCTTGATTCCTCTATATAGATCTTTATATCACTAGAGGGGTCACCAGCAGGAGGAAGGAGGTCCTGATTCCTCTATATAGATCTTTATATCACTAGAGGAATCACCAGCAGGAGGAAGGAGGTCCTGATTCCTCTATATAGATCTTTATATCACTAGAGGGATCACCAGCAAGAGGAAGGAGGTCCTGATTCCTCTATATAGATCTTTATATCACTAGAGGGGTCACCAGCAGGAGGAAGGAGGTCCTGATTCCTCTATATAGATCTTTATATCACTAGAGGGGTCACCAGCGGGAAGAAGGAGGTCCTGATTCCTCTATATAGATCTTTATATCACTAGAGGGGTCACCAGCGGGAGGAAGGAGGTCCTGATTCCTCTATATAGATCTTTATATCACTAGAGGGGTCACCAGCAAGAGGAAGGAGGTCCTGATTCCTCTATATAGATCTTTATATCACTAGAGGGGTCACCAGCGGGAGGAAGGAGGTCCTGATTCCTCTATATAGATCTTTATATCACTAGAGGGGTCACCAGCAGGAGGAAGGAGGTCCTGATTCCTCTATATAGATCTTTATATCACTAGAGGGGTCACCAGCGGGAGGAAGGAGGTCCTGATTCCTCTATATAGATCTTTATATCACTAGAGGGGTCACCAGCAAGAGGAAGGAGGTCCTGATTCCTCTATATAGATCTTTATATCACTAGAGGGGTCACCAGCAGGAGGAAGGAGGTCCTGATTCCTCTATATAGATCTTTATATCACTAGAGGGGTCACCAGCGGGAAGAAGGAGGTCCTGATTCCTCTATATAGATCTTTATATCACTAGAGGGGTCACCAGCGGGAGGAAGGAGGTCCTGATTCCTCTATATAGATCTTTATATCACTAGAGGGGTCACCAGCGGGAGGAAGGAGGTCCTGATTCCTCTATATAGATCTTTATATCACTAGAGGGGTCACCAGCAGGAGGAAGGAGGTCCTGATTCCTCTATATAGATCTATATATCACTAGAGGGGTCACCAGCGGGAGGAAGGAGGTCCTGATTCCTCTATATAGATCTTTATATCACTAGAGGGGTCACCAGCGGGAGGAAGGAGGTCCTGATTCCTCTATATAGATCTTTATATCACTAGAGGGGTCACCAGCAGGAGGAAGGAGGTCCTGATTCCTCTATATAGATCTATATATCACTAGAGGGGTCACCAGCGGGAGGAAGGAGGTCCTGATTCCTCTATATAGATCTTTATATCACTAGAGGGGTCACCAGCAGGAGGAAGGAGGTCCTGATTCCTCTATATAGATCTTTATATCACTAGAGGGGTCCCCAGCAGGAGGAAGGAGGTCCTGATTCCTCTATATAGATCTTTATATCACTAGAGGGGTCACCGGCAGGAGGAAGGAGGTCTTGATTCCTCTATATAGATCTTTATATCACTAGAGGGGTCACCAGCAGGAGGAAGGAGGTCCTGATTCCTCTATATAGATCTTTATATCACTAGAGGAATCACCAGCAGGAGGAAGGAGGTCCTGATTCCTCTATATAGATCTTTATATCACTAGAGGGATCACCAGCAGGAGGAAGGAGGTCCTGATTCCTCTATATAGATCTTTATATCACTAGAGGGGTCACCAGCAAGAGGAAGGAGGTCCTGATTCCTCTATATAGATCTTTATATCACTAGAGGGGTCCCCAGCAGGAGGAAGGAGGTCCTGATTCCTCTATATAGATCTTTATATCACTAGAGGGATCACCAGCGGGAGGAAGGAGGTCCTGATTCCTCTATATCGATCTTTATATCACTAGAGGGGTCACCAGCAGGAGGAAGGAGGTCCTGATCCCTCTATATAGATCTTTATATCACTAGAGGGGTCACCAGCAGGAAGAAGGAGGTCCTGATTCCTCTATATAGATCTTTATATCACTAGAGGGGTCACCAGCGGGAGGAAGGAGGTCCTGATTCCTCTATATAGATCTTTATATCACTAGAGGGGTCACCAGCAAGAGGAAGGAGGTCCTGATTCCTCTATATAGATCTTTATATCACTAGAGGGGTCACCAGCAAGAGGAAGGAGGTCCTGATTCCTCTATATAGATCTTTATATCACTAGAGGGGTCACCAGCGGGAGGAAGGAGGTCCTGATTCCTCTATATAGATCTTTATATCACTAGAGGGGTCACCAGCGGGAGGAAGGAGGTCCTGATTCCTCTATATAGATCTTTATATCACTAGAGGGGTCACCAGCAAGAGGAAGGAGGTCCTGATTCCTCTATATAGATCTTTATATCACTAGAGGGGTCACCAGCAGGAAGAAGGAGGTCCTGATTCCTCTATATAGATCTTTATATCACTAGAGGGGTCACCAGCGGGATGAAGGAGGTCCTGATTCCTCTATATAGATCTTTATATCACTAGAGGGGTCACCAGCAGGAGGAAGGAGGTCCTGATTCCTCTATATAGATCTTTATATCACTAGAGGGGTCACCAGCGGGAGGAAGGAGGTCCTGATTCCTCTATATAGATCTTTATATCACTAGAGGGGTCACCAGCAAGAGGAAGGAGGTCCTGATTCCTCTATATAGATCTTTATATCACTAGAGGGGTCACCAGCGGGAGGAAGGAGGTCCTGATTCCTCTATATAGATCTTTATATCACTAGAGGGGTCACCAGCAAGAGGAAGGAGGTCCTGATTCCTCTATATAGATCTTTATATCACTAGAGGGGTCACCAGCAGGAGGAAGGAGGTCCTGATTCCTCTATATAGATCTTTATATCACTAGAGGGGTCACCAGCGGGAAGAAGGAGGTCCTGATTCCTCTATATAGATCTTTATATCACTAGAGGGGTCACCAGCAAGAGGAAGGAGGTCCTGATTCCTCTATATAGATCTTTATATCACTAGAGGGGTCACCAGCAGGAAGAAGGAGGTCCTGATTCCTCTATATAGATCTTTATATCACTAGAGGGGTCACCAGCGGGATGAAGGAGGTCCTGATTCCTCTATATAGATCTTTATATCACTAGAGGGGTCACCAGCAGGAGGAAGGAGGTCCTGATTCCTCTATATAGATCTTTATATCACTAGAGGGGTCACCAGCGGGAGGAAGGAGGTCCTGATTCCTCTATATAGATCTTTATATCACTAGAGGGGTCACCAGCAGGAGGAAGGAGGTCCTGATTCCTCTATATAGATCTTTATATCACTAGAGGGGTCACCAGCGGGAGGAAGGAGGTCCTGATTCCTCTATATAGATCTTTATATCACTAGAGGGGTCACCAGCAGGAGGAAGGAGGTCCTGATTCCTCTATATAGATCTTTATATCACTAGAGGGGTCACCAGCAAGAGGAAGGAGGTCCTGATTCCTCTATATAGATCTTTATATCACTAGAGGGGTCACCAGCAGGAGGAAGGAGGTCCTGATTCCTCTATATAGATCTTTATATCACTAGAGGGGTCACCAGCGGGAAGAAGGAGGTCCTGATTCCTCTATATAGATCTTTATATCACTAGAGGGGTCACCAGCGGGAGGAAGGAGGTCCTGATTCCTCTATATAGATCTTTATATCACTAGAGGGGTCACCAGCAAGAGGAAGGAGGTCCTGATTCCTCTATATAGATCTTTATATCACTAGAGGGGTCACCAGCGGGAGGAAGGAGGTCCTGATTCCTCTATATAGATCTTTATATCACTAGAGGGGTCACCAGCAGGAGGAAGGAGGTCCTGATTCCTCTATATAGATCTTTATATCTCTAGAGGGGTCACCAGCGGGAGGAAGGAGGTCCTGATTCCTCTATATAGATCTTTATATCACTAGAGGGGTCACCAGCAAGAGGAAGGAGGTCCTGATTCCTCTATATAGATCTTTATATCACTAGAGGGGTCACCAGCAGGAGGAAGGAGGTCCTGATTCCTCTATATAGATCTTTATATCACTAGAGGGGTCACCAGCGGGAAGAAGGAGGTCCTGATTCCTCTATATAGATCTTTATATCACTAGAGGGGTCACCAGCGGGAGGAAGGAGGTCCTGATTCCTCTATATAGATCTTTATATCACTAGAGGGGTCACCAGCAAGAGGAAGGAGGTCCTGATTCCTCTATATAGATCTTTATATCACTAGAGGGGTCACCAGCGGGAGGAAGGAGGTCCTGATTCCTCTATATAGATCTTTATATCACTAGAGGGGTCACCAGCAGGAGGAAGGAGGTCCTGATTCCTCTATATAGATCTTTATATCACTAGAGGGGTCACCAGCGGGAGGAAGGAGGTCCTGATTCCTCTATATAGATCTTTATATCACTAGAGGGGTCACCAGCAAGAGGAAGGAGGTCCTGATTCCTCTATATAGATCTTTATATCACTAGAGGGGTCACCAGCAGGAGGAAGGAGGTCCTGATTCCTCTATATAGATCTTTATATCACTAGAGGGGTCACCAGCGGGAAGAAGGAGGTCCTGATTCCTCTATATAGATCTTTATATCACTAGAGGGGTCACCAGCGGGAGGAAGGAGGTCCTGATTCCTCTATATAGATCTTTATATCACTAGAGGGGTCACCAGCGGGAGGAAGGAGGTCCTGATTCCTCTATATAGATCTTTATATCACTAGAGGGGTCACCAGCAGGAGGAAGGAGGTCCTGATTCCTCTATATAGATCTATATATCACTAGAGGGGTCACCAGCGGGAGGAAGGAGGTCCTGATTCCTCTATATAGATCTTTATATCACTAGAGGGGTCACCAGCGGGAGGAAGGAGGTCCTGATTCCTCTATATAGATCTTTATATCACTAGAGGGGTCACCAGCGGGAGGAAGGAGGTCCTGATTCCTCTATATAGATCTTTATATCACTAGAGGGGTCACCAGCAGGAGGAAGGAGGTCCTGATTCCTCTATATAGATCTTTATATCACTAGAGGGGTCACCAGCGGGAGGAAGGAGGTCCTGATTCCTCTATATAGATCTTTATATCACTAGAGGGGTCACCAGCGGGAGGAAGGAGGTCCTGATTCCTCTATATAGATCTTTATATCACTAGAGGGGTCACCAGCAGGAGGAAGGAGGTCCTGATTCCTCTATATAGATCTTTATATCACTAGAGGGGTCACCAGCAGGAGGAAGGAGGTCCTGATTCCTCTATATAGATCTTTGGTGTAAAGGGGGGCAGAGGACACTGTTTTGGGGCTACAGGACATTACAGTAGGGGGGTAATTTGAAGGGGGGCAGAGGACACCACTTTTTGGGGGGTGATACTACTGTGGGGAGAAGGGGGCAGAGAACACTGCTATGGGGGGCAGAAGACAAACACTAACAGCACGATTGCCAAACAATCTTTCCGAAAACGCACAGTTTCGCCCGAAAATTCTACACGGGTGTATGGCCAGCTTAAGTCTTTTTATTTTTATTGGGAGCTTGAAAGTTTGTTTGCTTTCTTTTAATGGCGCCGCCTAGTACTAGAGCTCGCCGAGTGCACGCTGCGGTGGAGTGGGCACGCGCACGTGTGCCCAGGGGTGGGGGGGGGGGGGGGGCAATGGGTTCTGGGAGGATGTCGGTAGATGCCCTCCCAGAACGGGTCGGCCGAGCTGTAGCCATCATTCAGTCGGAAAGTGGTTTAGCAGATAACTGTTGACTTCAGACGTCCCATGGCCTGGTTTTTGAAAAATAAATAAAATTGTGTTATAGCCACTAGATGGAGCCACTAGATGGAACCACTAGATGGAGCCACTAGATGGAGCTTATGATCGTACGAGAATACGGCAAGGTTCGCTGAAGCTGTACAGGTGTTTGTCACATTCGTTCAGCAAATTTTTCATACATAGACCCCTAATTACTGGTCCAACCTTTACAATTAAACTTGTCTTCCTGGCACAATGATGCCAACTGTAATTGTAATAAATATTCTAGGTCAGTTTCTTCATCTTTCACCTCCCCCCCCCCCCATCCCAGCTATAAAGGAACTGCAATTTCCAGGCGTCCCTCCCAGTCTCCCTGACGTTGCTCCGTCTTGTACTGAGATCCGGTTTATCTGCTTTATAGGAAATTATAATTCATGCCGAATGGTATTAATATCTCTCACAGCTCTGCAACTATTATATAATGTAGAAATGATATGATTTGCATAATTACAGGTTGCAATGTCTGATGTAAAGTGCGGGGAATTGAGTGCGAATCTGATATCGGTTGCTGGGAGCGGACTGAGCGCACCGGGGAATAGAACGTTGGCGGTTTGATCGTCTTTCCACCCATCGCACCCAACAATGAGGTGGCTGGGGACTCTTCTTCTTGTTGGGTTATCCATGGCGTCCATCTCAGCGCTGGTCCTGCTGGAGAAGGACAGAAGACAAGAAATATGTTGTGCTTCTAGAAGTTGCCCTGGCTGTGTGTGTCACCCCAAATACTACCGGGTAAGAGGCTGAAAGTCATGTGAATTTGTGTTAAGGAGCTTTGCTGGAAAAGTGTTTACTATAGGAAAGGAAGATGCATAGTGATGTATATCTCAAAACTCATTAATTTCTAGAGGAGAGAAGAGCAGAAAAGATTAGAGGAGAGAAGAGGAGAGAAGAGGAGAAAAGAGGAGAGGGGAAAAGAGGAGAGGAGAGGAGAAAAGAGCAGAGGAGAGGAGAAAAGAGGAGAGGAGAAAAGAGGAGAAGAGAAAAGAGGAGAAAATAGGAGAGGAGAAAAGTGGAGCGAAAAAGGAGAAAAAAGGAGAGGAGAGAAGAGGAGAGAAAAGAGGAAAGAAAAGAAGATAGCAAGGAAGAGAAAATAGGAAGGAAGAGAAGAGGAGAGGAGAGGAAGAAGGAGAAGGAGAGGAAAGGAGAGGAGAGCAAAGGAGTGGAGAGCGAGAGGAAAGGAGAGGAGAAGAGAGGAGAAGAGAGGAGAAAGGAGTTTACCATAGGAAAGGAAGATGCATAGTGATGTATATCTCAAAGCTCATTAACTTCTAGAGGAGAGAAGAGCAGAAAAGAGGAGAGGAGAGGAGACAAGAGGAGAGGGGAAAAGAGGAGAAAAGAGGAGAGGGGAAAAGAGAGGAGGAGAGGAGAAAAGAGGAGAGGAGAAAAGAGGAGAGGAGAAAAGTGGAGCAAAAGGGAGAAAAGAGGAGAGGAGAAAAGAGGAGAGGAGAGAAGAGGAGAGAAAAGAGGAAAGAAGAGAAAATAGCAAGGAAGAGAAAAGAGGAAGGAAGAGAAGAGGAGTGGAAGAGGGAGAAGGAGAGGAGAGGCGAGGAAAGGAGTGGAGAGGGAGAGGAAAGGAGAGGAGAAGAGAGGAGAAGAGGAGAAAAGAGGAGAGAAGAGAACAGGAGAAAAGAAGAGAGAAAAGGAGGGGGAGAGGAGAAAAGAGGAAGGCACAGAAAAGGAAGCGAGAGAAAAGGAGAGGAGAGGAAAAGGGAGAAGGAGAGGAGAGGCAAGGGAAATAGTGGAGAGGGAGAGGAAGGCAGAGGAGATGAGAGAAGAGAAGAAAAAGCGGAAGGAAAAAAAGAGAAGAGCGAGAGCGGGAGGAAGAGGAGGAGAGAGAGAAGAGAAGAGGAAGGGAGAGCAGAGAAGAGGAGGTGGAAGCAGAGGAGAAAAAGGGAAGGGAGAGAAGAGAAGAGGAGAGGAGAGGAAGAGGAGGAGAGAGAGAAGAGAAGAGGAAGGGAGAGCAGAGAAGAGGAGAGGGGAGGAAGAGGAGGAGAGAAGAAGAGAAGAGGAAGGGAGAGCAGAGAAGAGGAGAGGGGAGGAAGAGGAGGAGAGAGAGAAGAGAAGAGGAAGGGAGAGCAGAGAAGAGCAGAGGGGGGAGCAGAGGAGAAAAAGGGAAGGGAGAGAAGAGGAGAGGAGAGAAAGCGAAAGAAGTGGAAGGGAGAAGGAAAAGGAAGGTAGAGGGAGAGTAGAGGCGAGGAGAAAAGCAGAAGGGAGAGAAGAGAAGAGGAGAGGAGAAGGAGAGGAGGGGAGAGGAGAGGAGAAAAGATGAAGGGAGAAAAGAGGAGAGGAGAGGAAAGGGGAGGAGAAAAGAGAAGATGAGTGGAGATTGAAGGAGAGAAGAAGAGGCGGGAATAAAAAAGAGGAGGGTATAGAGCAGGGGTGCCCAACCAGTGGCCTGGTGGTGGAGGTGACTCTTGCAGAGCAGCCTTGTGTGTCATGCCAGGGACCAAGCAGGCCAGCGTGGGTGAAGCCTGAGAAGTATCTGGAGTGCCAAGCTAGGGACCCTGAGGCTCTAATGGGCTTCAAAAAGGTTGGGTTCGGGGCACTGCGCCTGAGCCCACCCACTCGTGACATTAGTGAATTGACATTCGCTATTGTCTTCCTGCTTCTCCTCCCAGCCAATCAGGACAGGAAGTGGGTCCTAAGACTGGATTGGTCAGCAGGAGAAGCCGGAGAAGCCGCCTGCAACCTGGATGAGGTAAGTGCGGGGCTGGCGGGCGAGCAGTGGGGTGATGGGTTTGTTAATTGTATAAAATAAAAAATAAAAAAACATTCAATAAATCTAAAGCAGCAATTCACAACCAGGGTTCCTGAGAGGTCTCTAGGGCTTCCATGAGGTTTAGCTGACCCCCCCCCCCCCCCTCTGATGGTGCCCACATGATTCCTAATCCATCGCCACTTGGCAGAGCCAGTGGGCCTGACCTCACCAATCTCTCTGGCTGTCTGTTAAGATGTTATTCTCATCAACACTATAAAGGGAGCATTCTTCCCACTGACCTGAGTTATATCATATTGGAGTTCCTCAAGAGTTTAACATTAGATCCAGGAATCCTCTGAGAGGGTAAAAAGGTTGAGAAAAGTGGATCTAAAGCTTTGAGGGGCTTCTGTAACAAATGTACCGAGTCTTTAGTATGCAATCTGTACAGACATATGAAACTCTTTGTAAATGTAGCAAGGTCTTTTATCTCTTTTGGTCTAATGAGGACCTCCAAGGCCAAAGATAGCCGACATCCTTCAACATGTGGTGGGTAGTGAGGCACAGTGGGTTCACTGACACTGAATCCCGTGAGCTCCTCAAGGCTTTTGCGGTGGTATCTCCCTCAAGCGTCACCCACACTTCCCTGCTGGGTCCCTAGCTTGGCACTCCGCATACCTTAAAGCTTCACCCCTGCTGACCGGCTCGGTCCCTGGCTTGACACACAAGGCTGCTCTGAAAGAGTCACCTCCACTGGTTGGGTCCCTGAACTTGATCGCCGTCTGAAGTTTCCCCATTCTCCACCACGCCCCTTTCGGCGAGAATATGGTTCTGGTACTTGCTTAATAACTTGCTCATAACCTGACATTGGGTTGCCCTTCTCGTATCTAGTACCGCCAAGTACCCGGCCACCTAGTGGTAGAAGATAAAAGTGCAATGAGGCCAAACTCAGGGAGAAATCAATGGATCTCTATCAATTGACCAAGATAACTACTCTTGGCAAGTAAACTTGTGAGGAGCTCCCTGACTAAACTCCAGGGTAGACATGTGCATTTCGCTTCGTTCCGATTCGAAATTCGGACGAAATTTCATTATTCGGACATTCGGATGGATCTGAATTACCGAATTACAATGCTAATGAATTCAACCGAATTCGGCCGAAATTCGAATCAATACCGGATTCGAAATGATTTCAACATGATTCGACATTATTTCAACCGCATTTGAAATTATTTTAACCGCATTCGAAATTATTTCAACCGCATTCGAAATTATTTCAACCGCATTCGAAAATATTTTGTGACCCGATTTTAGGGCCATGTATCTTGGGGTCACTTGGTGCTAGAAACTCCAAATTTGGATATGTTGTAGTGCTAGTACTATTGTGTTTGCATACCAAATTTGAGGTTTCTAGCTATAACTGACCCCAAGATACGTGGCCCCAAATTCGGGTCACAAAATGTCAAGTACTTTTCTGCAGCAGAGAATGACATTTTCCGACCCGATTTTGGGGCCACATATCTCGGGGTCACTTATAGCTAGAAACCCCAAATTTGGTATGCAAACACAATAGTACTAGCACTACAACATATCCAAATTTGAAGTTTCTAGCCTAAGTGGCCCTGAGATACATGGCCCTAAAGTCGGGTCACAAAATATTTTTCGAATGTGGTTGAAATAATGTTGAATCATGTTGAAACCATTTCGAATGCGGGTACCCTAAGGGGAATGGGGTTTGGTCCCAAAATTTTGAAGTGGATAAAGGCACTATATAACAGCCCCAAGGCAGTGGTAAGAGTTAATGGGGTACTATCAACAGCCTTCAGAATGAACAATGGGACTAGACAGGGGTGTCCGCTGTCCCCCCTATTGTTCGTTCTGGCATTGGAGCCACTCCTGGAGACGATAAGGAGAAACCCAGATATAAAGGGGGTTGAGATAGAGGGGGAAATACATAAGACAGCCGCATTCGCGGATGATATTCTGTTTTATGTATCCAGCCCACGAATCTCCATGCCAAACTTGTTAAAGGCTTTACAGGAATACGGAGAATTATCTAACTTTAAAATCAACCCAAGCAAGTCAGAAATCTTAAACGTAAATATAAATCCGAGAGAAGAACTTGACATTAAGAGAGAATTCCCATTTCTATGGCAAAAGGAAATTAAATATTTAGGGATTAAACTGACTGCATCAATAGAAAAAATGTACCTAATAAACTATATCCCCCTTCTAGAAGAATTGAGAGAAGAAATAAGGAGAATGAGAACAAAGCCCCTGTCATGGTTAGGAAGAATTAATGCCTTAAAAATGATTATTCAACCTAAAATCCTTTATAAATTTCAGCTATTACCAATATATATCCCCCCCCCTATATTTTAAAATGATAAATTCTTTAATTTCTAAATTTATCTGGAACAACAAGAAACCTAGAATCCCACTGAAGACTTTGCAAAAGGGAAAAGACGAGGGGGGTCTGAATGTCCCAGACTTTAGAAAATATTACGAAGCAGCAGTGTTAACACGGGTGGTGGAATGGGCAAAATTAGAAAGTAAAAAAAGATGGGGAAAAATAGAACACAGTTTATCAGGCACAAATTTAGGTAGAGAAATCTGGACTCCTTTAAAATATAGATCACTAGGGAAGACAACACCTTTGGTCACAAAAAATGTGTTTAGAGTATGGGAGGGAATACACAAACATAATAAGTGGAAATATAATTCCCCTTTAATTTATTTAAAAGATAATGATTTTTTTGCACCTGGTAAAAGTACAATAGGAGGGAAATGGATAAAACAAGATAATATGCAATTACGACACATAATTAAAGAGGGGAAATTGAAAACACTAGCAATATTACAGAAAGAAAATGATTGGATGGATTTGAATGAGTGGCGATACCTGCAGCTTAGACATTTCGTCTCAAGACTACCACAACCGCTTAGAGATGGAGAAAATTTGACTGCCTTGGAGCGGATATGTGAGGGGAAATCCCCAAGGGCAGGTATTGCCCAGCTTTATAAGGTCTTGAGACGGGAATGTGAAGCGGAGGTACCAACTTTCATTCAAAAATGGGAAGAAGAGATAGGAGCACGGGGTGAAAACCAAAATATAGAAAAAATATTGAAGATGGTGCACAGATCCACGGAAAATAGTAAGATGATAGAAACAAATTATAAAATTTTAGTAAGATGGTATAGGACCCCAGATATAATGGCAAAGTACCAGGAGGGACAATCTGGGAAATGTTGGAGGAATTGTGGACAAACGGGAAGTTTGGCCCATATATGGTGGGATTGTCCCAAGATTAAAGAATATTGGAGAGAAATAATAAGATATATAGAAGTAATAGCTAAAATACAGTTACCTGAGAACCCATGGTTATGCCTATTCCATGCAGTAGATACCCCAATTAAGGAGTATAGGAATTCCCTCACAAGCTCATTAATAAACGTGGCAAAAAGCCTGATTCCGAAAAAATGGAAAGAAATAGAAGCACCCAAAGTAAAGGAATGGCTAGGAAAAGTTGAGGAAATGTATAGTATTGAAGGGCTGGGAATGGAGGAAGAAAGAGAAAGAAAGAGATTCCATGTGAAATGGAAATACTGGAAAATCTTTAGACAATCTATGATTTTTAACGAGGTAATGGGTCGGTAGGGGTGGGGAGAGGGGTGGGAGGGAGATATTTTAGAAGAACTCGAGAAGTAAAAAAAGAAAACCAGGATAATGTGAAAAATTTAAGGGCATGAATGTATTTTGGTCCTATGGTTTTCTTTTATAATACTTGATTATGTTTTGTACGCAACTTAAATGAAAAATTTAAATAAAGAATAAAAAAAAAAAAAAAGAAACCATTTCGAATGCGGTTGAAATAATGTCGAATCATGTTGAAATCATTTTGAATCCGGAAGAAATATTTTCAAATTTGGTTGAAATATTTTCGAATGTGGCCGATTTTTCGAATTCAGTAGAAAACTAAACGAAATCCGAAAACGAATTTAAGGAAGTTAACGAATAACTAAACTAAATTAATGAATTAACGAATTAAAACGAAACAAAACTAAACAAATTTTTTCCTTTTGCACATGTCTACTCCAGGGTGCTACATAAAGACATAAACAAAATAAAGGAAAGGGGTTAGTACCCATGAGGGGTTTTAGCCGCTATCCAGAGCTTACTTAGAGTGGACCTTCACTCCTTTTGTGATTATCCTCTCTCCTGTCTCCTTCCGGCTCTAAGACCGCCGATCACTTGGTTCTCAGAGCTCCGTGAGTAAAGGCTCCCTGCTCTGCCCCCCCCCCCCCCCTGCTCACCGGAGTGGTAGGCTGTGGAGGGGGGCGGCCGGCTCAGTCTCTCAGCTGCCTAAAGACAGAACAAACTGCAGAAGTACATCAGAGGTCACATCCGATGTACTTCTTACTGTATGTAACTATGTAACTACTTTGTAACATCCAAGCAAGCTTTCCCTGTACTTCTCCTTTAAGGCTACATTCCTGCTTTGTGATTTGGAATCATGGGCAGAATTGCCACTTATTCAGCCCGCGATTCCAAATCGTGTGGCAATCTCTGCACGGTGTGCATTTGGGGTGCCATTATTCCTTTAATGGCACCCCAAATGTAATGGGATTCTGCCGCAATTGTCGAGCAAGAGGATTGTGCGGCAATCGGAGGAAGAACATGCCTTTACAAAACGCATGGAGCTTGCCACCCAAAAGGGGGCAGGAGCTTCTTTTTGGGTGACAAACGCCCATTCAATTGCAGAACCGTGAGAGAATCGCGCTTTGAAAATCCCATAGCGGGAATGCTCGTCCCTGCTACTCGATATGTGAACGGGCCCCCCGATCCTTGCCCACTTTACGATGTTGTGCCCAGACCCCAAGAATGTGCAGACATGCCGCAGGTCACTCTGGGGGTCCATGAATCATCTCTGTGCATGCGTGACATCCTCCAAACTGCTGCCTGGGACTTCTTCTTCTTCACACATCCCAGGAGGCAGTTTGTGGGATCTCGCGCATGCACAGAAACACCAGTTTAATGGTGAGGCCGCCATTGCCGCCACATGCGTAGGGGGGGGAGATTTGGTGCATGTACAGAGACGACGCGGGGATCTGACAGGTTTCATAGTTCTCAATGCAAGATGGCGGCACCAGAGGAGAGCGGTATGGTGAGAACTTTCCCTGCAAGCAAGACAACGCTTCACTCCATGGACTATTAGTTATATTTTCTTTTTCTAGAAGCAAATAGATTTTTGATAGTGGATGGGGTGGAGTTCCTCTTTGAGAGATTTCTACTTACTTCCTCTCCTCCTGTCCTCCATTAAATCTCCTTAATGGAGCCCTGGATCTTCTGGTATTGATTGACTGGTTGATATGTTGATTGATCGATTGGTTGACTGATTGAGTGAATTCTCCCCAACAGCAGCCCGGTGGAGGGCCTAAAGCTAGTCAACTCTATAAGAAGCTAAAAAGTGGAGTGGAATTTCATCTTAAATGATTAATACATATATTTTTAATGTTCAGTCTTTCTAACATTCATTTAAAATAATAACATTATTCTTCACATTCTTTCTCCACCCAGGTAAGGAGAGCTGTTGTAAAACTAATGACTGTTTTCATGCCTAGTGTAGAGTGTGCATTTTGCAGAATATTAAAGTGCTGAAAAAAATGGGACAAACGCCATCGAGACACAAACAGAAGTGAAGCCGCAATCACAATAAGTTATGTGCAAATGTACTTTTTACTGGCGATCCCCGGTCCACCCCGGGGTTTGTCTTGTCACTGGACTTTCA
This sequence comes from Lithobates pipiens, assembly GCF_037356315.1. Classification (NCBI taxonomy): domain Eukaryota; kingdom Metazoa; phylum Chordata; class Amphibia; order Anura; family Ranidae; genus Lithobates; species Lithobates pipiens. The sequence continues at coordinate 589,715,657 of NW_027507764.1, read as the reverse complement.
CTTTTTATTATGCTGATAATCCGGATGTTACTGATTAACTTAAGTGTAAGACAAATCACGCCTAAGGGTAAAATAAACCAAACCTAAGGGTAAAACAAATCACGACTAGGGGTAAAACAAATCACGACTAAGGGTAAAATAAACCGAGCCTAAGGGTAAAACAATTCACACCTAAGGGTAAAACAAATCACGACTAAGGGTAAAACAAATCACGACTAAGTGTAAAACAAATCACGACTAAGGGTAAAACAAATCACGCCTAAGGGTAAAATAAACCAAGCCTAAGGGTAAAACAATTCACACCTAAGGGTAAAACAAATCACGCCTAAGGGTAAAATAAACCGAGCCTAAGGGTAAAACAATTCACACCTAAGGGTAAAACAATTCACACCTAAGGGTAAAACAAATCACGACTAAGGGTAAAACAAATCACGACTAAGGGTAAAACAAATCACGACTAAGTGTAAAACAAATCACGACTAAGGGTAAAACAAATCACGACTAAGGGTAAAACAAATTACGACTAAGGGTAAAACAAATCACGACTAAGGGTAAAACAAATCACGCTAAGGGTAAAACAAATCACGCTAAGGGTAAAACAAATCACGACTAAGGGTAAAACAAATCACGACTAAGGGTAAAATAAATCACGACTAAGTGTAAAACAAATCACGACTAAGGGTAAAACAAATCACGACTAAGGGTAAAACAAATCACGACTAATGCAGGCCATACACGGTCGAATTTCGAACGAATTTTCTTTTCAAAATCAGAAAATTCGTTTTTTTTGTGATCCGATGATGCCATCATTGATTTTCGAAATTCGGCCGACCAAGCCTTCAATTTCACCTCATGTTGCTACAGAAAATAATTTTCTTGGCTGGGAATCTTCTTTTCTCTCCGTAAATTTTCTTTTATCTCCGTACATTTTCTTTTATCTCCGTACATTTTCTTTTCTTATTACGTTTCTCGCACGATTCTCCCATCATTGATTAGAAAATCGTTTGTTTTTCAAAAAATTTCCAACATGTCCGATTCCTCAAATTTTATTTCCGCACGAAAATCGGCTGTTGCTGCAGCCCACTAATGGTGCGAAATTCATACGAAAATTCTTAGATACGATTTTCGAAAGAAAATTCTTTCGAAATTCGAACCGTGTATGGCCGGCATAAGGGTAAAACAAATCACGCTAAGGGTAAAACAAATCACGACTAAGGGTAAAACAAATCACGACTAAGTGTAAAACAAATCACCACTAAGGGTAAAACAAATCACCACTAAGGGTAAAACAAATCACGACTAAGGGTAAAACAAATCACGACTAAGGGTAAAACAAATCACGACTAAGGGTAAAACAAATCACGCTAAGGGTAAAACAAATCACGACTAAGGGTAAAACAAATCACGACTAAAGGTAAAACAAATCACGACTAAGGGTAAAACAAATCACGCTAAGGATAAAACAAATCACGACTAAAGGTAAAACAAATCACGACTAAGTGTAAAACAAATCACCACTAAGGGTAAAACAAATCACGACTAAGGGTAAAACAAATTACGACTAAGGGTAAAACAAATCACGACTAAGGGTAAAACAAATCACGCTAAGGGTAAAACAAATCACGACTAAGTGTAAAACAAATCACGACTAAGGGTAAAACAAATCACGCCTAAGGGTAAAATAAACCGAGCCTAAGGGTAAAACAATTCACACCTAAGGGTAAAACAAATCACGACTAAGGGTAAAACAAATCACGACTAAGGGTAAAATAAATCACGACTAAGGGTAAAACAAATCACGCCTAAGGGTAAAACAAATCACGACTAAGGGTAAAACAAATCACGACTAAGGGTAAAACAAATCACGACTAAGGGTAAAACAAATCACGACTAAGTGTAAAACAAATCACGACTAAGGGTAAAACAAATCACGACTAAGGGTAAAACAAATCACGCCTAAGGGTAAAATAAACCGAGCCTAAGGGTAAAACAATTCACACCTAAGGGTAAAACAAATCACGACTAAGGGTAAAACAAATCACGACTAAGGGTAAAATAAATCACGACTAAGGGTAAAACAAATCACGCCTAAGGGTAAAACAAATCACGACTAAGGGTAAAACAAATCACGACTAAGGGTAAAACAAATCACGACTAAGGGTAAAACAAATCACGACTAAGTGTAAAACAAATCACGACTAAGGGTAAAACAAATCACGACTAAGGGTAAAACAAATCACGCTAAGGGTAAAACAAATCACGACTAAGTGTAAAACAAATCACGACTAAGGGCCGGTTCACACTGCGGCGCGAGGCGAGGCGACACGGCTCGCCTCGCCTCGCTCCCGCAAGTCGCCCCCATTCTGTACAATGGAACCGTTCTGAGAGGAGCGACTCGAGTCGCTCCGACTCTGAAAAAAGGTTCCTGTACTACTTTGGGGCGACTTCGGGGGCGACTTGCATTGACTTCTATACAGAAGTCCTCTGCAAGTCGCCGCTGAGGTCCGTGCAGGTCGCGGCGAGGCAAGTCGGAGACGCCTCGCCGCGCATCGCTGTGTGCACCGGCCCTAAGGGTAAAACAAATCACGACTAAGTGTAAAACAAATCACGACTAAGGGTAAAACAAATCACGACTAAGTGTAAAACAAATCACGACTAAGGGTAAAACAAATCACGACTAAGGGTAAAACAAATCACGCTAAGGGTAAAACAAATCACGCTAAGGGTAAAACAAATCACGACTAAGGGTAAAACAAATCACGACTAAAGGTAAAACAAATCACGACTAAGGGTAAAACAAATCACGCTAAGGATAAAACAAATCACGACTAAAGGTAAAACAAATCACGACTAAGGGTAAAACAAATCACGACTAAGTGTAAAACAAATCACCACTAAGTGTAAAACAAATCACCACTAAGTGTAAAACAAATCACCACTAAGGGTAAAACAAATCACCACTAAGGGTAAAACAAATCACCACTAAGGATAAAACAAATCACGACTAAAGGTAAAACAAATCACGACTAAGGGTAAAACAAATCACGACTAAGTGTAAAACAAATCACCACTAAGGGTAAAACAAATCACCACTAAGGGTAAAACAAATCACGACTAAGGGTAAAACAAATCACGCTAAGGGTAAAACAAATCACGACTAAGGGTAAAACAAATCAGGCAGGTAGGGTCCTGGTTGGGATTTGAACCAGCGACCCTTTTTACTAGGCGAGAGTGCTACCCACTACACCACTGTGCCGTCCAAAATATGATGAAATCTGGGTGTGTATTATAATGTTTTATGGTCTGTGCTCTCCAAGTGTATCCCTTTAAGGTTGTTCAATAAAACCTATTAAGTAAAAATAAAAAATGAAGTCCCCTAATTGGTTAGGGATGTAGGGGTCATCCAGGGAGCATTTGCCAACCCCCTCAATGAAGTCTCATATGACAAAACGCATTGGGTGGAGCTTAGCTGTGATGTCATCACACACGCTCGCTCTGCTCAGTATCTTTCTTTTTAAAAGAGTATATCCAAAATACAAAAAAAGAAAAAAAAAAAAGGATTTTGTTCTGCTGTTGGTCAGTTGTAAAAGGATTACATAGGCACAGATTTCTAGGGTCACATTTTCAAAAACTGACACTTTTTTGGACATTAGAGAGGGTATACCTGGCAGCCATGTTATATATTGTATATTATGTCGGTGATATACATTATTTAATGACATGTACTTGTACAGATCTGGGGTCACCTCCAGCCCTGACCACACTCTCCGTGTCTCAGATTCCGACCCTCCAGTGTACTCCCAGACCAAAAAAAAAGGCCAACAAAACCAGTGGTTGGACATGGTGATGACAAAACCACAGCGCCCTCCCGGAGGCGGAGATGGTGAAATGGACAAGAGTTTTTGTGATGACAACGGAAGATGCCAGATGGAAATGGACTTGATGGTCATTGACGGCCTTCCTCCTCCTCGTAAAGGAAACCCACACAGCGTCCTAAATCTGGATAAGAAAAAAAATGATGGATCTCCGACTATAACAAAATCATAAATACATCTCTGTATGGCAGTTTTTGTTCTGTTGTGATATTTTGCAGATGCCCATGAGGTTGTTTTGTATTTCCTAGTATGACCAGGAGATGGCGATATATCTTTATGAACCAGCACTGAGGTGCTCTAAACACTGCCACCTACAGGCTCAACAATAAACTCGTGAAAAAGGTGAATTACTAAGAAACAAAAAAAAGTCAAACTCTACCAATCTTTCCTATTTTATGTAGAAATTGAAAACACTTCCGATAGTGCACAGTGCTACATAATGTAATATGCAAACAGCAGCTTATTGCATTAAAGAATATGGAAAGATAAAACTTTTTTTTTTTTTTTTAGCCAGGGGCTGTCTGTGTTGTGTCGGGGAGACTTCCCTACACTTCCTGTCCTATAAACACACCACAAAATGAGAGATCTCTCGAAAGTAGGGCGATATTCCATCTTTTAAACGGTTATTATCAGAGAAGGTGTCCCCTTTGGAAGATCACCAATCTTCTTCTATGATGAGTCAAAAAAGGTTTTGGGTTTTCCATCAATGTATGTCTCATAGGTGAGGGTGACGAGGGCACTACATCCTGAAAGAAAACAAAAAGTAAAAGTTTTGGCTTTGTATATATACCCTACAGAACATCTGAGAAACTATTGAAGAAGTAAATCTAGGTGGCTCTCAAGGGGCAGGAACTTCTATAGATGTCTGTGACTTGCCACATACTGACTCTGCATGGTGCTATATACACCTTTATATATTAATAATTGCACAGTGATGTCATAATATGTAATTATATTGTATATTATTATGATGATAATGATGATAATATGATAATGTGGTATGTAAATCACAGCGTTATAGCCTTGTACAGTGCAATAAAAATAATGCGGTGATTTAATTCTGTGTGATCTTTTTACATTAATTATTGCCTGTGTTACTTTTAGATACACTGACAGATTATACAAAGCTAATTAGCATTATTTCCCATGAGTGTTGCCCATTGTGTGTGGATCTATTTGCAATATATACTGTGTAACATATACCTTCTATTGTATGACCCCAGACTCCATTCTGTTGTGTTGTGTAACCCATGACTCCCTTCTATTGTGTTGTGTAACCAATGACACACTTCTATTTGTGTTGTGTAACCCGGGGCTCCCTTCTATTGTGTTGTGTTGTGTAACCCATGACACCCCTCTATTGTGTTGTGTAACCCAGAACTCCCTTCTATTGTGTTGTGTAACCCAGGACCCCCTTCTATTGTGTTGTGTAACCGGGGACTCTCTTCTATTGTGTTCTAGAACCCAGATCTCCCTTCTATTGTGTTGTGTAACCAATGATTCCCTTCTATTGTGTTGTGTAAACTGGGACTCCCTTCTATTGTGTTCTATAGCCCAGGACTCCCTTCTATTGTGTTGTGTAACCCTGGACTCCCTTCTATTGTGTTGTGTAACCCATGACTGCCTTCTATTGTGTTGTGGAACTCAGGACTCCCCTCTATTGTGTTCTATAACCCAGAACTCCCTTCTATTGTGTTGTGTAACCCATGACTGCCTTCTATCGTGTTCTATAACCCATGACTCCCTTATATTGTGTTCTATAACACAGGTCTCCCTTCTATTGTGTTGTGTAACCCATGACACCCTTCTATTGTGTTGTGTAACCTGGGACTCCATTCTATTGTGTTCTATAGCCCAGAACTCCCTTCTATTGTGTTGTGTAACCCACGACTGCCTTCTATTGTGTTGTGTAACCCATGACACCCTTCTATTGTGTTGTGTAACCCAGGTCTCCCTTCTATTGTGTTGTGTAACCCAGGTCTCCCTTCTATTGTGTTGTGTAACCCATGACACCCTTCTATTGTGTTCTATAGCCCAGGACTCCCTTCTATTGTGTTGTGTAACCCATGACTGCCTTCTATTGTGGTGTGTAATCTGGGACCCCCTTCTATTGTGTTGTGTAACCTGAGACTCCCTTCTATTGTGTTGTGTAACCTGGGACTCCCTTCTATTGTGTTGTGTTGTGTAACCAATGACACACTTCTATTTGTGATGTGTAACCGGGGACTCCCTTTTATTGTGTTGTGTAACCCGGGGCTCCCTTCTATTGTGTTGTGTTGTGTAACCCATGACACCCCTCTATTGTGTTGTGTAACCCAGAACTCCCTTCTATTGTGTTGTGTAACCCAGGACCCCCTTCTATTGTGTTGTGTAACCCAGGACCCCCTTCTATTGTGTTGTGTAACCGGGGACACTCTTCTATTGTGTTCTAGAACCCAGATCTCCCTTCTATTGTGTTGTGTAACCAATGATTCCCTTCTATTGTGTTGTGTAAACTGGGACTCCCTTCTATTGTGTTCTATAGCCCAGGACTCCCTTCTATTGTGTTGTGTAACCCTGGACTCCCTTCTATTGTGTTGTGTAACCCATGACTGCCTTCTATTGTGTTGTGGAACTCAGGACTCCCCTCTATTGTGTTCTATAACCCAGAATTCCCTTCTATTGTGTTGTGTAACCCATGACTGCCTTCTATCGTGTTCTATAACCCATGACTCCCTTATATTGTGTTCTATAACACAGATCTCCCTTCTATTGTGTTGTGTAACCCATGACACCCTTCTATTGTGTTGTGTAACCTGGGACTCCATTCTATTGTGTTCTATAGCCCAGAACTCCCTTCTATTGTGTTGTATAACCCACGACTGCCTTCTATTGTGTTGTGTAACCCATGACACCCTTCTATTGTGTTGTGTAACCCAGGTCTCCCTTCTATTGTGTTGTGTAACCCAGGTCTCCCTTCTATTGTGTTGTGTAACCCATGACACCCTTCTATTGTGTTCTATAGCCCAGGACTCCCTTCTATTGTGTTCTATAACCCAGGACTCCCTTCTATTGTGTTGTGTAACCCATGACTGCCTTCTATTGTGTTGTGTAATCTGGGACCCCCTTCTATTGTGTTGTGTAACCTGAGACTCCCTTCTATTGTGTTGTGTAACCTGGGACTCCCTTCTATTGTGTTGTGTTGTGTAACCAATGACACACTTCTATTTGTGTTGTGTAACCGGGGACTCCCTTCTATTGTGTTGTGTAACCTGGGACTCCCTTCTATTGTGTTGTGTAACCCAGGACCCCCTTCTATTGTGTTGTGTAACCGGGGACTCTCTTCTATTGTGTTCTAGAACCCAGATCTCCCTTCTATTGTGTTGTGTAACCAATGATTCCCTTCTATTGTGTTGTGTAAACTGGGACTCCCTTCTATTGTGTTCTATAACCCAGAACTCCCTTCTATTGTGTTGTGTAACCCATGACTGCCTTCTATCGTGTTCTATAACCCATGACTCCCTTATATTGTGTTCTATAACACAGGTCTCCCTTCTATTGTGTTGTGTAACCCATGACACCCTTCTATTGTGTTGTGTAACCTGGGACTCCATTCTATTGTGTTCTATAGCCCAGAACTCCCTTCTATTGTGTTGTGTAACCCACGACTGCCTTCTATTGTGTTGTGCAACCCATGACACCCTTCTATTGTGTTGTGTAACCCAGGTCTCCCTTCTATTGTGTTGTGTAACCCAGGTCTCCCTTCTATTGTGTTGTGTAACCCATGACACCCTTCTATTGTGTTCTATAGCCCAGGACTCCCTTCTATTGTGTTGTGTAACCCATGACTGCCTTCTATTGTGTTGTGTAATCTGGGACCCCCTTCTATTGTGTTGTGTAACCTGAGACTCCCTTCTATTGTGTTGTGTAACCTGGGACTCCCTTCTATTGTGTTGTGTTGTGTAACCAATGACACACTTCTATTTGTGATGTGTAACCGGGGACTCCCTTTTATTGTGTTGTGTAACCCGGGGCTCCCTTCTATTGTGTTGTGTTGTGTAACCCATGACACCCCTCTATTGTGTTGTGTAACCCAGAACTCCCTTCTATTGTGTTGTGTAACCCAGGACCCCCTTCTATTGTGTTGTGTAACCCAGGACCCCCTTCTATTGTGTTGTGTAACAGGGGACACTCTTCTATTGTGTTCTAGAACCCAGATCTCCCTTCTATTGTGTTGTGTAACCAATGATTCCCTTCTATTGTGTTGTGTAAACTGGGACTCCCTTCTATTGTGTTCTATAGCCCAGGACTCCCTTCTATTGTGTTGTGTAACCCTGGACTCCCTTCTATTGTGTTGTGTAACCCATGACTGCCTTCTATTGTGTTGTGGAACTCAGGACTCCCCTCTATTGTGTTCTATAACCCAGAATTCCCTTCTATTGTGTTGTGTAACCCATGACTGCCTTCTATCGTGTTCTATAACCCATGACTCCCTTATATTGTGTTCTATAACACACGTCTCCCTTCTATTGTGTTGTGTAACTCATGACACCCTTCTATTGTGTTGTGTAACCTGGGACTCCATTCTATTGTGTTCTATAGCCCAAAACTCCCTTCTATTGTGCTGTGTAACCCACGACTGCCTTCTATTGTGTTGTGTAACCCATGACACCCTTCTATTGTGTTGTGTAACCCAGGTCTCCCTTCTATTGTGTTGTGTAACCCAGGTCTCCCTTCTATTGTGTTGTGTAACCCATGACACCCTTCTATTGTGTTCTATAGCCCAGGACTCCCTTCTATTGTGTTCTATAACCCAGGACTCCCTTCTATTGTGTTGTGTAACCCATGACTGCCTTCTATTGTGTTGTGTAATCTGGGACCCCCTTCTATTGTGTTGTGTAACCTGAGACTCCCTTCTATTGTGTTGTGTAACCTGGGACTCCCTTCTATTGTGTTGTGTTGTGTAACCAATGACACACTTCTATTTGTGTTGTGTAACCGGGGACTCCCTTCTATTGTGTTGTGTAACCTGGGACTCCCTTCTATTGTGTTGTGTAACCCGGGGCTCCCTTCTATTGTGTTGTGTTGTGTAACCCATGACACCCTTCTATTGTGTTGTGTAACCCAGGACCCCCTTCTATTGTGTTGTGTAACCCATGACACCCTTCTCTTGTTTTGTGTAACCCAGAACTCCCTTCTATTGTGTTGTGTAACCCAGGACCCCCTTCTTTTGTGTTGTGTAACCCATGACACCCTTCTATTGTGTTCTATAGCCCAGGACTCCCTTCTATTGTGTTCTATAACCCAGGACTCCCTTCTATTGTGTTGTGTAACCCATGACTGCCTTCTATTGTGTTGTGTAATCTGGGACCCCCTTCTATTGTGTTGTATAACCTGGGACTCCCTTCTATTGTGTTGTGTAACCCGGGACTCCCTTCCATTGTGTTGTGTTGTGTAACCAATGACACCCTTCTATTGTGTTGTGTAACCCAGAACTCCCTTCTATTGTGTTGTGTAACCCAGGACCCCCTTCTATTGTGTTGTGTAACCCATGACACCCTTCTCTTGTTTTGTGTAACCCAGAACTCCCTTCTATTGTGTTGTGTAACCCAGGACCCCCTTCTATTGTGTTGTGTAACCCATGACACCCTTCTATTGTGTTTTGTAACCGGGGACTCTCTTCTATTGTGTTCTATAACCCAGGTCTCCCTTCTATTGTGTTGTGTAACCCATGACTCCCTTCTACTGTGTTGTGTAAACTGGGACTGCCTTCTATTGTGTTCTATAGCCCAGGACTCCCTTCTATTGTGTTGTGTAACCCATGACTGCCTTCTATTGTGTTGTGTAATCTGGGACCCCCTTCTATTGTGTTGTGTAACCTGAGACTCCCTTCTATTGTGTTGTGTAACCTGGGACTCCCTTCTATTGTGTTGTGTTGTGTAACCAATGACACACTTCTATTTGTGTTGTGTAACCGGGGACTCCCTTCTATTGTGTTGTGTAACCTGGGACTCCCTTCTATTGTGTTGTGTAACCCGGGGCTCCCTTCTATTGTGTTGTGTTGTGTAACCCATGACACCCTTCTATTGTGTTGTATAACCCAGGACCCCCTTCTATTGTGTTGTGTAACCCATGACACCCTTCTCTTGTTTTGTGTAACCCAGAACTCCCTTCTATTGTGTTGTGTAACCCAGGACCCCCTTCTTTTGTGTTGTGTAACCCATGACACCCTTCTATTGTGTTCTATAGCCCAGGACTCCCTTCTATTGTGTTCTATAACCCAGGACTCCCTTCTATTGTGTTGTGTAACCCATGACTGCCTTCTATTGTGTTGTGTAATCTGGGACCCCCTTCTATTGTGTTGTATAACCTGGGACTCCCTTCTATTGTGTTGTGTAACCCGGGACTCCCTTCCATTGTGTTGTGTTGTGTAACCAATGACACCCTTCTATTGTGTTGTGTAACCCAGAACTCCCTTCTATTGTGTTGTGTAACCCAGGACCCCCTTCTATTGTGTTGTGTAACCCATGACACCCTTCTCTTGTTTTGTGTAACCCAGAACTCCCTTCTATTGTGTTGTGTAACCCAGGACCCCCTTCTATTGTGTTGTGTAACCCATGACACCCTTCTATTGTGTTTTGTAACCGGGGACTCTCTTCTATTGTGTTCTATAACCCAGGTCTCCCTTCTATTGTGTTGTGTAACCCATGACTCCCTTCTACTGTGTTGTGTAAACTGGGACTGCCTTCTATTGTGTTCTATAGCCCAGGACTCCCTTCTATTGTGTTGTGTAACCCATGACTGCCTTCTATTGTGTTGTGGAACCCAGGACTCCCTTCTATTGTGTTCTATAACCCAGAACTCCCTTCTATTGTGTTGTGTAACCCATGACTGCCTTCTATCGTGTTCTATAACCCATGACTCCCTTATATTGTGTTCTATAACACAGGTCTCCCTTCTATTGTGTTGTGTAACCCATGACACCCTTCTATTGTGTTGTGTAACCTGGGACTCCATTCTATTGTGTTCTATAGCCCAGAACTCCCTTCTATTGTGTTGTATAACCCACGACTGCCTTCTATTGTGTTGTGTAACCCATGACACCCTTCTATTGTGTTGTGTAACCCAGGTCTCCCTTCTATTGTGTTGTGTAACCCAGGTCTCCCTTCTATTGTGTTGTGTAACCCAGGTCTCCCTTCTATTGTGTTGTGTAACCCATGACACCCTTCTATTGTGTTCTATAACCCAGGACTCCCTTCTATTGTGTTATGTAACCCATGACTGCCTTCTATTGTGTTGTGTAATCTGGGACCCCCTTCTATTGTGTTGTGTAACCTTGGACTCCCTTCTATTGTGTTGTGTAACCCAGAACTTCCTTCTATTGTGTTGTGTAACCCATGACACCCTTCTATTGTGTTCTATAACCGATGACTCCCTTCTATTGTGTTGTGTAACCCAGAACTCCCTTCTATTGTGTTGTGTAACCCAGGACCCCATTCTATTGTGTTGTGTAACCCATGACTCCCTTCTATTGTGTTGTGTAACCCAGATCTCCCTTCTATTGTGTTGTGTAACCCAGAACTCCCTTCTATTGTGTTGTGTAACCCAGGACCCCCTTCTATTGTGTTGTGTAACCCATGACACCCTTCTCTTGTTTTGTGTAACCCAGAACTCCCTTCTATTGTGTTGTGTAACCCAGGACCCCCTTCTATTGTGTTGTGTAACCCATGACACCTTTCTATTGTGTTGTGTAACCGGGGACTCTCTTCTATTGTGTTCTATAACCCAGATCTCCCTTCTATTGTGTTGTGTAACCAATGATTCCCTTCTATTGTGTTGTGTAAACTGGGACTGCCTTCTATTGTGTTCTATAGCCCAGGACTCCCTTCTATTGTGTTGTGTAACCCAGGACTCCCTTCTATTGTGTTGTGTAACCCATGACTGCCTTCTATCGTGTTCTATAACCCATGACTCCCTTATATTGTGTTCTATAACACAGATCTCCCTTCTATTGTGTTGTGTAACCCATGACACCCTTCTATTGTGTTGTGTAACCTGGGACTCCATTCTATTGTGTTCTATAGCCCAGAACTCCCTTCTATTGTGTTTTATAACCCACGACTGCCTTCTATTGTGTTGTGTAACCCATGATAGCCTTCTATTGTGTTGTGTAACCCAGGTCTCCCTTCTATTGTGTTGTGTAACCCAGGTCTCCCTTCTATTGTGTTGTGTAACCCAGGTCTCCCTTCTATTGTGTTGTGTAACCCATGACACCCTTCTATTGTGTTCTATAGCCCAGGACTCCCTTCTATTGTGTTGTGTAACCCATGACTGCCTTCTATTGTGTTGTGTAATCTGGGACCCCCTTCTATTGTGTTGTGTAACCTTGGACTCCCTTCTATTGTGTTGTGTAACCCAGAACTCCCTTCTATTGTGTTGTGTAACCCATGACACCCTTCTATTGTGTTCTTTAACCCAGGACTCCCTACTATTGTGTTGTGTAACCCATGACTCCCTTCTATTGTGTTGTGTAACCCTGAACTCCCTTCTATTGTGTTGTGTAACCCAGGACCCCCTTCTATTGTGTTGTGTAACCCATGACATCCTTCTATTGTGTTGTGGAACCCATAACACCCTTCTATTGTGTTGTGTAAACTGGGACTCCCTTCAAGTGTGTTGTATAACCTTGGACTCCCTTCTATTGTGTTGTGTAACCCATGACACCCTTCTATTGTGTTGTGTAAACTGGGACTCCCTTCAAGTGTGTTGTATAACCTTGGACTCCCTTCTATTGTGTTGTGTAACCCATGACTGCCTTCTATTGTGTTGTGTAATCTGGGACCCCCTTCTATTGTGTTGTGTAACCTTGGACTCCCTTCTATTGTGTTGTGTAACCCAGAACTCCCTTCTATTGTGTTGTGTAACCCATGACACCCTTCTATTGTGTTCTTTAACCCAGGACTCCCTACTATTGTGTTGTGTAACCCATGACTCCCTTCTATTGTGTTGTGTAACCCTGAACTCCCTTCTATTGTGTTGTGTAACCCAGGACCCCCTTCTATTGTGTTGTGTAACCCATGACATCCTTCTATTGTGTTGTGGAACCCATAACACCCTTCTATTGTGTTGTGTAAACTGGGACTCCCTTCAAGTGTGTTGTATAACCTTGGACTCCCTTCTATTGTGTTGTGTAACCCATGACACCCTTCTATTGTGTTGTGTAAACTGGGACTCCCTTCAAGTGTGTTGTATAACCTTGGACTCCCTTCTATTGTGTTGTGTAACCCAGGACTCCCTTCTATTGTGTTGTGTAACCCACAACACCGTTCTATTGTGTTCTATAACCCAGGACTCCCTTCTATTGTGTTGTGTAACCCAGGACTCCCTTCTATTGTGTTGTGTAACCCAGAACTCCCTTCTATTGTGTTGTGTAATCCAGGACCCCCTTCTATTGTGTTGTGTAACCCCTGACACCCTTCTATTGTGTTGTGTAACCGGGGCTCCCTTCTATTGTGTTCTATAACCTAGATCTCCCTTCTATTGTGTTGTGTAACCCATGATTCCCTTCTATTGTGTTGTGTAACCCATGACACCCTTCTATTGTGTTGTGTTAATTGGGACTCCCTTCAAGTGTTCTATAACCCAGAACTCCCTTCTATTGTGTTGCCTAACCCAGGACCCCCTTCTATTGTGTTGTGTAACCCATGACAGCCTTCTATTGTGTTGTGTGACCCATAACTCCCTTCTATTGTGTTGTGTAACAGGGGACTCCCTTCTATTGTGTTATATAACCCAGATCTCCCTTCTATTGTGTTGTGTAACCCATGATTCCCTTCTATTGTGTTGTGTAACCCAGAACTCCCTTCTATTGTAGAAATTATTTGGTCCAAACTTCCCAGTGACACATTAATACTATAGGCACCTCATCCCCTAATAATTCTAGAAATAACATATATGAAAGGGAAGGGGGAGGGGGAATGCAACAGGGGATTTTTCAACGGTGCAGCTTATACGAAAGTAATAACAAAAATATAAAAAATTCACAGAGTTTTATTTCAATATATTAAAAATAGATTGTATAAACATTAATAACAGATACAAAAAATGTGCACAAGGTACATAGCTATTGGGTTTTGGGGATCCTGAAAATGTTTGTTGATAAAGTGATCGCACTTCTTCCCAACATGTTTCGCAATGAGCTTCTTCAGGGGAATGTGCAACTAACAATAACATGAAGAGAAAAATAAAACTTTTTTTTAGTTATACATTTAAATCAGGCTTTAATTGATAACTAATGTTCAATGTCTGTACCTTGTGCACATTTTTTGTATCTGTTATTAATGTTTATACAATCTATTTTTAATATATTGAAATAAAACTCTATGAATTTTTATATTTTAGTTATTACTTTCGTATAAGCTGCACCGTTGAAAAATCCCCTGTTGCATTCCCCCTCCCCCTTCCCTTTCATATATGTTATTCCCTTCTATTGTGTTGTGTAACCCAGGACCCCCTTCTATTGTGTTGTGTAACCCATGACACCCTTCTATTGTGTTTTGTAACCGGGGACTCTCTTCTATTGTGTTCTATAACCCAGATCTCCCTTCTATTGTGTTGTGTAACCAATGATTCCCTTCTATTGTGTTGTGTAAACTGGGACTGCCTTCTATTGTGTTCTATAGCCCAGGACTCCCTTCTATTGTGTTGTGTAACCCAGGACTCCCTTCTATTGTGTTGTGTAACCCATGACTGCCTTCTATTGTGTTGTGGAACCCAGGACTCCCTTCTATTGTGTTCTATAACCCAGAACTCCCTTCTATTGTGTTGTGTAACCCATGACTGCCTTCTATCGTGTTCTATAACCCATGACTACCTTATATTGTGTTCTATAACACAGGTCTCCCTTCTATTGTGTTGTGTAACCCATGACACCCTTCTATTGTGTTGTGTAACCTGGGACTCCATTCTATTGTGTTCTATAGCCCAGAACTCCCTTCTATTGTGTTGTATAACCCACGACTGCCTTCTATTGTGTTGTGTAACCCATGATAGCCTTCTATTGTGTTGTGTAACCCAGGTCTCCCTTCTATTGTGTTGTGTAACCCAGGTCTCCCTTCTATTGTGTTGTGTAACCCAGGTCTCCCTTCTATTGTGTTGTGTAACCCATGACACCCTTCTATTGTGTTCTATAGCCCAGGACTCCCTTCTATTGTGTTGTGTAACCCATGACTGCCTTCTATTGTGTTGTGTAATCTGGGACCCCCTTCTATTGTGTTGTGTAACCTTGGACTCCCTTCTATTGTGTTGTGTAACCCAGAACTCCCTTCTATTGTGTTGTGTAACCCATGACACCCTTCTATTGTGTTCTTTAACCCAGGACTCCCTACTATTGTGTTGTGTAACCCATGACTCCCTTCTATTGTGTTGTGTAACCCAGAACTCCCTTCTATTGTGTTGTGTAACCCAGGACCCCCTTCTATTGTGTTGTGTAACACATGACATCCTTCTATTGTGTTGTGTAACCCATGACACCCTTCTATTGTGTTGTGTAAACTGGGACTCCCTTCAAGTGTGTTGTATAACCTTGGACTCCCTTCTATTGTGTTGTGTAACCCATGACACCCTTCTATTGTGTTGTGTAAACTGGGACTCCCTTCAAGTGTGTTGTATAACCT
Source organism: Lithobates pipiens (assembly GCF_037356315.1). Taxonomy (NCBI): domain Eukaryota; kingdom Metazoa; phylum Chordata; class Amphibia; order Anura; family Ranidae; genus Lithobates; species Lithobates pipiens. Next base: position 589,700,128 of record NW_027507764.1, on the reverse strand, counting down.
TGGACTCCCTTCTATTGTGTTGTGTAACCCAGGACTCCCTTCTATTGTGTTGTGTAACCCACAACACCGTTCTATTGTGTTCTATAACCCAGGACTCCCTTCTATTGTGTTGTGTAACCCAGGACTCCCTTCTATTGTGTTGTGTAACCCAGAACTCCCTTCTATTGTGTTGTGTAATCCAGGACCCCCTTCTATTGTGTTGTGTAACCCCTGACACCCTTCTATTGTGTTGTGTAACCGGGGCTCCCTTCTATTGTGTTCTATAACCTAGATCTCCCTTCTATTGTGTTGTGTAACCCATGATTCCCTTCTATTGTGTTGTGTAACCCATGACACCCTTCTATTGTGTTGTGTTAATTGGGACTCCCTTCAAGTGTTCTATAACCCAGAACTCCCTTCTATTGTGTTGCCTAACCCAGGACCCCCTTCTATTGTGTTGTGTAACCCATGACAGCCTTCTATTGTGTTGTGTGATCCATAACTCCCTTCTATTGTGTTGTGTAACAGGGGACTCCCTTCTATTGTGTTATATAACCCAGATCTCCCTTCTATTGTGTTGTGTAACCCATGATTCCCTTCTATTGTGTTGTGTAACCCAGAACTCCCTTCTATTGTAGAAATTATTTGGTCCAAACTTCCCAGTGACACATTAATACTATAGGCACCTCATCCCCTAATAATTCTAGAAATAACATATATGAAAGGGAAGGGGAGGGGGAATGCAACAGGGGATTTTTCAACGGTGCAGCTTATACGAAAGTAATAACAAAAATATAAAAAATCCACAGAGTTTTATTTCAATATATTAAAAATAGATTGTATAAACATTAATAACAGATACAAAAAATGTGCACAAGGTACATAGCTATTGGGTTTTGGGGATCCTGAAAATGTTTGTTGATAAAGTGATCGCACTTCTTCCCAACATGTTTCGCAATGAGCTTCTTCAGGGGAATGTGCAACTAACAATAACATGAAGAGAAAAATAAAACTTTTTTTTAGTTATACATTTAAATCAGGCTTTAATTGATAACTAATGTTCAATGTCTGTACCTTGTGCACATTTTTTGTATCTGTTATTAATGTTTATACAATCTATTTTTAATATATTGAAATAAAACTCTATGAATTTTTATATTTTTGTTATTACTTTCGTATAAGCTGCACCGTTGAAAAATCCCCTGTTGCATTCCCCCTCCCCCTTCCCTTTCATATATGTTATTCCCTTCTATTGTGTTGTGTAACCCAGGACCCCCTTCTATTGTGTTGTGTAACCCATGACACCCTTCTATTGTGTTTTGTAACCGGGGACTCTCTTCTATTGTGTTCTATAACCCATATCTCCCTTCTATTGTGTTGTGTAACCAATGATTCCCTTCTATTGTGTTGTGTAAACTGGGACTGCCTTCTGTTGTGTTCTATAGCCCAGGACTCCCTTCTATTGTGTTGTGTAACCCAGGACTCCCTTCTATTGTGTTGTGTAACCCATGACTGCCTTCTATTGTGTTGTGGAACCCAGGACTCCCTTCTATTGTGTTCTATAACCCAGAACTCCCTTCTATTGTGTTGTGTAACCCATGACTGCCTTCTATCGTGTTCTATAACCCATGACTCCCTTATATTGTGTTCTATAACACAGGTCTCCCTTCTATTGTGTTGTGTAACCCATGACACCCTTCTATTGTGTTGTGTAACCTGGGACTCCATTCTATTGTGTTCTATAGCCCAGAACTCCCTTCTATTGTGTTGTATAACCCACGACTGCCTTCTATTGTGTTGTGTGACCCATGACACCCTTCTATTGTGTTGTGTAACCCAGGTCTCCCTTCTATTGTGTTGTGTAACCCAGGTCTCCCTTCTATTGTGTTATGTTATCCAGGTCTCCCTTCTATTGTGTTGTGTAACCCATGACACCCTTCTATTGTGTTCTATAGCCCAGGACTCCCTTCTATTGTGTTGTGTAACCCATGACTGCCTTCTATTGTGTTGTGTAATCTGGGAGCCCCTTCTATTGTGTTGTGTAACCTTGGACTCCCTTCTATTGTGTTGTGTAACCCAGAACTCCCTTCTATTGTGTTGTGTAACCCACAACACCCTTCTATTGTGTTCTATAACCCAGGACTCCCTTCTATTGTGTTGTGTAACCCATGACTCCCTTCTATTGTGTTGTGTAACCCAGAACTCCCTTCTATTGTGTTGTGTAATCAAGGACCCCCTTCTATTGTGTTGTGTAACCCATGACACCCTTCTATTGTGTTGTGTAACCGGGACTCCCTTCTATTGTGTTCTATAACCTAGATCTCCCTTCTATTGTGTTGTGTAACCCATGATTCCCTTCTATTGTGTTGTGTAACCCATGACACCCTTCTATTGTGTTGTGTAACCCATGACACCCTTCTATTGTGTTCTTTAACCCATGACTCCCTTCTATTGTGTTGTGTAACCCAGGTCTCCCTTCTTTTGTGTTGTGTAACCCAGGTCTCCCTTCTATTGTGTTGTGTAACCCAGGTCTCCCTTCTATTGTGTTGTGTAACCCATGACACCCTTCTATTGTGTTCTATAGCCCAGGACTCCCTTCTATTGTGTTGTGTAACCCATGACTGCCTTCTATTGTGTTGTGTAATCTGGGACCCCCTTCTATTGTGTTGTGTAACCTTGGACTCCCTTCTATTGTGTTGTGTAACCCAGAACTCCCTTCTATTGTGTTGTGTAACCCATGACACCCTTCTATTGTGTTCTTTAACCCAGGACTCCCTACTATTGTGTTGTGTAACCCATGACTCCCTTCTATTGTGTTGTGTAACCCAGAACTCCCTTCTATTGTGTTGTGTAACCCAGGACCCCCTTCTATTGTGTTGTGTAACCCATGACATCCTTCTATTGTGTTGTTTAACCCATGACACCCTTCTATTGTGTTGTGTAAACTGGGACTCCCTTCAAGTGTGTTGTATAACCTTGGACTCCCTTCTATTGTGTTGTGTAACCCATGACACCCTTCTATTGTGTTGTGTAAACTGGGACTCCCTTCAAGTGTGTTGTATAACCTTGGACTCCCTTCTATTGTGTTGTGTAACCCAGGACTCCCTTCTATTGTGTTGTGTAACCCACAACACCGTTCTATTGTGTTCTATAACCCAGGACTCCCTTCTATTGTGTTGTGTAACCCAGGACTCCCTTCTATTGTGTTGTGTAACCCAGAACTCCCTTCTATTGTGTTGTGTAATCCAGGACCCCCTTCTATTGTGTTGTGTAACCCCTGACACCCTTCTATTGTGTTGTGTAACCGGGGCTCCCTTCTATTGTGTTCTATAACCTAGATCTCCCTTCTATTGTGTTGTGTAACCCATGATTCCCTTCTATTGTGTTGTGTAACCCATGACACCCTTCTATTGTGTTGTGTTAATTGGGACTCCCTTCAAGTGTTCTATAACCCAGAACTCCCTTCTATTGTGTTGCCTAACCCAGGACCCCCTTCTATTGTGTTGTGTAACCCATGACAGCCTTCTATTGTGTTGTGTGACCCATAACTCCCTTCTATTGTGTTGTGTAACAGGGGACTCCCTTCTATTGTGTTATATAACCCAGATCTCCCTTCTATTGTGTTGTGTAACCCATGATTCCCTTCTATTGTGTTGTGTAACCCAGAACTCCCTTCTATTGTAGAAATTATTTGGTCCAAACTTCCCAGTGACACATTAATACTATAGGCACCTCATCCCCTAATAATTCTAGAAATAACATATATGAAAGGGAAGGGGGAGGGGGAATGCAACAGGGGATTTTTCAACGGTGCAGCTTATACGAAAGTAATAACAAAAATATAAAAAATTCACAGAGTTTTATTTCAATATATTAAAAATAGATTGTATAAACATTAATAACAGATACAAAAAATGTATACAAGGTACATAGCTATTGGGTTTTGGGGATCCTGAAAATGTTTGTTGATAAAGTGATCGCACTTCTTCCCAACATGTTTCGCAATGAGCTTCTTCAGGGGAATGTGCAACTAACAATAACATGAAGAGAAAAATAAAACTTTTTTTTAGTTATACATTTAAATCAGGCTTTAATTGATAACTAATGTTCAATGTCTGTACCTTGTGCACATTTTTTGTATCTGTTATTAATGTTTATACAATCTATTTTTAATATATTGAAATAAAACTCTATGAATTTTTATATTTTAGTTATTACTTTCGTATAAGCTGCACCGTTGAAAAATCCCCTGTTGCATTCCCCCTCCCCCTTCCCTTTCATATATGTTATTCCCTTCTATTGTGTTGTGTAACCCAGGACCCCCTTCTATTGTGTTGTGTAACCCATGACACCCTTCTATTGTGTTTTGTAACCGGGGACTCTCTTCTATTGTGTTCTATAACCCAGATCTCCCTTCTATTGTGTTGTGTAACCAATGATTCCCTTCTATTGTGTTGTGTAAACTGGGACTGCCTTCTATTGTGTTCTATAGCCCAGGACTCCCTTCTATTGTGTTGTGTAACCCAGGACTCCCTTCTATTGTGTTGTGTAACCCATGACTGCCTTCTATTGTGTTGTGGAACCCAGGACTCCCTTCTATTGTGTTCTATAACCTAGAACTCCCTTCTATTGTGTTGTGTAACCCATGACTGCCTTCTATCGTGTTCTATAACCCATGACTCCCTTATATTGTGTTCTATAACACAGGTCTCCCTTCTATTGTGTTGTGTAACCCATGACACCCTTCTATTGTGTTGTGTAACCTGGGACTCCATTCTATTGTGTTCTATAGCCCAGAACTCCCTTCTATTGTGTTGTATAACCCACGACTGCCTTCTATTGTGTTGTGTGACCCATGACACCCTTCTATTGTGTTGTGTAACCCAGGTCTCCCTTCTATTGTGTTGTATAACCCAGGTCTCCCTTCTATTGTGTTGTGTTATCCAGGTCTCCCTTCTATTGTGTTGTGTAACCCATGACACCCTTCTATTGTGTTCTATAGCCCAGGACTCCCTTCTATTGTGTTGTGTAACCCATGACTGCCTTCTATTGTGTTGTGTAATCTGGGAGCCCCTTCTATTGTGTTGTGTAACCTTGGACTCCCTTCTATTGTGTTGTGTAACCCAGAACTCCCTTCTATTGTGTTGAGTAACCCACAACACCCTTCTATTGTGTTCTATAACCCAGGACTCCCTTCTATTGTGTTGTGTAACCCATGACTCCCTTCTATTGTGTTGTGTAACCCAGAACTCCCTTCTATTGTGTTGTGTAATCAAGGACCCCCTTCTATTGTGTTGTGTAACTCATGACACCCTTCTATTGTGTTGTGTAACCGGGACTCCCTTCTATTGTGTTCTTTAACCTAGATCTCCCTTCTATTGTGTTTTGTAACCCATCATTCCCTTCTATTGTGTTGTGTAACCCATGACACCCTTCTATTGTGTTGTGTTAATTGGGACTCCCTTCAAGCGTTCTATAACCCAGAACTCCCTTCTATTGTGTTGCCTAACCCAGGACCCCCTTCTATTGTGTTGTGTAACCCATGACAGCCTTCTATTGTGTTGTGTGACCCAGAACTCCCTTCTATTGTGTTGTGTAACAGGGGACTCCCTTCTATTGTGTTATATAACCCAGATCTCCCTTCTATTGTGTTGTGTAACCCATGACACCCTTCTATTGTGTTGTGTAAACTGGGACTCCCTTCAAGTGTTCTATAGCCCAGGACTCCCTTCTATTGTGTTGTGTAACCCAGGACTCCCTTCTATTGTGTTGTGTAACCCATGACTCCCTTCTATTGTGTTGTGTAACCCATGACTGCCTTCTATTGTGTTCTATAACCCATGACTCCCTTCCATTGTGTTGTGTAACCGGAGACTATCTTCTATTGTGTTCTATCACCCATATCTCCCTTCTATTGTGTTGTGTAACCCAGGTCTCCCTTCTATTGTGTTGTGTAACCCATGACATCCTTCTATTGTGTTGTGTATCCTGGGACTCCCTTCTATTGTGTTCTATAGCCCAGGACTCCCTTTTATTGTGTTCTATAACCCAGGACTCCCTTCTATTGTGTTGTGTAACCCAGGACTCCCTTCTATTGTGTTGTGTAACCCATGACACCCTTCTATTGTGTTCTTTAACCCAGGACTCCCTACTATTGTGTTGTGTAACCCATGACTCCCTTCTATTGTGTTGTGTAACCCAGAACTCCCTTCTATTGTGTTGTGTAACCCAGGACCCCCTTCTATTGTGTTGTGTAACCCATGACATCCTTCTATTGTGTTGTGTAACCGGGGACTCCCTTCTATTGTGTTCTATAACCCAGATCTCCCTTCTATTGTGTTGTGTAACCCATGATTCCCTTCTATTGTGTTGTGTAACCCATGACACCCTTCTATTGTGTTGTGTAAACTGGGACTCCCTTCAAGTGTGTTGTATAACCTTGGACTCCCTTCTATTGTGTTGTGTAACCCAGGACTCCCTTCTATTGTGTTGTGTAACCCACAACACCGTTCTATTGTGTTCTATAACCCAGGACTCCCTTCTATTGTGTTGTGTAACCCAGGACTCCCTTCTATTGTGTTGTGTAACCCAGAACTCCCTTCTATTGTGTTGTGTAATCCAGGACCCCCTTCTATTGTGTTGTGTAACCCCTGACACCCTTCTATTGTGTTGTGTAACCGGGGCTCCCTTCTATTGTGTTCTATAACCTAGATCTCCCTTCTATTGTGTTGTGTAACCCATGATTCCCTTCTATTGTGTTGTGTAACCCATGACACCCTTCTATTGTGTTGTGTTAATTGGGACTCCCTTCAAGTGTTCTATAACCCAGAACTCCCTTCTATTGTGTTGCCTAACCCAGGACCCCCTTCTATTGTGTTGTGTAACCCATGACAGCCTTCTATTGTGTTGTGTGACCCATAACTCCCTTCTATCGTGTTGTGTAACAGGGGACTCCCTTCTATTGTGTTATATAACCCAGATCTCCCTTCTATTGTGTTGTGTAACCCATGATTCCCTTCTATTGTGTTGTGTAACCCAGAACTCCCTTCTATTGTAGAAATTATTTGGTCCAAACTTCCCAGTGACACATTAATACTATAGGCACCTCATCCCCTAATAATTCTAGAAATAACATATATGAAAGGGAAGGGGGAGGGGGAATGCAACAGGGGATTTTTCAACGGTGCAGCTTATACGAAAGTAATAACAAAAATATAAAAAATTCATAGAGTTTTATTTCAATATATTAAAAATAGATTGTATAAACATTAATAACAGATACAAAAAATGTGCACAAGGTACATAGCTATTGGGTTTTGGGGATCCTGAAAATGTTTGTTGATAAAGTGATCGCACTTCTTCCCAACATGTTTCGCAATGAGCTTCTTCAGGGGAATGTGCAACTAACAATAACATGAAGAGAAAAATAAAACTTTTTTTTAGTTATACATTTAAATCAGGCTTTAATTGATAACTAATGTTCAATGTCTGTACCTTGTGCACATTTTTTGTATCTGTTATTAATGTTTATACAATCTATTTTTAATATATTGAAATAAAACTCTATGAATTTTTATATTTTTGTTATTACTTTCGTATAAGCTGCACCGTTGAAAAATCCCCTGTTGCATTCCCCCTCCCCCTTCCCTTTCATATATGTTATTCCCTTCTATTGTGTTGTGTAACCCAGGACCCCCTTCTATTGTGTTGTGTAACCCATGACACCCTTCTATTGTGTTTTGTAACCGGGGACTCTCTTCTATTGTGTTCTATAACCCATATCTCCCTTCTATTGTGTTGTGTAACCAATGATTCCCTTCTATTGTGTTGTGTAAACTGTGACTGCCTTCTATTGTGTTCTATAGCCCAGGACTCCCTTCTATTGTGTTGTGTAACCCAGGACTCCCTTCTATTGTGTTGTGTAACCCATGACTGCCTTCTATTGTGTTGTGGAACCCAGGACTCCCTTCTATTGTGTTCTATAACCCAGAACTCCCTTCTATTGTGTTGTGTAACCCATGACTGCCTTCTATCGTGTTCTATAACCCATGACTCCCTTATATTGTGTTCTATAACACAGGTCTCCCTTCTATTGTGTTGTGTAACCCATGACACCCTTCTATTGTGTTGTGTAACCTGGGACTCCATTCTATTGTGTTCTATAGCCCAGAACTCCCTTCTATTGTGTTGTATAACCCACGACTACCTTCTATTGTGTTGTGTAACCCATGACACCCTTCTATTGTGTTGTGTAACCCAGGTCTCCCTTCTATTGTGTTGTGTAACCCAGGTCTCCCTTCTATTGTGTTGTGTTATCCAGGTCTCCCTTCTATTGTGTTGTGTAACCCATGACACCCTTCTATTGTGTTCTATAGCCCAGGGCTCCCTTCTATTGTGTTGTGTAACCCATGACTGCCTTCTATTGTGTTGTGTAATCTGGGAGCCCCTTCTATTGTGTTGTGTAACCTTGGACTCCCTTCTATTGTGTTGTGTAACCCAGAACTCCCTTCTATTGTGTTGTGTAACCCACAACACCCTTCTATTGTGTTCTATAACCCAGGACTCCCTTCTATTGTGTTGTGTAACCCATGACTCCCTTCTATTGTGTTGTGTAACCCAGAACTCCCTTCTATTGTGTTGTGTAATCAAGGACCCCCTTCTATTGTGTTGTGTAACCCATGACACCCTTCTATTGTGTTGTGTAACCGGGACTCCCTTCTATTGTGTTCTATAACCTAGATCTCCCTTCTATTGTGTTGTGTAACCCATGATTCCCTTCTATTGTGTTGTGTAACCCATGACACCCTTCTATTGTGTTGTGTTAATTGGGACTCCCTTCAAGCGTTCTATAACCCAGAACTCCCTTCTATTGTGTTGCCTAACCCAGGACCCCCTTCTATTGTGTTGTGTAACCCATGACAGCCTTCTATTGTGTTGTGTAACCCAGAACTCCCTTCTATTGTGTTGTGTAACAGGGGACTCCCTTCTATTGTGTTATATAACCCAGATCTCCCTTCTATTGTGTTGTGTAACCCATGATTCCCTTCTATTGTGTTGTGTAACCCATGACACCCTTCTATTGTGTTGTGTAAACTGGGACTCCCTTCAAGTGTTCTATAGCCCAGGACTCCCTTCTATTGTGTTGTGTAACCCATGACTCCCTTCTATTGTGTTGTGTAACCCATGACTCCCTTCTATTGTGTTGTGTAACCCATGACTGCCTTCTATTGTGTTCTATAACCCATGATTCCCTTCTATTGTGTTGTGTAACCCATGACACCCTTCTATTGTGTTGTGTAAACTGGGACTCCCTTCAAGTGTTCTATAGCCCAGGACTCCCTTCTATTGTGTTGTGTAACCCAGGACTCCCTTCTATTGTGTTGTGTAACCCATGACTCCCTTCTATTGTGTTGTGTAACCCATGACTGCCTTCTATTGTGTTCTATAACCCATGACTCCCTTCCATTGTGTTGTGTAACCGGAGACTATCTTCTATTGTGTTCTATCACCCATATCTCCCTTCTATTGTGTTGTGTAACCCAGGTCTCCCTTCTATTGTGTTGTGTAACCCATGACATCCTTCTATTGTGTTGTGTATCCTGGGACTCCCTTCTATTGTGTTCTTTAGCCCAGGACTCCCTTCTATTGTGTTCTATAACCCAGGACTCCCTTCTATTGTGTTGTGTAACCCAGGACTCCCTTCTATTGTGTTGTGTAACCCATGACACCCTTCTATTGTGTTCTATAACCCAGGACTCCCTTCTATTGAAAAATGGCATGGCTACCCCATCACCCCCCTACCCCAGCTCATTACCAGCCCCTTTCGGTCTTGTATGGATATTAAGGGGAACCCCGCACCCAAAATATGTTATGTTAATGTGAGGCAGATGCCTGTGTTGCACAAATGAACTACACAACACCAGCAACGAGGGGGTAGATTCAGGTGTATGCTGTGCAGGAGGCACACTACACCCACTGTAACAGCGCTAGGTTAGGAAGCAAAGCAAAGCTGAAACTGTCCCTGCCTATCCTGCTCTCTCCCTGAACACTACACTCACTGTAACAGAGCTATCTAAAGAAGTAAAGCACAGCTGACACTGTCCCTGCCTATCCTTCTCTCTATGAACGCCGCAACACGCTACACAAGGCCGCTGCGCTAGTGGCCTTATATAGTGTGGGGGGTGTACTATACCCCCTGAGCTATAATTGGCCACAGGCATCCAACCTGTGGCCAATTATGGCTCTTCTCGCTGCCGGCGCTGTGATTGGCCAAGCATGTGAGGTCACAGTGCATGCTTGTCCAATCATCAGCCAGCAATGCACTGCGACTGGCGCAGTGCATTGTGGGCCATTCGTATCACACAAATTTGATGCGAACGGCCCACAAAGTTCTGTTTTCGACGAACGGATGAACGGCCGATGTTCGATTCGAACATGGGTTAGAAATGGGAGGGTGCAAATTTTGGAAGGGTGCAAACTGAAAAATTCTGAACCCCCCCCCCCCTCATCAATTGCAACCTCACTGTGCCCATCAAACACAGCCACTGTACCATCAAATGCAGCCACTGTGCCATTAAATGCAGCCACTGTGCCCATCGAAGCTTGATCATGTTTTTTTTTTTACTCTCACTGTGCCCCATAAAATGCTCCCACTGTGCCCATAAAATGCTCTCACTGTGCCCCATCAAATGCTCCCACTGTGCCCCATCAAATGCTCCCACTGTGCCATCATCAAATGCTCCCACTGTGTCCCATCAAATGCTCCCACTGTGCCATCATCAAATGCTCCCACTGTGTCCCATCAAAAACACAGCTACTGTGCCATATCAAATGCTCCCACTGTGCCCATCAAATGCTCCCACTGTGCCCCAGCAAATGCTCCCAATGTGCCCCATCAAATACTTCCACTATGCCCCATCAAATGCTCCTGCTGTGCCCCATTAAACACATCCACTGTGCCATATCAAATGCTCCCACTGTGCACATGAAATGCTCCCACTGTGCCCATAAAATGCTCCCACTGTGCCATGAAATACTCTCACTGTGCCCCATAAAATGCTCCCACTGTGCCCATAAAATGCTCCCACTGTGCCCCATCAAATGCTCCCACTGTGCCCCATCAAATGCTCCCACTGTGCCATCATCAAATGCTCCCACTGTGTCCCATCAAAAACACAGCTACTGTGCCATATCAAATGCTCCCACTGTGCCCATCAAATGCTCCCACTGTGCCCCAACAAATACTTCCACTATGCCCCATCAAATGCTCCTGCTGTGCCCCATTAAACACATCCACTGTGCCATATCAAATGTTCCCAATGTGCCCCGTAAAATGCTCCCACTTTGCCATCAAATGCTCCCACTGTGCCCCATCAAACGCAGCCACTGTGCCATATCAAATGCTCCCAACAAATGCTCCCACTGTACCCCATCAAATGCTCCCACTGTGCCATCATCAAATGCTCCCACTGTGTCTCATCAAAAACACAGCCACTGTGCCATATCGAATGCTCCCACTGTGCCATCAAATGCTCCCACTGTGCCCCATCAAACGCAGCCACTGTGCCATATCAAATGCTCCCAACAAATGCTCCCACTGTGCCCCATCAAATGCTCCCACTGTGCCATCATCAAATGCTCCCACTGTGTCTCATCAAAAACACAGCCACTGTGCCATATCGAATGCTCCCACTGTGCCATATCAAATGCTCCCACTGTGCCCCATCAGATGCTCCCACTGTGCCCCATCAAATGCTCCCACTGTGCCTCATCAAATGCTCCCACTGTGCCCCATCAAATGCTCCCACTGTGCCCCATCAAATGCTCCCACTGTGCCATCATCAAATGCTCCCACTGTGTCCCATCAAAAACACAGCCACTGTGCCATATCAAATGCTCCCACTGTGCCCCACCAAATGCTCCCACTGTGCCATCATCAAATGCTCCCACTGAGTCCCGTCAAAAACACAGCCACTGTGCCATATCGAATGCTCCCACTGTGCCAATCAAATGCTCTCACTGTGCCCCATCAAAAACGCAGCCACTGTGCCATATCAAATGCTCCCACTGTGCCCATCAAATGCTCCCACTGTGCCCCATCAAGTGCTCCCACTGTGCCCATCAAATGCTCCCAATGTGTCCCATCAAAAACACAGCCACTGTGCCCCATCAAATGCTCCCACTGTGCCCATCAAATGCTCCCACTGTGCCATCATCAAATGCTCTCCCTGTGCCCCATCAAAAATGCAGCCACTGTGCCATATCAAATGCTCCCACTGTGCCCCATCAAATGCTCCCACTGTGCCCCATCAAATACTCCCACTGTGCCCCATCAAATGCTCCCACTGTGCCTCATCAAATGCTCCCACTGTGTCCCATCAAAAACACAGCCACTATGCCATATCAAATGCTCCCACTGTGCCCATCAAATGCTCCCACTGTACCCCATCAAAAACGCAGCCACTGTGCCATATCAAATGCTCCCACTGTGCCCATCAAATGGTCCCACTGCGCCCCATCAAATGCTCCCACTGTGCCCCATCAAATGCTCCCACTATGCCCCATCAAATGCTCCCACTGTGCCCCATCAAATGCTCCCACTGTGCCCCATTAAATGTTCCCACTGTGCCCCATCAAATGCTCCCACTGTGCCCCAACAAATGCTCCCACTGTGCCATATTAAATGCTCCCACTTTGCCCCATCAAATGCTCCCACTGTGCCATATCAAATGCTCCCACTGTGCCATATCAAATGCTCCCACTGTGCCCCATCAAATGCTCCCACTGTGCCCCATAAAATGTTCCCACTGTGCCCCATCAAATGCTCCCACTGTGCCCCATCAAATGCTCCCACTGTGCCCCATCAAATGCTCCCACTGTGTCCCATCAAAAACACAGCCACTATGCCATATCAAATGCTCCCACTGTGCCCATCAAATGCTCCCACTGTACCCCATCAAAAACGCAGCCACTGTCCCATTTCAAATGTTCCCACTGCGCCCCATCAAATGCTCTCACTGTGCCCCATCAAATGCTCCCACTATGCCCCATCAAATGCCCCCGCTGTGCCCCATTAAACACATCCACTGTGCCATATTAAATGCTCCCAATGTGCCCCATAAAATGCTCCCACTGTGCCATCAAATGCTCCCACTGTGCCCCATCAAATGCTCCCACTGTGCCATCAAATGCTCCCACTGTGCCCCATCAAATGCTCCCACTGTGCCCCATCAAATGCTCCCACTATGCCCCATCAAATGCTCCCACTGTGCCCCATCAAATGCTCCCACTGTGCCATCAAATGCTCCCACTGTGCCCCATCAAATGCTCCCACTGTGCCCCATCAAATGCTCCCACTGTGCCATCAAATGCTCCCACTGTGCCCCATCAAATGCTCCCACTGTGCCCCATCAAATGCTCCCACTGTGCCCCATCAAATGCTCCCACTGTGCCCCATCAAATGCTCCCACTGTGCCCCATCAAATGCTCCCACTGTGCCCCATCAAATGCTCCCACTGTGCCATATCAAATGCTCCCACTGTGCCCCATCAAATGCCCCCACTGTTCCCCATCCCACCTGCCTCCCCTGACCGCACGTCTCTGATGCATGGCCAGCCTAAGGGTCAGCTTTATCAAATTCACATTTTTTTCCTCTTACAGGTCAGAGGTCGCACTGCGTTTTGATTCGTCGCGCTGTGATGTAACGCGGGGAATGCAATCCTGAGAGTGACAATCAGAATGGTTGTGTCTCAGGTGTGTCTCAGGTGTCACCTTCCCATGGAGGGAGTGACCCGTCTGTGTACATTGTATACGCATGGTTACCTCCGACAATCCCGGCTGACGCGTTGTGTACCCAGCAGATCATTCCCGGCTCAGGTTGGGTGTCTGAGGTTTGGCTCTCTCTCTGGGATTTACAGTAAAAGGCATCCCAGGTGTCGGTACATACGATATCCTTCAGGACAAACACAGCTGCAGATTAAAGGGGATTTCTGCGTCTGCCGCGTCCGCATTACTCCCAGCCAAGCCTTCAGAGAGAGAGATAGTGGGGGGGGGGGGGGGGTGGAGAAGCTGTGACCCCCCAAATGGAAGACATTGAGGTGAATAAAGAATCATTTATCAGAAACAATTCTCGTTTCTTTTTTTTTCTTTTTTATAAAATGCTCTTTTACATCCTTTGTTACATCTGATCTCCTGCAGCCCCTTTGCAGCCACTTCTTGTCCCTAATGCGCTCCGGCAATGGTTGCACGGCTTTTCTCAGGGGGTGGGCTTCCTGACAATGTCTGTGTAACATACGGTGAAAAAGCCCATATGATGGGGTGACAACACAGGAGACAGGGGCAGAGCAGTGTCACCCCCTATAACAGGAAGTGCCCAAACAAGGACCTTACTGGCAGGATCACTAAGAACAACAGTGGACCGTGCCTGTTTAACCACTTGCCTACTGGCCGGTTTTACCCCCCTTTCCTGCCCAGGCCGATTTTCAGCTTTCAGCGCTGTCACACTTTGAATGACAATTGTGCGGTCATGCAACACTGTACCCATATGAGATTTTTATTAAAAAAATTCACACAAATAGAGCTTTATTTTAGTGGTGTTTAATCCCCACTGGCGGGGGGGGGGGGGGGGTTATTTTATGCTAAACAAACGAATAAAGACCAACATTTTTTGAAGAAAATAAAGCATCATAGTTTGTTATAAAATTTTGCAAACAGGTAATTTTTCTCCTTCACTGTTGGGCACTGAGAGATGGCACCGATAGGTAGCACTGATGGGCACTGATAGGCTGCACTGATGGGCATCAATGAGGTGGGACTGATTGACATGATAGGCTTCACTGATGGGTACTGATAAGGTGGCACTAATGGACACTGATAGGCTGCACTGATGGGTACTGATGGACACCAATGAGGAAGGACTGATGGGCACTGATAGGCTGCACTGGTGGGGACTGAGCAGTGGTACTGATAGGCAACACTGATGGGCACTGATAGGCTGCACTGATGGGTACTGATGGGCACCAATGCGGCGGGACTGATGGACACTGATAGGCAGCACTGATGGGTACTGATGAGGTGGCACTGATGGACACTGATAGGCAGCACTGATGGGCACTGATAGGCAGCACTGATGGGCACTGATAGGTACTGATGGGCACCAATGAGGCTGGATTGATGGGCACTGATGAGGTGCCTCTAATGGATACTGATAGGCAGCACTGATGGGCACTGATGAGGCGGGACTGATGGGCACTGATAGGCTGCACTGATGGGCACTTATGGGCACTGATAGGAAGCACTGATGGGTACTGATGGGCACCAATGAGGCAGCACTGATGGGTACTGATAGGCTGCACTGATGTGGTGGCACTGAAGGACACTGATAAGAAGCACTGATGGGCACTGATAGGAAGCACTAATGGGTACTGATGGGCACCAATGAGATGGGACTGATGGGTACTGATAAGCTGCACTGATGCGCATTTATGAGGTGGCAATGATGGGCACTGATTGGCAGCACTGGTGAGCACTGAGTGGCAGCACTAGTGGGCACTGATTGGCAGCACTGGTGGGCACTGATTGGCAGCACTGGTGGGCACTGAGTGGCAGCACTGATGGGACTGCACTGATAATCAGTGTAGATGTTCCTTTAGCACAAGACAGTTATCAGCTCTCTTCTCCTCTCCCCATGCTGTCACCCTGAGGAAAGAAAAGCCGATAACTGGCTCGTGTTTACATCCTATGATCTGCTTTAATTGGCTGACAGCTGATCACATGGTAAAGAGCCGCTGTGATTGGCCCTTTACCTCGATCTGTGATCAACTGAGTCCGAAGAACTCGGCGATCACAGAGCACGCCAGTGGCGCAATCACAGGGGAACGTCCATGATGTACACCCTCCCAGCATACTAAAGCCCGCGCCGTAGCCGTCTTTCGGCTATAGCACGGGCATAAAGTAGTTAATGTGTGTTGAACAGGCCACATGCAATCTCCATTGGAAGCCCATGTGACAGGGTGACAACGCAGGAGCACAATTAAAGAGACAGGGACAGAACGTTGTCACCTTATAACAGGAAGTGCCTAAATAAGGACCTTAATGGCAGGATCTCCAGGGAACAACAGTGGGACCATGTCCTTAGTGTGAGCTGGAATGACCCCTTGTAGTCTCTATTGGAAGCCGGTGTAACAGGGTGACCACACTGGAGCGCAATTAGGAGACGGGGAGAGTGCGTTGTCACCTTATAACAGGAAATGGCTGAACAAGGACCTTCATGGCGGGATCACCAGGGATCATTTTGATGAAGGTTGAAGATCATTTTGAAAATGAAGTTTGAAAATGACATTCAAGTTTATCTTGGATTTTAGTGCTTGGGTATGCATTTAAAGGGGAACTCCAATCTTGCTAAAGGACAAAACATTCCTTTACCGTCATCTATATACATTACATCACAGAGATTTTAGAGAACCTTACTGGAGATTCTTACCTGCTTCTGCTCTGCCGATCTGACTGCATAGTGAGATAGACGGTCACTTTACAGCTCTATGATAAAGAAGCAGAAACTGCATCTGTTATGGGCATTTATGGCTGGCCCGAATATATAGTATATACTGTATGTAGAGCACCCCCTAAGGAGCTGCTGGTGAACTTAATTCCTTTTCCACAGTTAAAGCGCACACAGCCAGGTACACAGCATTTCCTCCCTTCTTCCACTGGCTCAAACAGAACAATCTAGAGGTGTCTTTTTGATGTTTTATTGGAACATTGACCTCGGACGGGGTGAAGGGGGCATGGGATACCCCAAACTGGTGAACAGAACTGTTTGAGGGACTCTTCTCTATCTTGCTGAGCTGAAACAAAATGTCCCACAGAGTCTCTACATCTGAGGAGTAACTATGACTCCTCCTAAAAGACCAAAAGCTACGCCAACTTCCAGCACCGGGTCATCTATTCACACAGCCACAGGATCATCGGTTGCCTCCTTCCAAGTTCTACCAGGCACCATAGGACAGCTGGGCACTTACCCAACAACTTCCTCCTGGCTCTCTCCAGTGAGCTTCTCCAGACCCAAACTCTAGGACTAGGCTTTGCAAATAGCCCCCCCCGGGCCAAGGGTCCAACTGGGACCTCATTGTCTTCTAAATGGCTCCTCCAGTGATCCCGCTCCAGGGAGAGAACCGCACAATGGTCTCTCCCAGCGGGACCGGAACCAGCAATGCTTTCCCTCCTGCCCCAGGCATCTGAATATTTATTGACTTTCCAACCAGTGCCTGTATCCCCACAAATATTCAGGCTGCCCACTCTGCCCCCCCCCCCACCACTATAATTCTAGAATCCTCTAGAATACAAGGCAAAGCAATCAAATCAGCAGCCTGTGAAACAGTGAGCAGGCAAGAGCAATCAACCCCTGTTCCACTGAATAAAGAGGAGCTACACTAAACCTACAAGACCTACAACAAAAAACAACATCAACTAAGAGAGTGTGCGGTGCTACAGATAGATAGATTAGATAGATTAGATAGATTAGATAGATTAGATAGATTAGATAGATTAGATAGATTAGATAGATTGGATAGATAGATAGATTAGATAGATAGATAGATAGATAGATAGATAGATAGATAGATAGATAGATAGATAGATAGATAGATAGATAGATAGATAGATAGATAGATAGATAGATAGAACATTTCTAAAATAATATCAAAGCTTCATCCTATGAACGTGTCTTGCCTTCCCCCTGAAATATCAGATGTCTTATGACTATACTGTCTTCATGATCGGAGGTCATAGGTGATACCACCAGAGGTCATAGGTCAAACCAGATTTAGTAGTTTGATACGTTGATACATATTACTGCTTGGTGGGGCTGTCAACTGGTTACTACACCGCTGTTCTAACAACCTTCCAGACAGCACCACCACACCACTATTCTAATATCCTTCCAGACAGTGCCACCGCACCAGAATTCTAATATGCTTCCAGACAGTTCCACTGCACCCCCATTCTAACATCCTTCCAGACAGAACCACCATTCTAATATCCTTCCAGGCAGCTCCACTGCACCACCATTCTAATAACCTTCCAGACAGTTCCACCACACCATCATTCTAATATCCTTCCAGACAGTTCCACCACACCACCATTCTAAAATCGCTCCAGACAGTGCCACCGCACCACCATTATAGTAATATCTTTCCAGACAGTTCCACCACACACCATTCGAATATCCTTCCAGGCAGCTCCACTGCACCACCCTTCTAATATCCTTCCAGGCAGTTCCATTACACACCACTCTAATATCCTTCCAGATAGCGCCACTGCACCCTTCCAGACCACACCACCATTCTAATATCCTGCCAGAAAGTTCCAACTACACACCATTCTAACACCCTTCCAGACAGTTCCACCACACATCATTCTAACACCCTTCCAGACAGTTCTACCACACATCATTCTAACATCCTTCCAGACAGTTCCACCACACATCATTCTAACATCCTTCCAGACAGTTCCACCACACATCATTCTAACATCCTTCCAGACAGTTCCACCACACATCATTCTAACATCCTTCCAGACAGTTCCACTGCACCACCATTCTAATATCCTTCCAGACAGTTCCATCACACCACCATTCTAATATCCTTCCAGACAGTTCCACTGCACCACCATTCTAATATCCTTCCAGACAGTTCCACTGCACCACCATTCTAATATCCTTCCAGACAGTTCCACTGCAC
Source organism: Lithobates pipiens (assembly GCF_037356315.1). Lineage (NCBI taxonomy): Eukaryota > Metazoa > Chordata > Amphibia > Anura > Ranidae > Lithobates > Lithobates pipiens. The sequence continues at coordinate 589,681,412 of NW_027507764.1, read as the reverse complement.
CACCATTCTAATATCCTTCCAGACAGTTCCACTGCACCACCATTCTAATATCCTTCCAGACAGTTCCACTGCACCACCATTCTAATATCCTTCCAGACAGTTCCACTGCACCACCATTCTAATATCCTTCCAGACAGTTCCACCACCCCACCATTCTTCCAGATAGTTCCACTGCACCACTATTCTAATATCCTTCCAGACAATTCCACCACAGCATCATTCTGATAACTTCCAGATAGCACCACCGCACCACCATTCTGATAACCTTCTAGGCAGCTCCACTGCCCCACCATTCTAATAACCTTCCAGACAGTTCCATCATGCCACATTTATAACAACCTTCCAGACAGTGCCACCACACCACCATTCTGATATCCTTCCAGACAGTTCCACCAAACCATCCTAATAATATCTTTCCAGAAAGCACCACCGCACCACCATTCTAATATCTTTTTAGACAGTTCCACCACACCACCATTCTAATATCCTTCCAGACAGCACCACCGCACCATCATTGTAATATCCTTCCAGATAGCACTACCAAGCCACTATTCTAATATCCTTCCTGGGGGAATCAGCTGAGCTGGGGGTTACTATGGAGTGGGGGGATCAGCAGAGCTGGGGGTTACTACTAAGTGGGAAATCAGCAATGTTGGGGGTACTACTGAATGGAGCATCGGCAGAGCAGGGGATGTGCTGAAGGAGGGCACTAAAAATCCTTAGATCTGCTGAACAGGGGTGCTAATGAGCTGTGGATCTGCTGCATGGGGTACTACTAAGCTGGGGTTCTCAGTAGTACCCCAGTAGAATATCAACACACACACAGGGCATTTGCCAAGCTCCATTAAAGCTTCAAAAAAGGCTCAAAGAAGCATAAAAAAAACATCAAAAATCATGAAATCGTGCTAAATTGATGAAGGTGCTTTAATGTGTGTTAAGGTTGAAGAAAGTGTAAATGAGCCCTTTAGTGATGACACTTTCCTGTAGATGGTATTGTGGTTGTGCATTAACTGGTTCACCAACACACCATACCCATGGCTGCCCTTCGGGTCAGGCGTAGATCTGTGCCAAGCACGCACAGGTGAGGGATCAGTGTGTTTTGTTAATCTCTAAGCTCCGTGTCTTTGTTGGGTACATAGACGACGTCTCGCTCAGATAGCTCTGAATGGGAAGGTGATCTTGTTTATACCAGTGGAAGGGCCGGAGCGACAAACAAAACAAGACGCCTCGCCGTGCCGACCATCATAGCGGGTGCAGAGCGGAGACGGTGAAGATGGTGGCTGTCCTCTGGGCACTCATGGCACTAGGTTTGGGTCCGGTCATCGATTCGGCATCGTTACCGCCAGCTGCGCGCGCCGCCGGTCACTCTGAACTGATATCGGAGGCCGTCTCCAATTACAACAAAGGATCCGACTCAGAGTTTGTGTTCACATTGCTTGCGGATGAGGATGGAGGGAAGACGGTGAGTACGGCGATCACAGACCATACCTTTACAGCCTAAACATTGCGGGATCCCCCCTCCCCCCACCTCCCTTTAAAGCTAAACTAAAAAGCGAACAGATAAAAGAATAATAGGAGCTGTTCTTTCCTTCCTATGAATTTTCATTTATGTCCATCCAGTCCTGAGATTTACACAGCTCTATCACACAGCACAGCCCTGTATAGCAAGGCAGGAAACCTCGTTTTTTTTTTATGCAGCACGTTCCCTACCCAACCCTGTAACTGGACGGTGAAAGGAGAAGCAGAAGACTGATGCCGGGTCAGGGACATCTAGTGCCCAGCGTGACGATGCCAAACTCCCCCCCCCCCAAGATATATAATCATTATATAATCATCCCTCCTGGCACAAATCCCCCCACACTTCCCCATCCTAGCACAAATATCCCCACACTTCCCCATCCTAGCACAATTACCCCCACACTTCCCCATCCTAGCACAAATACCCTCAATAAACTCTCCTGACACAAATCCCCCCACATCTCCCCATCTTAGCACACATCACCCCAGTCTTCCCTCCTAGCACAAATTCCCCCAATTACCCCACCTAGCCTAAATCACCCCAAATTTTCCCATCTTAGCACTATCCCCCCAATCCTCCCTCCTAGCAAAAATCCCCCCAAATGTCCCCATCCTAGCACAAATCCCCCCAATCTTCCCTCTTAGCACAAATCCCCCAAAATGTCCCCATCTTAGCACAAGTAACCCCAATCATCCCTCCTAGGACAAATACCCCCACATTTCACCATCCTAGCACAAATCCCCCAACATTTCCCCATCCTAGCATAAATCACCCCCAAATCTCCCCATCTTAGCACAAATCACCCCAATCATCCCTTCTAGCACAAATACCCCCAAATGTCCCCATCTTAGTACAGATCCCCCCCAACCATCCCTCCTAGGACAAATCCCTCCAAATGTCCCCATCCTAGCACAAATCACCCCAATCATCCCTCCTACCAAAAATCTCCCCAAATTTACCCATCCTTGCACAAATTCCCCTAATCATCCCTCCTAGCACAAATCACCCCAATCGTCCCTCCTAGCACAAATCACCCCAAATTTCCCCATACTTACACAACCACCCCCCCCCCCATCATCCCTCCTAGCAAAAATCCCCCCAAATGTCCCCATCCTAGCACAAGTAACCCCAATCATCCCTCCTAGGACAAATACCCCCAATTTTCCCTCCTAGGACAAATCCCTCCAAATGTAGCACAAATTCCCCAACATTTCCCCATCCTAGCACAAATCACGCCAATTATCCCTCCTAGCAAAAATCCCCCCAAATCTACCCATCCTTGCACAAATTCCCCTAATCATCCCTCCTAGGACAAATCCCCCCAATCAGTCCTCCTAGCGCAAATCACCCTGATCATCCCTCCTAGCACAAATCACCCCAAATATACCCATTCTTGCACAACCCCCCCATCATCCCTCCTAGCAAAAATCCCCCCAAATGTTCCCATCCTAGCACAAATCTCCCAATCCTCCCTCTTAGCACAAATCTCCCCATCTTAGCACAAATACCCCCAATAATCCTTCCTAGTTCAAATCCCCCCAAATTTCCCCTCCTGGCACAAATCCCCCCAATCATACCTACTAATGCAAATCTTCCTCCCCATTCCTAACACAACCCCCCCTCCCCCCCACTCCCAAACAAAAGTCCTTCCCAGGGCAAATCCCCCTAAGTCCCCCCTCCTAACACAAATCTCCCCAAATCTCCCCTGATAAAGCACAAGTCCCCCTTCCTAATACAAATACCCCCCATTCCTGGCACTGAAATGGTTTTCTCTGATTGCACTGCACACTGTGAGCTTCTCACAATGTGGATTAGAAGCCGCAGCAAGTCAGACAGAGCCCCACCCTCATTTCCTGGCTGGAGGACGTCCAGCATCATCTAGATGAAGGGGCGTACCTAGAGCATTTGGCACCCGGGGCGGATCCTATATCTGGCACCCCCCCCCCCACCATAAAATGTAAAAACACCCACCGTGCCCCCTGCATACCTCTGCATCCTTCAATATCTTTTTGTCACTACTGTGTACCCCCCCTCTCCACAACTGCACCTCTGGACCCCTTTACATTACACAGGACCTTGCACCTAAGGACCTCTTTACATTACACAGCCCCCTGCACCTAAGGACCTCTTTACATTACACAGCCCCCTGCACCTCTGGACCCCTTTACATTACACAGCAGCCTGCACCTCTGGACCCCTTTACATTACACAGCTCTTGTACCACTGGACCCCTTTACATAACATAGCACCCTGAACCTCCTGACCCCTTTACATTACACAGCGCCCTGCACCTCTGGACCCCTTTACATTACACAGCAGCCTACACCTCTGGACCCCTTTACATTACACAGCAGCCTACACCTCTGGACCCCTTTACATTACACAGCTCTTGTACCACTGGACCCCTTTACATAACATAGCACCCTGAACCTCCTGACCCCTTTACATTACACAGCGCCCTGCACCTCTGGACCCCTTTACATTACACAGGACCTTGCGCCTAAGGACCTCTTTACATTACACAGCAGCCTGCACCTCTGGACCCCTTTACATTACACAGCTCTTGTACCTCTGGACCCCTTTACATAACATAGCACCCTGAACCTCCTGACCCCTTTACATTACACAGCCCTTGTACCCATGGATCCCTTTACATTACACAGCACCCTGAACCTCTGGGCCCCTTTACATTACACAGCCCTTGTACCTCTGGACCCCTTTACATTACACAGCACCCTGCACCTCTGCACCCCTTTACATTACACAGCCCCTCACAGCTCTGGACCCTCTGCATGTTACACAGATCCCCTACAGTGCAGACCCCCCTCCCTACCATACAGAACCCCATCTACAGTGTAGACCCCCCTACAGTACAGAATCCTCCCCTACAGTGCAGACCCTCCTACAGTACAGACCCCTCCACCCTATAGCGCAGACCCCCCCCCTACAGTGCAGACCCTCCTACAGTACAGACCCACCCCCCTACAGCGCAGACCCCCCTACAGTACAGACTCCCCTACAGTACAGAATCCTCACCTACAGTACAGACCCCCCTACAGTGCAGAATCTTCCCCTACAGTACAGACCCCCCCCCCCTACAGTGCAGGACCCCTTCTACAGTGCAGGACCCCCCTACAGTGCAGGACCCCTTCTACAGTGCAGGACCCCTTCTACAGTGCAGACCCCCCTACAGTGCAGACCCCCCTACAGTACAGGACCCCTTCTACAGTGCAGGACCCCTTCTACAGTGCAGGACCCCCTACAGTGCAGGACCCCCCCCTACAGTGCAGGACCCCCCTACAGTGCAGGACCCCTTCTACAGTGCAGGACCCCCCTACAGTGCAGACCCCCTACAGTGCAGGACCCCCCTACAGTGCAGGACCCCCTCTACAGTGCAGGACCCCTACAGTGCATGACCCCTTCTACAGTGCAGGACCCCTTCTACAGTGCAGGACCCCCCCTACAGTGCAGACCCCCTACAGTGCAGACCCCCTACAGTGCAGGACCCCCTACAGTGCAGGACCCCCCTACAGTTAAGGACCCCCCTACAGTGCAGGACCCACCACAGTAAAGAACCCCCCTACAGTGCAGGACCCCCCTACAGTGCAGGACCCCCCTGCAGACCCCCTACAGTGCAGGACCCCCCTACAGTGCAGGACCCCCCTACAGTGCAGGACCCCCCCCCCCCTACAGTGCAGACCCCCTACAGTGCAGGACCCCCCTACAGTGCAGGACCCACCACAGTAAAGAACCCCTAGTGTACCTGGAGCCCAAGGCAGCAGCATTGCAGGGGGGAGGTGTGAGCAGCACCCGAGTGGAGTGTCACCTGTCGGCTCAGTAATCCGGGACCCGGCGCAATAATCCCCTTCTCTCTGTAGTCACGTGACTCACATCGCGCCGTTCAGATCAGTCTCGGGCAGCGGCTGTCACTCACAGCCGAGCAGAGTGAAGCCGCCTCCCCCTCCTTGTCTACACAGTGCTGTGCATGGAGGAGGGGGAGGCGGCTTCACTCTGCTCAGCTGTGAGTGACAGCCGCTGCCCGAGACTGATCAGAACGGCAGCGCGACGCGACCACAGAGAGAAGGGGAGCCGGGTCCCGGATCACTGAGCCGGCAGATGTCACTCCACTCGGGTGCTGCTCGCACCCCCCCCCGCAATGCCGCCCACTGCCAGTGCCTCTGGCTCCTCACGGCGCTGTCTGACACTTCAGTTGCGGAGAGGGGAGGGGGGGGGCGCTGGCCTGACCCCCCCCCCCAGTGTGTGGCACCCGGGGCGGCACGCCCCCCGCCCCCCCCCCCACTTAGTACGCCCCTGTCTAGATGTTTCCTCCCTTCAATCGCTTGCCCCTTTTCAGAGCCTGCCTAGGAACGTCCACTCCTCCAGATGGACACCCACCCACTAAGGTGTTCTGATATTTGCATAACCCCTCCCATGATCCAGCCCACTGCTTGCATCAGGACCGAGGGCTCCCGAGAAGAGTCCTGTGATGTTTTCAGGAAGCTTTGTACAGCACCCTGCCAGCCCCTCCCACCAGCCATGATCTGCCTGCATTGCATAGAGAAGGGTGGAGACCCAGTGATGACATCACAGTGACCATGAGACAGTATGTAATGAAAATGGAAATGTTTAACCACTTACCGCAAACCGCTGTAGCTGTATGTCGGGACTTTGACGTAGAATACCGGGGCTACGGCCGCGGATCGCTGGCATAGCCCTGACATTTTCAGAAACGGCGGTCGGTCCTCTTTGAGAAAAAAGTGGTCTCCTCGGTATCCCCTCCCCCCTCCCACCGCGCTCCGGTCGTCTCCGCCCGCTTACCGGAGCCACCAGTAGCAGCGAAGACGATCCGGTCCTTTCCCCTGAGAGGACTGGAGCTGAGTGAGGGAACAATGGCCCCCCTCGCCATACCATTGGATGACGGAAGGGACCTCAAACGTCACTTTCGCCCAATGGTCTTAAAGAGGATTTTTTTTTTTTTTTTAAAAGACATTTCACTTATTTATTTTTTTAATTGCATTAAAGTGTAAATTTGAGATCTGTGATCTTTTTGACCCCCGGATCTCATATTTAAGAGGTCCTGTCATGCTTTTTTTTTTTCTATTACAAGGGATTTTTACATTCCTTGCAATAGGAATAAAAGTGACACCATTTTTTTTTTAAAAGGTCAATGTAAAAAAATAATAAAAAAAAAGTAAAATAAATAAGAAAAAAATAAAATAAATAGTAGGAGTAGCGCCCGCATATGAAAACGGTGTTCAAACCCCACATGTGAGGTATCGCCGCGATTGTTAGAGTGAGAGCGATAATTCTAGCCCCAGACCTCCTCTGCAACTCTAAACTGGTAACCTGTAAAAAAAAAAATTTAAACTTCTCCTATGGAGATTTTTAAGAGTAAAAGTTTGTCACCATTCCACGAGCGGGGCGCAATTTTAAAGAGTGACATGTTGGGTATCAATGTACTTGGCGGAACATTATCTTTTTATCTTTCACTATATAAAAAAAAATTGGGCTTACTTTACTGTTGTCTTATTTTTTTAATTAAAGAAAATGTATTTTTTAATTAAAAAAAAGTATATTTAAAAAAAAAAAAAAAAAAGTGCGCTTGTAAGACCGCTGTGCAAATACGGCGTGACAGAAAGTATTGCAACGACCGCCATTTTATTCCCTAGGGTGTCTGAAAAAAAAAGACTATATAATGTTTGGGGGTTCTAAGTAATTTTCTAGCAAAAAATAAAAATAAAAAAATAATTTTAACTTGTAAACGACAAATGTCAAAAAGAGGCTCGGTCCTTAAGCAGTTCATAATGTCATTATCATGTTGATAAGGGGGAGGGGGGGGGAGGGAACCAAAATAAAAGTAGCATCAATGATCACAGAGCTGTATTCATTTGCTGTCTCCTGTGTCTTCTCGGAGTTCCCCTTTAACCACTAGAGATCCGCGCTATAGCCAAATGACGGCTACAGCGCAGACCTCCTTGCCGGGACACGTCTATTGACGTCGTCCCGTGCACGAGCGGCCTGCGCGCCCCCTGAGGGGTTTGCGCGCGGCACGCTCTGTGATCGGCGAGTCTATGAGACTCGCCTGATCACAGATCAGAGCAAGGGGTCGATCCCGACCCCTTACCACGTGATCAGCTGTCAGCCAATGACAGCTGATCATGTGATACAACGGAGCCGGTAATCGGCTATTATTCCTCCTTGCGCTGACAGCGCGAGGAGAAAAAAAAAGAGCTGATCACGGCCAGCCCTGCCAGTGCCACCTCATTAATAAATAAGTGCCCCCCGTCAGTGCCACCCAGCAGTGCCCACAGTGCCACCCATCAGTGCCCACAATCTGCCTCAACAACGGTGCTGCACCTCAGTGCCACATATCCGTGCCCATCAGTGTCATCTACCAGTGCCCATCAGTGCCGCCCATCAGTGCCCAGCAGTGCCACCTATTAGAGCCGCCTATCAGTGCCACCTATCAGTGCCCATCAGTCCCATCTATCAGTGATACCTATCAGTGCCCCTTAGTGCCACCCATCCGTGCCACCCATCCATGCCACCCATCTGTGCCATCTTATCTGTGCCCATCTTTTCCCATCAGTGCAGCCTTATCTGTGCCTATCGGTGCCACCTTATCTGTGCCTATTAGTGCCGCATTAACTATGCCTATCAATGCCCACCAGTGCAGCCTATCAGTGCCCACCAGTGCAGCCTATCAGTGCCGCCTCATTAGCGCACTTCAATGAAGGAGAAAAATGACCTGTTTGCAAAATTTTATAACAAACTATTAAACATGATTTTTTTTTTTTTTTTTTTTTTGCATTTTTTTTGGTTTGTTTAGCAAAAAATAAAACTCCGAGCTGCAATTAAATACCACCAAAAGAAAGCTCTATTTGTGGGAAAAAAATGATAAAAATTTCATTTGGGTACAGTGTTGTATGACCGCGCAATTGTCATTCAAAGTGCATCAGCGCTGAAAGCTGAAAATTGGTCTGGGACTGAGGGGGGTTTAAGTGCCCAGTAAGCAAGTGGTTAACAACGATTAATAACAGTTTTTCGGTTTCAGACAATGGAGATTGTCGCCGGTTGCATCACAGGAGGTTTTGTAATATTTGCCGATAACTCGGGATAAGTGATCTGAAACTTCACGTCTTTCTCTGAAAAAACAAAAATATTTCATCACCCGATTGTGACGCAGAAACGATCGTCATTCTGTGGTTTTTCTTTCACCAGATTGAACGTTTCCTGATCAGGGTTCCCCATTCTGGGAAGCGATCAGATAATAATCATTGATTGGGCGAAAATTCTGACGAGTGGAAATCCAGAGGATATTATTACTATACACCACAAAGATATTTTGTATCGTTTTGTATCATTAATCCTGTACTTCACTAATGCTGGCCATACACACTTCAATCACTGACAATTTATTGTCCAATCAATCCGTTCTGATAGAATCTTCACTAATGCTGGCCATACACACTTCCATCACTGCCAATTTATTGTCCAATCGATCCGTTCTGATAGAAATATTTAACATATATTCAACAACCCCCATCCCATCGATATGCCACACACACAGGGCGGTAGATTCCAATCCATAGATAAGACATGATTGCAAGTTGTCGATCGCATCTCTGTTCCATTTTTTTTTTTTTTTTTTTTATGGGGAAAAGTAAAAACATAAAAGAAATTTATTGGAGGTTGACTTTTAAATCTCGTGGTGGCCGCACACACGTTACATTTTTTTTTTTTATCCGATCGATGTGCAATTTGATCAAAATGACATTCACAAAAATGGCAGACTGCAGTCCAAACCTGGTCCTTTGCGACAGTCCAGTCCAGAGCGCGGCCGCTCCACTAATCGACCCGGGCGTTCTCCCCCGTTGGTTCTCCCACCGGGCCGCCTCTCTCAATGGGTGGGGGGGCAGGAGGTGCTGCATATTGGGGTCGGAGGATGGGAACTTAGCCCAACTTACTTACTAACAACCCCCACACCATAATCGCCCCTCCGCCAAATGATTTGGGCCAGTGCACAAAGCAAGGTCCATAAAGACATGGATGAGCGAGTTTGGGGTGGAGGAACTTGAGTCGCCTGTCCTGACCTCAACCTAATAGAACATGGATGAATTAGAGCGGAGACTGCTCACCAGTGAACAAAGCAAGGTCCATAAAGACATGGATGAATGAGCTTGGAGTGGAGGAAATTTGCTGGCCTGCACAGACTCCTGACCTCAACCCAATAGAATGCCTTTGGGATGAAGTAGAGCGGAGACTGCGAGCCGGGCCTTCTCGTCCAACATCAGGGCATGACCTCACAAATGCTCTTCTGAAACATTCTCAAACGTTCCCCCATAGACACCCTCCTAAACCTTGTGGGCGGCCTTCCCAGAAGAGTTGAAGCTGTTATAGCTGCAAAGGGAGCGGAGCCAACTCAATATTGGACCCTACAGACTAAAGCCTTCGTACGCACGATCAGACTTTCCGATGGGAATTGTGTGATGACAGGCTGTTGACGGTAAGTCCGACAACTGTTGTCTCAAATTTTTCATGGACAAATGTGTCTTTGTCTGATTTTTCCCATCGTGTGTACACAAGTCCTTCGGACAAAAGTCCAAAGTACAAACACGCATGCGCGGAAGCAAGGAGGAGCCGGAAGTGGTCGGTCTTGTAAACTCGCGCTCGTAATGGAGAATTGGTGACACGGCAAATTATGAGCGCACAATTCTCTTATATATAATGGGATAATAATGAAGCTGCTTTGCTGGTGATACGGAGTTATCGCAAAACTAATTCTCAAAGGATTTTTTTTTTCTAGTGATATCAAGAATAATATTATTATGTTTTATTTTTATTTTTTATTTGGGGCAAGTTACCACAGCCCCATTATCCCGGAGTTTTTAAGATCAAAGATACAACTATGTTGGTGTCCCTTGTCAATGTTACATTGTATTTTTTTTTTTTAATGTAACCACCGACTCCCAAACTATCATTTGAAGTAAAACACACAGCCAAGTATTATTCTACACAATTGTTTTTATTCTGCATTAAAAAAAGAAAACAAATAAAATTAGACATGATATCTGCCAATAGAACTTAAGCAAAAAGTGCGTTCTATGCATCCAAAAATATAGAAAATATAACAAATCAAATCATCATTATTATTCAACCAAAAAAATTAATGCCAAAGCCATAACTCCCAGCCCAATAATAAATAAGACGTTATCTCCTCCGATTCTGCAACACGTCTAGTTGACGAATGGCCCTTCAGAAACTAACTGAAAAGTGCTAAATAAAAAAAAAAAACACGAAAAGAAAAGCGCAAAATGAAAAGCGTGAATCAACACTCGCCAAACTTCTACCGACACCAGATTAGCAGAAGGAGCCCAAAGGGTGGCGCTAAAGAGCTGAAAAACCACGTAGTACATCACTACGTTCGTAATTGTTGGCCAACATTTGTGTGGCCGTGTGTATGCAAGACAAGTTTGAGCCAACGCCCTTCAGACAAAATTCCACAGTTTTGTTGTCGGAAAGTCTGATCGTGTGTACAGGGCATAAGACTGGGATACCATTAAAGTTCATTCATGTACCTGTAAAGGCAGGTGTACCAATACTTTTGACAATATCGTATATATATATATATATATATATATATATATATATATATATATATTTATGGTCGAAGCCCTATGGCCGATACGGATATGAACCAATATACTTTACCATAGGATTAACAACATGAAATGGACCTGAAGTGTGCCCTGGTCTGATGGTCGGTATACCAAAATAAGGGGGCAAAAACATTCAGGTAGGGGTGTAGTTTTATTCGTTTTAGCTTAGTTAGATGAGCGAGTTTGGTGAATGCTTGTGCCACTTCCGCACGAGGATTGGGGATGTACTGGGCGAGGTAGGCAGGGTTCCAACTGCTTAGTCTCTCAATGACGTGACTTGGGACCCAGGCCAACATGCTGCCAAGGGTGCTCAAATACTAAAGAGTGACCACGTTATGGACTGGGGTCGAGGTGTAGGCTGCGTAGAAGGACCTAACCGAGAGCGGTCCTGACCTAGCTTCATCAACAAGATCAACCTCGGCCCAGTTGTCGGTGGTGAACGCCATGGCCTGTCCTGTCTTGACATGACCCCAGAGTCGAGAGGCTGTCATGACCGGGTATAACTTGAAGAGGGAGGAAGTCCAGGTAAACCCGGGGTTTAGGAGTATCCCTGATGCCATGGTTCTGTAAGCCAGTGGTGGCCAAAAATTGCAGCGAAGCCTGTGGAGGCTGCGGCATCCGTCACTACCAGGGGTGACAGGGCATCGTAGATGGTATAAACATCGCTATACCAATCCATGCAGTAAGGAACCTTCCGACATAGATAGGACTGCTAATGCTACGGCATCTAAATTAAGGATCTAAGCGGGGTCCTGCGTCCGTGAGAGGGAGACCAGGAGGCGTGACATAAAGATTGACCCTGGGGGATGGCCCGTATTGTAGATTTTGACCATTCGTCAGGTGGTGTCTGTGTAGAACTTGGCTGCCAGTGCTACTAACGAAAAACTGGGTAGGCCGTGAAAACCACCAAGGGCCCGGTAGATGGCCGCTTGGACGACCAGACTGGGGAATGTGCGAGGATTTTATGTGTCCCTAAAGATGGCAGACGTGATGGGCGAGTGTATGCCGTTGGCTATGGGCTGATGCCTCTAGATGCCTCGTAGTGGGGATCTTACTGTATGGGCCGTAAAGACAGATGGCTCTCCGAGTCCTGTAATGATAAGAAATGCTGAACGCTGGCTAGGTATAGCCTGACTGTGTAACAAGAAGAAGCCAGTTGCGTGTGTCAACACGATCCCGGTGCAGGACGGAAGTTGAACTCAACTGTCCTAAGGGAGAGATAACAGACAGGGAACGGTGAATGGCTTGTAAGAAAAGCCACAGAAGACAAGTGGCCAATTAAGTGCTGCTGAAAACAACGTGTAGCCAGTTTGTGGGCCACTGAGAATGTGCTAGCAAAAGAATGATTGCAAGAAGTTATGCTAAGTCGCGAGCCTTGGCACGATTGCAAAAGTTGTGTTTAAACATGTGCTTGCGACAATGGCACGGGAGTTTGTCACTGGAGATGTGTTCGTAGTGACTCTGAGAAATTCGTGTTGCCGCATGTGCTTTGCGAAGACTGCAGGAGTTGTGCTTGAACGTGTGTTTGGATGCGTGCTTGCAACGATTGCAAGATGTAATGCCAAGATGCGTGCTTGCAACGATTGCAAGATGTTATGCTAGGACGCGTGCCTGCCACGATTGCAAGGAGTTACACCAGGATACGTGCTTGCCATGATTGTAAGAAGTTATGCCAGGATACGTGCCTGCAATGATTGCTTAGCTGTTATGCCAAGATGCGTGCTTGCAACGATTGCAAGATGTAATGCTAGGATGCGTGCCTGCAACGACTGCAAGGAGTTCCCCAGGATGCGTGCTTGCCATAGTTGTAAGGAGTCATGCCAGGATAGGTGCTTGCAGCGATTGCAAAGAGTTATGCCAGGATGCGAGCCTGCAACGATTGTAAGGAGTTATGCCAGGATGCGTGCCTGCAACGATAGCAAGGAGTTATGGTAGGATACATGGGTAGCCAGGTTGAAAAAGACAGAAGTCCATCCAGTCCAACCACAAATCAAATAAACAAAGTATCGCACAACCCAACATACCCAATTCTACACCCACAGCTGATCCAGAGGAAGGCAAAAAACCCCAGCAGAGCATGGCCCAATTTGCTACGGCAGGGGAAAAAATTCCTTCCTGATCCCTCGAGAGGCAATCGGATTTTTCCCTGGATCAACTTTACCTATAAACATAAGTACCCCGTTATATAATGTACATTTAGGAAAGTATCCAGGCTTTCCTAAAGCAATCTATTGAGCTAGTCAGAACTGCCTGCTAGCAATGATTGCAATAAGCTTGTGCCTGGACATCTGCTTGCAATGATTGCAAGAGTTCTATGCTTGAATGAGTGTTTGCAATGATTGCAAGAGGTCCATGCTCGAATGCGTGCTTGCAACGATTGCAAGAAGTCTATGCTTGAATGCGTGTTTGCCATGATTGCAAGAGGTCTATGCTCGAATGCGTGCTTGCAACGATTGCAAGAAGTCTATGCTTGTATGCGTGTTTGCAACGATTGCAAGAAGTCTATGCTTGTATGCGTGCTTGCAACGATTGCAAGAAGTCTATGCTAGGATGCGTGCTTGCAATGATTGCAAGAAGTCTATACTTGGATGCGTGCTTGCAACGATTGCAAGAAGTCTATGCTTGGATACGTGCTTGCAACGATTGCAAGAAGTCTATGCTTGGATGCGTGCTTGCAACGATTGCACGAAGTCTATGCTTGGATGCGTGTTTGCAACGATTGCAAGACGTCCATGCTTGAACGCGCGCTTGCAACGACTACAAGAAGTCTGTGCCTGGAACATGTTTGCAATGATTGCAGGGAGCGTATGCTTGGGTGCATGCTAGCAGTGATTTGCAAGAAGTTGTTTCTTGGATGTGTATGGAATGAATCCGATATGAATCGGTCGAACAAACCGAATCTTATATGAGCCGATCGCATGAAATTAATCTGACAAAATCCGTTTTAGAGTGTATGAATTTAATCTAATATATAAGAGACTGTGGAGAGTACGGGATGAACCCGGTGCGAATCAATTTGCCGCTGGGGCGACTGGAATTGAAACGGGTTGTAGCGTGTATGAAAATGAAACTGACACGAATCTTTGTATCTATATGTAACAATCCTGATAGGAACCGATCGTAAGATGTATGAAAGGAAACCAAGATGCATTGGATTGTGCGACTATCAGGGGGAGTAGTAGTGAGGTGAAGGTTTAACGAACGAATCGAGACCCTTGGCTGAAATTCGAAGCACGAAGGATCGATCTATAGTGAGTGTCGGACTTGGAGGAATGACAGGCAACATGCGAACGATACCTGTAATGCTGACATGACGGGTGCAACCAATGTATTGTTGGTATGAGTGGATTAGACTCAAGTGACAAGAGTGCGCAGTGAATGAGTGAAATGTTTGCTGTGACATAGGCTGATTGCGATAACCGACGTTTCAGACGAAAAGTGATGAGATGAACTGTGGAGCATGTAACGAAATGCGACCGAGCCAATTCGGAACAAAACAATTGGAGCACACCGGAACAAATCGGTGCCTCACGGGCGACTGACTCGAATCGGGGCACGGTATATGACGGTCAAATTAATGAAATATGTGTTTATGACAGAGGCATAAGTCGATCGTGCCGCGACTGCGACTGATGAGGAACTGGATCCTGGAGTATGCACTGAAATTAGGTTAAAGCACCGGGGCACACCGTAACGAATCGGTGCATAACGTATGCAACCGGATTCGAAACGGAGTGCGGTACGTGGCGGCGAAATTATTTTGATTGCCATGACAGAGGCACGAATCAATCATGCTGCTGTTGCGACTGACCGTTAACCATGTACGCTCTGGAGCATGTACTGAAATGTGGCTGAAATACCTGGGACGCGCCGAGACGAATTAGCGCACGATGCGACTGGATTCGTATCGGAAGCGTGATACGTAACAGTGAACTGATTTCCCATGACAGAGACATGAATCAGCGAACCGAAACCTGCAACCAACAATGAATCATGACTCTGGAGCATGTACTGAAATGAGGCCGTAACAACTGGGGCACATCGGAACGAATCGGTGCATCATAGATGCGAATTGATTCAAATCAGAGCGCGGTAGGTGACAGTGAAATGAGTGACAAAAGTTTGCCATGACAAAGGCCCGAACCGGTGGTGCCGCGATTGCGACTGACAACGAACGGGACTCTGGAGCATGTACTGAAATGAGGCCGAAAAATACCTGGGGCCGTCCGGACGAATCGATGCACGGGGATGCGACCGGATTCGAACTGAACGTACTATGTGACAATGAAATGTTTCCCATGATAGAGCTACGAATCGGAGAGGACGCAACCTGCGACCGTCAACGACCGGGCTCTAGAGCATGTACCGAAATGAGGCCAACGCAACTGGGACACGTCGATCGAACCTGCGCGTTTTGAGAAAAGCGACTGGTTTCGATTCGAACGTAATAGGTGAGGTGAAATGACTCCCATGACAGAGACCCGGGTCGTTTTAACGACGAGCGGGCTCTGGAGCATGTACCGAAATGAGGCCGAGCAAGTAGGGGCACACCAGAACGAAACGGCGCATTTAGCGGATGCGACTGGTTTCGAATCGGAGCGCCGTGCGTGACAGAAATGAGTGAAATGATGAAATGACCTACGTGAGCCAGCTATGGCAGAGGTACGAGTCGTTGTGCCGTGAGACACGACTGGCAACGATTTTGACTGTGGAACACGGTAACGAGACTATATAACAAGTACTAAAACAGTGCAGTTTTTCCTACCAGCAATATCTACCGAAATGACGCCCGTGAAATGAAGGGCGCTGCGAAATTGGAGCGTATTGAGTGATAACAACCGGTATCATAACGAACGATTCCATATTTCAGGTTTTAACGACACTAAAAATAGTACAGGAAGGTCAATCGAGACCCTTACCTGCGGCAGTCGAGCTGGCGACGTTGTACAGAGCCGGCGACGTTGTACAAACGAACGGGAAAGAAAACCACGAGAGAGACGTTTTGTCCGAATGGAAACGAAACACGAGCCGTCGGCCTAGTGACGTAGTGCCGCGCACCGGAAACCGACAAAGACCACAGGCGAGCGGGCTGGTTAAATACCCTCCGGGCTCCTCCCATAAATTCAGGCCACCATACTGGCCTTCCTACATATATATATATATATATATATATATATATATATATATATATATATATATATATATTTTTTTTTTATTCATGTTTGTTACTTATGTATTGATTTATTTTATTAATGATTTAAAGTTTTAATTTATTAATATTTCTTCCCTACACTTTTTTAAGTTATTTGACTAAATATATATATACCGTATATAAATTATATATATATATATATATATATATATGTATATATTCATTTTAATTATTTATTTAATTTATTAATTATTTTATTTATTATTATTTTTTTTACATACTTTTTATTTATTTATTTGTGTGTATATATTCTGTGTATATATATATATATATATATATATATATATATTTTTTTATTTTTTTTATTCATGATTGTTACTTATGTATTGATTTATTTTATTAATGATTTAAAGTTTTAATTTATTAATATTTCTTCCCTACACTTTTTAAAGTTATTTGACTAAATATATATACCGTATATAAATGTTATATATATATATATATATATATATATATATATATATATATATATATATATTAATTTTAATTATTTATTTACTTTATTAATTATTTTATTTATTATTATTTTTTTACATACTTTTTATTTATTTATTTGTGTGTGTGTGTATATATATATATATATATATATATATATATATAATTTATATATATATATATTTTTTTTTATTCATGTTTGTTACTTAGGTATTGATTTATTTTATTAATGATTTAAAGTTTTAATTTATTAATATTTCTTCCCTACACTTTTTTAAGTTATTTGACTAAATATATATACCGTATATAAATGTTTTATATATATATATATATATATATATATATATATATATATATATATATATATATATATATATATATATATATATATTTATTTATTTATATATTCATTTTAATTATTTATTTGTGTGTGTGTATATATATATATATATATATATATATATATATATATATATATATTACATTTTTCTTAATTGTTTATTTATTGATTTTGTTTTAATTTTTTTCACACTGTTTTTCCTTTATTTTCACCTGGTGATCCTGTCAGTAACACACTCCTTGTCCTATGGTGACAACGCTCACTGCGAGGAGACAGGATAACCAGGTGAAAAGAAAAAAAAAACATGAAAAAAGAGATGAAAACGAAAGCAGCAAGATTCGGCTTTCATAGGATTTGGTGCCACCCTGTTTCCCCCGAAAATAAGACCTAGCGTGATTGTCGGTGATGGCTGCAATATAAGCCCTACCCCCCCTTCCCATTAAGCCCTACCCTGTTCCCCCGAAAATAAGCCCTGCCATGAAAATAAGACCTACAAGGACTTTAACTAGGGCTTATTTGGGGGGGTAGGGCTTATCACCGAAAATCACGCTATTTTCAGGGAAACAGGGTAAGTGACATTTCCACAACTTTCAATGACTCTCTACTGTCTGAGCTGCCTGTGGACTGTCACTGAGGTGGTACGGGGAGTAATCCTGTATAGAATGTGTATGTAATGAGCAAACATCACTCATCTCATTTCCAAAGACCATTAAAAGTATTAAATGTTTAATAGGAACAACAACATTCGTTTTAGAAATCAGATTAAAGTCCTTTTTTTTTTGTAAATGAAATGTAGAAATGACAGGTCCTCTTTAGCTTCCTGCACTGTATACAATCCTCTGGCCCCCTATCTGATCTTACACTGAGGATATGACTCTGTTCCATACAGGAGCCTGGAGGACCAAACGAGGTGAAATTCACCATCAAGGAGACGGTTTGTCAAAAATCTGAATATAAGACGACTGAGAGATGTGAATATAAAGCCGGAGGGGTAAGTGTGATGAGTGCGCCCCGCCATGAACAGCAATGCCTTCACCTTCCCTCTCTCCACTTTAAATAAATGATCCCCCCCCTTTTATCATTACAAAGCCGTCATTGATCTCCATTCTCCAGTCAGCGACTTTGCCGAGGCCGAAATAATGTCATCGGTCTGCTGCAGGCAGGAGGAAGCATTTCCTAAGTCTCCCCTCCCCCAGTGAACAAACTATACATTGTAACTTTGTCCTGCATAAGTATGAAGGGGTCCTTTGGGTTCATTCAGATACTCTTGCTGCACTTCTATTCTGTAAAACGCAGTAATACACACATACAGTACATCGTGACACAATGCATTGCGGGGCGGATCATATTGTATTGCGGGGCGGATCATATTGTATTGCGGGGCGGATCATATTGTATTGAGGGGCGGATCATATTGTATTGCGGGGCGGATCATATTGTATTGCGGGGCGGATCATATTGTATTGCGGGGCGGATCATATTGCATTGCGGGGCGGATCATATTGTATTGCGGGGCGGATCATTTTGTATTGTGGGGCGGATCATATTGTATTGCGGGGCGGATCATTTTGTATTGCGGGGCGGATCATATTGTATTGAGGGGGGGTCATATTGTATTGCGGGGCGGATCATATTGTATTGCGGGGCGGATCATATTGCATTGCGGGGCGGATCATATTGCATTGCGGGGCGGATCATATTGTATTGCGGGCGGATCATATTGTATTGCGGGGCGGATCATTTTGTATTGCGGGGCGGATCATTTTGTATTGCGGGGCGGATCATATTGTATTTCGGGGCGGATCATATTGTATTGCGGGGGCGGATCATTTTGTATTGCGGGGCGGATCATATTGTATTGCGGGGCAGATCATTTTGTATTGCGGGGCGGATCATTTTGTATTGCGGGGCGGATAATTTTGTACTGCGGGGCGGATCATTTTGTATTGCGGGGCGGATTATATTGTATTGCAGGGCGGATCATATTGTATTGCGGGGCGGATCATATTGCATTGCGGGGCGGATCATATTGTATTGCGGGCGGATCATATTGCATTGCTGGGCGGATGATATTGTATTGCGGGGCGGATCATATTGTATTGCGGGGCGGATCATATTGTATTGCGGGCGGATCATATTGTATTGCGGGCGGATCATATTGTATTGCGGGGCGGATCATTTTGTATTGCGGGGCGGATCATTTTGTATTGCGGGGCGGATCATATTGTATTGCGGGGCGGATCATATTGCATTGCGGGGCGGATCATATTGTATTGTGGGCGGATCATATTGTATTGCGGGGCGGATCATTTTGTATTGCGGGGCGGATCAAAAACAGGATAAACCTTCCGCATCCAACAAAAACTGAAATATTATATGTGGGTGGACTGACCCTTTAACAAACCTTGATAGTATTTTAGATTTTTGACTCTAACCTCCATCAACACCCAATACAAACAGCACCTCATCGCAATTAGAAATTTGTTTGAAAATTGGAGAAAAAGAAAGGGGATTTTTGCGGTGCTAAAGTACTTGAGGTAAAGCAGTAAAGAAAATTAATACATAAAACAAACTAGTTTTATGATCAAATATAAAATTGTAGCACATTTGCAATTGTTGCATAAATACAAAATGACAAGAAGAACCAGGTCCACATAATGGGGGGGAGGTGAAAATGCTTGCAGTCATCTATCCCGACATGTTTCGCAATAGCTTCCTCAGGGGATATGCAAGCTAGTAACAAATAGTAACAGAAACAAAATTACAATTAATATAATTAACCAGGCTTATTAATACATTCAATATGAAAAAAAAAACAGCTTGTTAATTTCATTGCCACATCCAGAACCTTAAGGGGGCTTAATGTGGCAATGAAATTAACAAGCTGTTTTTTTCATTTTTTCATTTTGTATTTATGCAACAATTGCAAATGTGCTCAATTTTAATATTTGATCATAAAACTAGTTTGTTTTATATATTCATTTTCTTTACTGCTTTACCTCAAGTACTTTAGCACCGCAAAAATCCCCTTTCTTTTTCTCCAATTTTCAAACAAACCTTGATAGTAATTAATAGTTTAATCCGAAAATAAGTTTAATATACAGCCCTTTAATTTACCAATATTATCAGTTTTCCATTTTATTTCCATGTAGGTGGAGAAAAGCTGCAAGGCTTCGATGAAGGAAAATCACTTCACAGTCATCTGTACGACCATACCAGACGGGGTAAGTGTGTCCCACATGGAGAAGATCCACAGGAATGAAGACACTGGGAGACTTTGTTAGGGTTAGTGGTAGAGAGATAGTGTTAGAGTTAGGGCTAGGGTTAAACGGTTAGTGTTAGAGTTAGGGTTAGCATTAGGGTTAGAGGGTCAGGGTTAGAGTTGAAGGGTTTGAGTTAAGGATAGAGGGTTAGGGTTAGAGTTAGGACTAGAGGGTTAGGGTTGAAGGGTTAAGGTTAGAGGGTTAAGGTTTCAAAGTTAAGGTTAGAGTTGGGATTAGGTTACAGGTAGAGGGTTAAGGTTAGAGTTAGGGTTAGAGTGTTAGAGTTAGGGTTTTAGGATTAAGGGTAGAGTTAGGGATGGAGGGTTAAGGTTATAGTTATAGGGTTAGAGTTTTAGGGTTAAGATTAGAGTTAGGGGTTAAAGGGTTAGGGTTGAAGGGTTAAGGTTTATATTTAAAGTTAGAGGGTTATAGTTAGAGTTAAGTTTAAAGGGTTAGGGTTCGAGTTAGGATTAGCATTAGGGTTAGAGGGTTAAGGTTAGAGTTAAGGTTAGTGTTAGGGTTAGAGTTAGGGTCAGAGTTAAGATTAACGTTAGGATTAGAGGATTAGGGTTAGAGTTGAAGGGTTTGAGTTAAGGTTAGAGGGTTAGGGTTAGAGTTGAAGGGTTTGAGTTAAGATTAGAGGGTTAGGTTTAGAGGGTCAGGGTTAGAGTTGAAGGGTTTGAGTTAAGGTTAGACGGTTAGGGTTAGAGTTGAAGGATTTGAGTTAAGGTTAGAGGGTTAGGGTTAGCGTTGAAGGGTTTGAGTTAAGGTTAGAGGGTTAAGGTTAGAGTTGAAGGGTTTGAGTTAAGGTTAGAGGGTTAGGTTTAGAGCAGGGATCCTCAAACTACGGCCCTCCAGATGTTGCGGAACTACGCATCCCATGAGGCATTGTAAAACATTGACATTCACAGACATGCCTAGGCATGATGGGCATTGTAGTTTCTGAACAACTGGAGGGCCATAGTTTGAAGACCCATGGTTTAGAGGGTCAGGGTTAGAGTTGAAGGGTTTGAGTTAAGCTTAGAGCAGGCATGTCCAAAGTCCGGCCCGCGGGCCAATCGCGGCCCGCAGTCCGGTTTTGAACGGCCCGCCTGGTGTGCTGCGGGATCAGGGCTGTCAAATGAGCCGATCCCCGGCACTGTGTGAAGCTCCGTCGGCTTCAAAAGTGAAAGTAAAGTGCAGAGGAGTGTGCTGTGCTCTCTGCTTCCCCCTACAGTGCAGTACCCGGCTGAATGAGGAAATGGAATGGAAAGGTACTGTACTACAAGCTAGATTCGTTTTAAAAAGGCTTTATTTATGTGTATGTGTGTGTGTGTGTGCATGTGTGTCTGTATGTATGTATGTGTGTACATGTGTGTCTGTATGTGTGCATGTGTGTCTGTATGTATATGTGTGCATGTCTGTCTGTATGTATGTGCATGTGTGTCTGTATGTGTGTGTGAGTGCATGTCTGTCTGTATGTGTGTGTGTGTGCATGTCTGTATGTATGTATGTGTGTGCATGTCTGTATGTATGTATGTGTGTGCATGTCTGTCTGTATGCATGTGTGTGCATGTGTGTCTGTATGTATGTATGTATGTATGTATGTATGTATGTGTGTATGTGTGTGTGTGCATGTGTGTCTGTATGTATGTGTGTCTGTATGTATGTGTGTCTGTGCATGTGTGTGCATGTCTGTATGTATGTGTGTGCATGTGTGTCTATATGTGTGTGTGTGTGCATGTCTGTCTGTATGTATGTATGTATGTATGTGTGTGTGTGTGCATGTCTGTCTGTATGTATGTATGTATGTATGTGTGTGTGTGTGTATGTGTGTCTGTATGTGCATGTGTGTGTGTGTCTGTGCATGTATGATTGCATGTGTGTGTCCATGTATGTCTGTATGTATGCGTATGTGCATGTGTGTCTGTATGTATGTGCGTGTATGTCTGTCTGTATGTGTGTGCATGTATGTGTGTTTGTATGTGTGTGCAGCATGTGTGTCTGTATGTATCTGTGTGCATGTATGTGTGTGTGTGTGTGTGTGTGTGTGTGTATGTCTGTATGTGCGTGTATGTGCGTGTATGTCTGTCTGTATGTATGTGTGTGTGTGCATGTGTCTGTATGTATGTAAGTATATGCATGTGTATGCATGTGTCTGTATGTGTGTATGTCTGTGTGTATGTGTATGCATGTGTGTTACTTTTAATCCAGACCCCCCCCCCCCCATTCTTGTACCATCAGAACTGCTTTTGTGGTGCTTGTGTGTGTGATAGCAGCCAGGATTGCTGCTCCTCTGAAAAGCAATCCATATACAGATCGCTTTTCAGAGGCATTTGAAAGGTGGTAAAGAGGCATTATGTTGCCTCCTCACCACCTGTTTTAAGCCCGTAAATGTAGCATCACTATACCGCAACTGTGCAGTCTACACAGTTGCGGGGTAGTTGCAGTGCAGGCCCATTCACCCTGAGCATACCTCCAGCTGCAGCCACAGCATGTGTACACCCCCAGCTGCTCCCTCTGCAGCTAAAGGGGGAGAAGTTGGGGGTGGTAAAAACAGCTTAACCATGTAGTTTTACTGCCCCTCCAATAAGCCCTTGGTTCACATCTGCATGGCTGCATGCTGTGTGTAGGGCAGCCCATGCATTTCAATGGGCTTCCATACCCACAAAAATGCAGGGAAAGAAGTCCCAGAGCTTTTTTTTTTTTTTTTAATTGCGCTGCACCAAAAGCACCCCATGTTTCCAATGTGTGGGGTACCATTAAGACTTAACGGTACCCCCAAATAACAGAGCATTCGTCTGTGTGTCAGGCAAACGAGCGCGACAAAGGCACGAGAATTTTTGTTGGGCCAGGTATGAGTGCTCGAATGACCGAATTTTAATGGTTCAAAGAATGTCAGGCAAAATGGTCGGCCCTCACACATGTTCACTTCATCGAATCTGGCCCTCTTTGAAAAAAGTTTGGACACCCCTGGCTTAGAGGGTTAAGGTTAGAGTTGAAGGGTTTGAGTTAAGGTTAGAGGGTTGGTGTTAGAGTTTAGACTAGAGGGTTAGGATTGAAGGGTTAAGGTTAGAGGGTTAGGGTTAGAGTTAAGGTTTCAAAGTTAAGGTTACAGTTGGGGTTAGGTTAGAGGGTTAAAGTTAGAGTTAGAATTTGAGTGTTAGATTTAGGGTTTTAGGGTTAAAGGTAGAGTTAGGGATGGAGGGCTAAGGTTAGAGTTATAGGGTTAAGGTTAGAGTTAAGGTTAAAGGATTAAGGGTAGAGTTTGGGATGGAGGGTTAAGGTTAGAGTTATAGGGTTAGGGTTAGAGTTTTAGGTCTAAGGTTAGAGTTAGGGTTATAGTTAGGGCTGGAGGGTTAAGGTTAGTGTTAGGGTTGAAGGGTTAAGGTTTAGAGTTAAGGTTAGAGGGTTGGGGTTAGAGTTAGGGATAGAGGGTTATGGTTAGAGTTAGGGTTAGAGTTAGGATTAACATTAGGGTTAGAGGGTTAGAGTTAAGGCTAGAGGGTCAGGGTTAGAGTTGAAGGGTTTGAGTTAAGGTTAGAGGGTTAGGGTTAGAGTTAGGACTAGAGGGTTAGGGTTGAGGGGTTAAGATTAGAGGGTTAGGGTTAGAGTTAAGGTTTCAAAGGTTACAGTTGGGTTTAGGTTAGAGTTAAATGGTTAAAGTTAGGGTTAGAGTGTTAGAGATAGGGTTTTAGGGTTAAGGGTGGAGTTAGGGATGGAGGGTTAAGGTTAGAGTTATAGGGTTAGGGTTATAGTTGGGGTTATAGTTAGGACTGGAGGGTTAAGGCTAAAGTCTAGGGTTAAAGGGTTAGAGTTACGGTTGGAGGGTTAAGGTTAGTGATAGGGTTGGGAGTTAAGGTTAGAGTTAGGGCTAGGGTTAGAGTTAGGGTTGGAGGGTTAAGGTTTGAGTTAATGTTAGAGGGCTAGAGTTAGGGGGTTAAAGTTAGAGTTAGTGTTAGAGTTAGGGTTGTAGAGTTGAGGTTATAGTTAGGGTTAAGGTTAGAATTAAGGTTAGAGTTAGCGTTAAGGTTGAAGTTAGGGCTAAAGGGTTAGAGTAAGGGTTATCATTAGAGTTAGGTTGGAAGGTTAAGGATGGAGTTAAGGTTACAGTTAGGTTTGGAGGGTTAAGATTAGTGTTAGGGTTATCGAGTTAAAATTAGGATTAGAGAGTTTGCGTTAGAGGATCATTGTTAGGGTTGGAGGATCAGGGTTAGGGTTGGAGGGTTAGGGGTGATTTTATGCTTGTTTGAAAAAAAATTAGCTGCTGTGTGTGGGAGGTGCAACAACATATGAAAATTGCACACAAATACGTCAACCAACCACTTTGCTTGGTGCTTGGCATCACAGTGGAATCACTACTGTGTAGAGTCTCTACAGCCAAATTCAAGAAAGCAGAGGGAAAAAACAATACTAGGAGCCCATCAGCAGGGCAAAGAGCATGATGATGAGAGGAGGGAGCAGAGTGACAGAGAGAAGAGCTCATCAGTCTGATGCTTTTCCATTCACTGTCCACTCACAGACTGGGGGAG
Source organism: Lithobates pipiens (assembly GCF_037356315.1). Taxonomy (NCBI): domain Eukaryota; kingdom Metazoa; phylum Chordata; class Amphibia; order Anura; family Ranidae; genus Lithobates; species Lithobates pipiens. The sequence goes on along the minus strand of NW_027507764.1, from coordinate 589,656,473 downwards.
GGACAAGACCTGTCAATGAAAATGAAACTGCAGTAGAGAAAAATCAGGTCCCCTGCACTGCCAGGCAAAGCTGCGCACAGTGCCTTGAATAAGTATTCATACCCCGTGAAAGTTTCCACATTTTCCACAGCCCAGGGGGGAGAATCTGTCCACAGGACAACTATTAGTCGTCTCTCCACAAATCTGCCCTTTATGGAAGAGTGACAAGAAGAAAGACATTGGAGAAAGAAAGTCATAAGAAGTCCTGTTTGTAGTTTGTGAGAAGCCATGCGGGGGACACAGCAAACATGTGGAAGGAGGGGATCTGGTCAGATGAGACCAAAATTTAACGTTTTGGCCTAAAAGTAAAATGCTATGTGTGGGGAAAACTAACACTGCCCATCCCCCTGAACACACCATCCCCACTGTGAGACATGGTGGTGGCAGCATCATGTGGTGGGGGTGCTTTTCTTCAGCAGGGACAGGGAAGCTGGTCAGAGTTGATGGGAAGATGGATGGAGACAAATACAGGACAATCTTATGCCACGGTCACACCAAATTCCGATCGTTTATAACGCAGTGTCGTACAACACGTACAACGGGACTAGAAAAAGGAAGTTCAATAGCCAGTAGCCAATAGCTTGCGTCTCGTAGTTGAATCTGAGCATGCATGATTTTTGGCGTGTCGGAATTGCATACACACAATCGGAATTTCCGATAGAAAGTTTTTCCGTTGGGAAAATTGAGAACATGCTATCAATTTTTGGCTGGCGGAAATTCGGACAGCTAAATTCCGATGGACCGTACACACGGTCGCATTTTCCGATGAAAAGCTCTCATCTGTCTTTTCTGGATGGAATTTCTGATCGTGTGTACGTGGCATTAGAAGAAAACCTGTTAGAGTCTGCAAAAGACTTGAGACCGGGGCGGAGGTTCACCTTCCAGCAGGACAACGACCCGAAACATCCAGCCAGAGCTACAATGGAATAGTTTCGATCAAAGCATATTCATGTGTTAGAATGGCCCAGTCACAGTCCAGACCTAAATCCAATTGAGCATCTGTGGCAAGACTTGAAAATTGCTGATCACAGACGCTCTCCATCCAATCTGACAGAGCTTGAGATATTTTACAAAGAAGAAGAATGGGCAGAAATGTCCTCTCTAGATGTGCAAAGCTGGTAGAGACATCCCCAAAAAGACATGTAGAGAAAGGGGGTTCTACAAAGTATTGACTCCGGGGGGCGCCATACAATTGCCCCCCTCCCCCACACACTTTTCACATATTTATTTGTATCATTTATCATTTTCCTTCCACTTCACAATTATGTGCCACTTTGTGTTGGTCTATCACGGTGATGGCGAAGCTTGGCACCCCAGATGTTTTGGAACTACGTTTCCCATGATGCTCAACTACACTGCAGAGTGCCTGAGCATCATGGGAAATGTAGTTCCAAAACATCTGGGGTGCCAAGGTTCCCCATCACTGGTCTATCACATAAAATCCCAATAAAATACGTTTTTGGTTATAACATGACAAAATGTGGAAAGATTCAAGGGGTGTGAATACTTTTTCAAGGCACTGTAAGGCCGCGTACACACGGGCGGATTGTCTGCCCAACTAAGTTCGTCAGACAATCCGACAGACAGTCCGTTCAAAATTTGAATGAACGGACTTGCCCACACACGGCACTTTTTGAGCGGACTAATACGGCGGACTAAGTCTGCCATACAATCCGCTCTACTTTTGAAATGAACGGACTCGCCCACACACACGGAGAAAAGACCGCTCATTTCGAGCGCGTCTCCAGGTAGGCGGGGCCCGCGAAGGAGACGTCGCTGGCCCCGCCGCCTGGAATGGACTTAAAGGGGAACCCCAACGCCGAAAAAAATCGGTGTGGGGGTGCCCCCCAAGTCCACAACAGGCCCTTGTCCGAGCATGCTACCCGGCCGGCCAGGAAAGGGGGGCGAGCGAGCGCCCCCCCTCCCGAGCCGTACCAGGCCGCGTGCCCTCAACATGGGGGGTGCCTTGGGGAAGGGGGGGCCGCGCGGCCCCCCCCCACCCCAAAGCACCTTGTACCCATGTTGATGAGGACAAGGGCCTCTTCCCGACAACCCTGGCCGTTGGTTGTCGGGGTCTGCGGGCGGGGGGCTTATCGGAATCCGGGAGCCCCCTTTAATAAGGGGGCCCCCGGATACCGGCCCCCCACCCTATGTGAATGAGTATGGGGTACAATGTACCCCTACCCATTCACCTGTGAAAAAAAGTACCAAAAAAAACACAACACAGGGTTAAAATATTTTATTGCACAGCTCCGGGGGTCTTCCGTCTTCGGGGGTCTTCTCGCCGGACTCCTCCGCTATCTTCTTGTAGCTCTTTTGCTAGCGGAGGAGTCCGGCTTTCTTCCTCCCCGCCGCTGGCCTCTTCTCCCGACTTCGGGGGTCTTGTCCCCCTCTTCGGTTCTTCTGCCGGGCCACCGTGCCTTCTTATAGCTCTTTTACAGGCGGTGGCCCGGTCTTTTGTTGCCGCTGTCGCCGCCGCCTTCCGTTCTTCTTCTTCTCCTTCTTCTCCAGGAGATGTTGCCTCAACGATCTCTCCGGCCGGAATGCCAGAGCCGCGCTGCGCGGCCACTTATATAGTGACAATGGGGCGGTGTCACATGGTATATGTCACATGGGTTGGTCACATGGGTTGATGTCACATGGGGACTATGACATCATAAGGGGGCGGGGTCACCATGCGACACCAACCCATGTGACATATACCATGTGACACCGCCCCATTGTCACTATATAAGTGGCCGCGCAGCGCGGCTCTGGCATTCCGGCCGGAGAGATCGTCGAGGCAACATCTCCTGGAGAAGAAGGAGAAGAAGAAGAAGAAGAACGGAAGGCGGCGGCGACAGCGGCGACAAAAGACCGGGCCACCGCCTGTAAAAGAGCTATAAGAAGGCGCGGTGGCCCGGCAGAAGAACCGAAGAGGGGGACAAGACCCCCGAAGTCGGGAGAAGAGGCCGGCGGCAGGGAGGAAGAAAGCCGGACTCCTCCGCTAGCAAAAGAGCTACAAGAAGATAGCGGAGGAGTCCGGCGAGAAGACCCCCGAAGACGGAAGACCCCCGGAGCTGTGCAATAAAATATTTTAACCCTGTGTTGTGTTTTTTTGGTACTTTTTTTCACAGGTGAATGGGTAGGGGTACATTGTACCCCATACTCATTCACGTAGGGTTCCGATAAGCCCCCCGCCCGCAGACCCCGACAACCAACGGCCAGGGTTGTCGGGAAGAGGCCCTTGTCCTCATCAACATGGGGACAAGGTGCTTTGGGGTGGGGGGCCGCGCGGCACCCCCTTCCCCAAGGCACCCCCCCATGTTGAGGGCACGCGGCCTGGTACGGCTCGGGAGGGGGGGGCGCTCGCTCGCCCCCCTTTCCTGGCCGGCCGGGTAGCGTGCTCGGACAAGGGTCTGTTGTGGACTTGGGGGGCACCCCCACGCCGATTTTTTTCGGCGTTGGGGTTCCCTTTTAAGTCCATACCAGTCGGCGGGGCCCGCGACGTCTCCGTCGCATGCCCCGCCTACCTGGAGACGCGCTCAAAATGAGCAGACTTTTCTCCGGGCGGGAAAAGTCCGCTCATTTCGAAAGTACAGCGGACTGGCACACACACGGGCGGACTGTCCGCTCAAACCAAGTTTGGACGGACAATCTTACGGAAATTCCGTAAGACTTTGTTCGCCAGACTGTCCGCTGAAAAAGTCCGCTGAAGCCCACACACGAGCGGATTGTCCGCTGAAATGTGTTTCGGCGGACTAAGTTGGGCAGACAGTCCGCCCGTGTGTACGCGGCCTTAATCTCAACAGTGATTGGACAGAAATAAAATGCACTACACACAAAACAATCTGATTTTGGATCACCAACAAATATACAGCGATAGGATCCAAATTAAGGATTAGGTAGCCCCCCCCAAGAGATATAATATACTGCCGGGGGGGGGGGGTTTCAACTCTCTAGAAGCCACAAATATCAGTTTTGGGGTGGAGTGACCCCATTCCGATCACATTGACAAATATTTTCTCTTGTGTTCCGTTGTGACTAGAACAACAAAGATGGAGGACCTGTGGCAAAGTCTTCAGAAAGAGAGAGCGGCAACCAGAGAGGGCTTTCTCGTGAGCGCACCGTCATCATTACAGAAAAGCGGGTGGTTCCTGAGGAGGAGGACGAAACGTCCCCGGAGGATGAGGATGATTACTATGACCTGCCAGACACAGTGATAGAGTTCCACGATGACCATCAGGATGACGGGGCGGATCGCCGATCAGAGAGCCAAGAACGGAGGCTGTTCCATGGGGACATCTTGGGAAGGCTTCTTTGCCTGAGTTGTATCATTGACATTTTTCCCAGATAGTAAACGGGGAGATAACTAAAGTGCACCCAAATCATATACTTCGGTTATTGGTGGAGTTCAGTGGGCAGGGCCACATTGTGGCTTCATCCATCTCTTGGCCAAAAACGGACTGTTGCTACCACTCATTGGAGGAAAGAGCAACCTTCCATACACACGTCTACGAAAAACTGAAAATTTATTTCTGACAACTGTAGCTTTAAATTCCTTCCTCCCACAGTGATTTACACATCTCAGCTCATTATCTACTATAGAATGGGGGCTGTATGAACTCTGCTCATTATCTACTATAGAATGGGGGCTGTATGAACTCAGCTCATTATCTACTATATATAGAAGACTGTATGACCTCGACTCAACTAATTACAGGCATCGGCATGTTATACATAGCTACATTTTTCCATCTCGGGCAATTATAACTACATTATATACATACCATACCTGGCCAATGCCCCTAGAACAGGCTTTCTCAACCTTCTAATCCTAGTGGAACCCTAAAAATAATTTTCATGTCTCGAGGAACCCTTACTAAAACCAAATCATCAGGGCTCAATAGGAACAATGCTCCTTATATTAGTGGTCAATAGGAAGAATGTCCCCCTTAAAGTTGGGTTTAGAATGCCCCCGTTAAAAGACAGCTAAAAAGATATTTGGCTTTGCCAAGTGGTGCTGAACCTCGAACTCTGTAGGCATCATCAAATAGGTGGTTCATCAGCCACAGCTCAAGGAACCCCTGGCAGGGTTAGGGTTGGAGGGTTAGGGTTAGAGGATCAGGGTTAGGGTTGGAGGATCAGGGTTAGGGTTGGAGGGTTAGGGTTAGAGGATCAGGGTTAGGGTTAGGGTTAGAGGATCAGGGTTAGGGTTGGAGGATCAGGGTTAGGGTTGGAGGGTTAGGGTTGGAGGATTAGGGTTGGAGGGTTAGGGTTAGAGGATGAGGGTTAGGGTTGGAGGATCAGGGTTAGGGTTGGAGGATCATGGTTGGAGGATCAGGGTTAGGGTTGGAGGGTTAGGGTTGGAGGATCGGGGTTAGGGTTACAGGGTTAGGGTTGGAGGGTTGGAGGATCAGGGTTAGGGTTAGAGGATGAGGGTTAGGGTTGGAGGATCAGGGTTAGGGTTGGAGGATCAGGGTTGGAGGATCAGGGTTAGGGTTGGAGGGTTAGGGTTGGAGGATCGGGGTTAGGGTTAGAGGGTTAGGGTTGGAGGGTTGGAGGATCAGGGTTAGGGTTAGAGGATCAGGGTTAGGGTTGGAGGGTCAGGGTTAGGGTTGGAGGGTTAGGGTTGGAGGATCATGGTTAGGGTTGGAGGGTTAGGGTTGGAGGATCAGGGTTAGGGTTGGAGGGTTAGGGTTGGAGGATCAGGGTTAGGGTTAGAGGATCAGGGTTAAGGTTAGAGGATCAGGGTTAGGGTTGGAGGATTAGGGTTAGAGGATCAGGGTTAGGGTTGGAGGGTTAGGGTTGGAGGATCAGGGTTAGGGTTGGAGGAACCCCAGAGTTCCATGGAACCCTGGTTGAGAATGCCTGCCCTAGAAGCTGGAAGTCACTGGAGTAGGCACCACTGCTACGCCGCTACTACAGTGATCTCCAGTTGCTTTGGTGTCCCATACCGAGCGCACTGATAGGCATCATTGATAGGCACTGACAGGCAGCACTGGTGGGTACTGTCGGGGCTGCACTGATTACCAGTGCGCTCAGTGTGAATGTCCCGTGTGGATTGCCACTTACCGGCTCACCTCTCCTCTGCGCTGTCAGCATGAGGAGCGAACTGAGGATAACTGGCAAATCCTGTTTACACTGTGGTCATCTGTGATTGGACCCAGCTTCTCACATGGTAAAGATCCACAGTGATTGGCTCTTTACACTGATCACAGATCCCTGCTGATATGTGCCTCAAGGGGGGGGGGGGGGGGGCAAGCAGGAAGTGTGATCACGGTAGAAGACATCAATAGATGCCCTCCCGGAAATGTGCAACCATGCCGTAACCATCTATTCAGCTATAGCGCGGTCAGGAAGAGGTTAATTAGGGCTGCTCGCTGTTTCACAGGCTGCTGCTCTGTTGCTTTTCCCTGCCCTCTAGAGGATTCTAGAATTGTAGTGGGAGGAAGAAGAGAGCATGCAGTTTGAATATTTAGGGAACTCCAGCCAATCCCAGGGGAGGTGTGCCCAGAAGATGGTGAGAGAGTTCATAAATCGCTTGGGACATGGGCCCAGTCCTGCTGGAGGAGACCCCTGTGCAGGGGGGGGGGGGTCTACCCCGGGACAGATTTCTAAAAGAATCCATTTGGAAGATACGGAGGTCCAGCTAGGTTTAGCTAGGGGAACCTATTCGCAAGTATGAGTCCAAGGATCAAGTTGAGTCGCGAGGAGCTCACAGGAAAGAGCCAGGAGGAAGTTGGTGGGAAAGAGTTCAGCTGTCCTATGGTGGTGTGAGTCTACATCCCCCTCACTAGGAAGAACTCTGGAATGGGGTACAGGTCACTGTCAGCATGGAGATCTTGTGGGAAGCGAAAAACTTACCCAAGATCTACCACTATATAGTATAGTTGGTTTGTAGAGTAGTCGGTGCTCTGGCTAATTAAGCTCACAAAAGATCCATAGAAAGTACAGGCCAGAAACTCAACAGCTTCTCCATAGAAGCTTTCTACAGAGAAGCTGTCGAGTTGCCGGTCTGTACTTTCTATGGATCTTTAGAGATCTTGTGGGACTTTCATTTTCGAACTGTGCAGCCATAAAGTCATGGAGTCCTCTGGTTATTCCGTTCTACCGTTTTCTGGGGTATCTCATGTTCCTTCCCCCTATCCCAGACCATTGTTCTCAATAAAACCCCCAAACAGAAACCCCCAGACTGTTCTTTGGAGCCAGTGGAAGAATGCAGGAAATGCCATGTGCCTGGCTGTGTGTGTTATTGGGTACAATAGAATAAAGTTCACCAGGGGGTGCTCTACTCAGGTGACCTGGAAGCTAGTGGAGATGGCTGGAATAGTGGATGCAGTAGCAATGTGTATACTGTGCTTTCCAGCTTTTTGAGGGGTTCCCCCCCCCAGATATGGTATATACATAGATACAGTACATTGGTCTGAGCTGGAACCATGTAACTATGTACAACATGCCAATGCTTAGACTTATTCTTTAACTGTTATCTAAGGCGGGCTGTATAATATCCAAGCTCTTATCTGAATTCAGTCATGATGATATCAGCTGATGGTTTGGGGGTATGATGTCATAGGTAGAGTAAATAGGTACCAGTAGCCATGTTGGTAATGAAAAAGATAACTTACCAAAGACCCCGGCTCCTGGCCCCTTCACCAGGCATGTACTGGCCATTGGGACTACCAGGAGTTTCCTGGTGGGCCGATGGCTCAGTGGGCCACTCTGATGTAAGGGGGCTGGTAATGGGACACTCTGATGTAGGGGGGTGCTGATGGGACACTCTTATGTAAGGAGGCTGGTGATGGGACACTCTGATAGGGGGTGCTGATGGGACACTCTGATGTAAGGGGGTGCTGATGGGACACTCTTATGTAAGGAGGCTGGTGATGGGACACTCTGATAGGGGGTGCTGATGGGACACTCTGATGTAAGGGGGTGCTGATGGGACACTCTGATGTAAGGGGGTGCTGATGGGACACTCTGATGTAAGGGGGTGCTGATGGGACACTCTGATGTAAGGGGGCTGGTGATGGGACACTCTGATGTAAGGGGTTCTGATGGGACACTCTATTGTAAGGGAGTGCTAATGGGACACTCGAAATGTAAGTGGGCTGGTCTGGATGAAGTCCAAGGCTAAATTTTTGTCCCAGTCCAGCCCTGCTCTTCACCAAGGCACTGATGATGTCACCGCAGACTCCCAGGAAGCCAGAGGATCCCAAATCTTGTGGGACACGGTTAGGTTTCCTAGGGAGCGGCGGGAAGGTTGAGTGATATCAGTGAATGGATGAAGAGGCCATGTGCTGGTGGTCTCTGGTAAGTCTATGTATTTTATTTTTTTCATTTTTAGAGCCATTTTGTTGTTTGCAACAATTTTACATTTTGCATGCTAAGGGTCATGTAAGGGGAGGGGCTAAAATAGGGGTTATATATCAATTTTAGTGCAAGTCCCCATTAAGCATCCCTCCTTCTATTTTAAATGTAAAGAGCTGAAGTCTGTAAATGACTGAACTGCCCCCTCTGGCAGTATCCCCTTTTATGTTAAAGTGTCTGCAAATCATTAAAAGAGATTGAATATATAATTTCCATGTACTAATCTTAACTAAGACCTGTATATGCCCAGCCTTGCTATTCCTTATCCTGGTGCCCCAATTATCTGGTGATCCTTCTCCCGTCTTCAATCTCCAGGTCCTTTCTTATGATTTTCATTCACTTGCATGGTGGTGGCACTGCGTGCCAAACACAACGTCATGCTGTATAATGAAGCAAAGCATCATGGCCGCACCAGTAAGTCCTACCCCCTCTGACCACCAGTAAGTCCTACCCCCTCGGACCGGCAGTAAGTCCTACCCCCTCGGACCGGAAATAAGTCCTACCTCCTCTGACCACCAGTAAGTCCTACCCACTCGGACCGGCAGTAAGCCCTACCCCCTCGGACCGCCAGTAAGTCCTACCCCCTCCGACCGGCAGTAAGTCCTACCCCCTCGGACCGGCAGTAAGTCCTACCCCCTCCGACCGGCAGTAAGCCCTACCCCCTCGGACCGCCAGTAAGTCCTACCCCCTCCGACCGGCAGTAAGTCCTACCCCCTCCGACCGGCAGTAAGACCTACCCCCTCCGACCGGCAGTAAGTCCTACCCTCTCTGACCACCAGTAAGTCCTACCCCCTCGGACCGGCAGTAACTCCTACCCCCTCGGACCGGAAATAAGTCCTACCCCCTCGGACCGCCAGTAAGTCCTACCCCCTCTGACCACAAGTAAGTCCTACCCCCTCTGACCACCAGTAAGTCCTATCCACTCAGACCGCCAGTAAGTCCTACCCCCTCTGACCACCAGTAAGTCCTACCCCCTTGGACCTGCAGTAAGTCCTACCCCTTCTGACCACCAGTAAGTCCTACCCCCTCTGATCGGCAGTAAGTCCTACCCCCTCGGCCCGCCAGTAAGTTCTACCTCCTCCGACCAGCAGTAAGTCCTACCCTCTCTGACCACCAGTTAGTCCTACCCCGTCTGACCACCAGTAAGTCCTACCTCCTCTGACCACCAGTAAGTCCTACCCCCTCTGACCACCAGTAAGTCCTACCCCCTCTGACCGCCAGTAAGTCCTCCCCCTCTGACCACCAGTAAGTCCTCCCCCTCTGACCGCCATTGCACAATTTAGGTGGGTGGTCAAGGGGGGCTGCAGTAAAAATAAAGATCAATTGCCTATTTTTTACTGCATGTCTGTGTGAATGAAGGCACACTATTTTTTTTTCCCCCAGAGTAATGTATTCTGATATTGATAATAAAAATAGTAACAATAATAATAGTAATGATAAAAATAACAATAATAATTATTAATATTTGCATATTATTAATAATCATAATAATAATAATATCAATAATACTAACAATATCATTAATAATACTTATAATAGCAATATTAACAATAATAATAGCAATGATAATAATAATAACAACAACAATACTATTAGTCATAACAATGACAATACTAATAATAATAACAATACAAATCATCATATGATGACCTCAATATTGTTCAGAATTTTTCTGATTCTATCATCTTGTCCGTGATCTGTGTCATATCCATCCACCTACGTTTTTGTGATAGAGATGTCTTTTTCGTACACTTTTCCTAGTTATTTATGACTCATCCCCTCCCCCCACTTCTCATGGTGTCATAACTTTGACCAGTTCTGGGAACTTTGTATGATGACTGAGCAAAATAAAAAGAAAACTGAATTACCAAGTAACAATATTTTACTGTGTTCATCATGGGTACAATGTTGCAAAATCTAAAAACACAATACAATCAAAACAGAATACAGATCCCTCTGCTGTACTATAGTTAGTAAGAATGAATAAAGACACCAGTCCATCCAGAGCGAGTGTGGGTGTGTGTCTACAATTATCCCTATTTATTTAAGGTACCCAGATAGCGCCGTCAATTTTACGCAGTGCTCCACACATACATAGCACACTCACATTGGTCCCCACCCTCACAGAGCCCACAATTCAAGGTCCCCAACTCACATTCATATACTAGGGGCCAATTTTTGGACAGAAGACAATTAACCTACCAGCATGTCTTTGGCATGTGGGAGGAAACTGGAGTGAGCCCGCGCAGGCACAGGGAGAACATGCAAACTCCAGGCAGGTAGAGTTGTGGTTGGGAATTGAACCAGCAACCCTTCTTACTGCTAGGTGAGAGTGCTAACCACTACACCACTTTGATCAGCCCTGCTAAAGGAAAGTGATCTGTGGATCTGCCCGCATCACTGACTGACAGAGCTCTGGGCATGGAAAACGACAGCAACCCCTGACCATGTCCGCAGCCCTGCAGCCCCGCAGCCCCGCAGCCCCTGACCATGTCCGCAGCCCTGCAGCCCCGCAGCCCCTGACCATGTCCGCAGCCCCTGACCTTATCCGCAGCCCCTGACCATATCCGCAGCCCCTGACCATGTCCACAGCCTGTAACCATCTCCTGTATCATGTCTGCAGTCTCTGATGATGTCTGCAGTCTCTGACCGTCGCCTGTATCATGTCCGCAGTCTCTGATTGTCTCCTGTTTCATGTCCACAGTCTCTGACGGTCTCCTTTGTCATGTCCGCAGTGTCTGACCATCTCCTGTATCATGTCTGTAGTCTCTGATTGTCTCCTGTATCATGTCTGTAGTCTCTGATTGTCTCTTGTATCATGTCCACAGTCTCTGACCATCTCCTGTATCATGTCCACAGTCTCTGACATCTTCTGTTTCATGTCCACAGGATCTGATCATGTCCGCAGTCTCTGACCGTCTCCTGTATCATGCGAAAGAGGGAAGGGGGCTCTCAGTGGATCAAAAGATTCTAGTGTGGTGGTCTCATCCCTAATACATTTTGAACAAAAAAAAATCCCCCTATATAAATGGGATTATAAGTGACCACCAACACCACACACAAATCAAAAACATGAATATTTTATTAACAAATACAGAACAAAAGATACACATAAATACATTAAAACCAGAGGGACCACTAAGTAAGCAGTGTCCCAATGGTGTAGCAAAATGTTATAAACACATAATTACAAAAAAAAAAACAACCAATAAATATTAATCATACTCTAAGCTGATGACCCCACACCCAAAAATCATGTCCGCAGTCTCTGACCGTCTCCTGTATCATGTCCGCAGTCTCTGACCGTCTCCTGTATCATGTCCGCAGTCTCTGACTGTCTCATATATCATCTCCGCAGTCTCTGACCGTCTCCTGTATCATGTCTGCAGTCTCTGACTATCCCCTGTATCATGTCCGCAGTCTCTGATCATCTCCTGTATCATGTCCGCAGTCTCTGACTGTCTCCTGTATCATGTCCGCAGTCTCTGACCGTCTCCTGTATCATGTCTGCAGTCTCTGATCATCTCCTGTATCATGTCTGCAGTCTCTGACTATCCCCTGTATCATGTCTGCAGTCTCTGACTATCCCCTGTATCATGTTTGCAGTCTCCGATCATCTCCTGTATCATGTCCGCAGTCTCTGACTGTCTCATATATCATCTCCGCAGTCTCTGACCATCTCCTGTATCATGGCAGCAGTCTCTGACCATCTCCTGAAGTGGAGCTCTAATAGGAAGAGGTGGAGCATAAAGAGGATGGGGGGGGGGGTTTACTAGACATGTGCGATTAGTTTCGTACGAATTGAAAACTCGCACGAATCTCCGGAAATTCATACATTCGTACGAATCTGAAATATGAATTTCTATGCTTACGAATTTCATACAAAATTTTTGTTAACGAATTTCAGATCCAAATTACCAGAAACATGACTGGTGTTTTGTTCACCAATCAGAAGTCAGCACAGCACATTGTTGTTAGGAGTAGGGATGAGCTTCGTGTTCGAGTCGAACGTACGTTCGACTCGAACATTGGCTGTTCGTCCGTTCGGCGAAATCCGAACTCTTGGTCCGTTCGCGTCAAAATTCGTGTGGCGCGCACGGCCCACAATGCACTGCGATGGCGCAGTGCATTGCTGGCTCGTGATTGGCCAAGCATGCACTGTGACCCCGCATGCTTGGCCAATCGCAGCGCCAGCAGCGAGGAGAGCCATGATTGGCCACAGGCATCCTGCCTGTGGCCAATCATAGCTCAGGCTGTGTAGTGCACGCCCCACACTATATAAGGCCACCATTGAGGCGGCCTCGTGTAGTGTGTTGGCATCTGAAGCAGTGGGTGTTCTGTGTACCTTCAACACAGTTACACACCGATCGTTTTTGGCTGATTTCCTATCTTGCTCTTGTGTAGTGGTTATTGTCTGTGCCCTGACCGCAGTATACACCACTATATTCACCTCACCTATATAGCTAGTGATCTAGCTTTAATAATAGAGCTTGCAGTCAGTAGTGTCAGGAGATAGTGCGTGCTGTCTGCGTGCTCTGTACCCAGTACATACCGCTATAATCCACCTACATAGCTCTTCTCTATTTGAGCCCATTTGCCATCTGCAGGAGTTATTGGAAGTTGTGTGTGCCTCCAGCACAGCACAGTATACATCTGTATATACCCCTTTATCTCTGCTGTTTTCTGGTTATTGTCTGCGTGCCCTGACCGCAGTATACACCGTGATATTCACCTCACCTATATAGCTAGTGGTCCATCTTTAACAATAGAGCTTGCAGTCAGTAGTGGCAGGAGATAGTGCGTGCTGTCTGCATGCTCTGTACCCAGTACATACCGCTATAATCCACCTAAATAGCTGTTCTCTATTTGGGCCCAATTGTCATCTGCAGGAGTTATTGGAAGTTGTGTGTGCTTCCAGTATACATCTGTATATACCCCTTTATCTCTGGTGTTCTATAATAAAGGCATCTGCAGGAGTTAGTGGGTGTTGTGTGCCTCCAGCACAATATAAACTACCCAACTACTGTTTTACCCAACTCCCTTCAGGCCATTACCATGTCTGGAAGGCCAACAAGGAGAGGCAGACAGGGGCGAGCCGATAAAAGAGGGCAAGCAGGCTCTGTGTCTAGAGACAACAGTGCTGGTCGTGGACGCGGTGCATTGTCATCAGCACGTGGCCATGGGACATGCTTGTCCTTCTTTTCTGCAGCTGGACATGTTGAACCGCAACATGCCAACGACTTGGTAGAGTGGATGCCCAAGCCCTCTTCATCCTCCTCATCCTCTCTCACCCAGTCTCAGGGTAGTAGCAAAGCAGCTGCCAACGCATCGTCTTCCCTCCTCTCAATGTCATCATCAGTGACTCCTTCCCTAGACCCACCACGTCCTCCTGAGGAGTCTCCTGAACTCATTGAGCACAGTGTTGGGTACATGCTCCAGGAGGATGCCCAGTGTTTGGTGGGCTCTGATGATGACGCTCAGCTAGAGGAAGGCAGTAGCGTGAGCGCAGAGAGAGGGGATGCTCAAGAAGGACAGCAATCTGGCAGTCATGTTCCACAAGCTGCAGCATACTGCCAGGTTTGCTACAGCGATGAAGAGGGAGGGGATGATGAGGGCACTGACTCCACGTGGGTGCCTGGAAGGAGGGAGGAGGAGGAGGAGGAGGAGGAGGAGGAGGCACATGTCCAACGAGGCAGGATGCCCTCCGGGGGCCAGCTTAGGGGCAGCACACCGACTGAATCACACCGCAGAGCTCCGCCTGCGCAGAGCGCTTCCTCTGCACGTTATTCTAAAAGTTCTTTGGTGTGGGCCTTTTTTGAGACGAGTGCATCAGATCACACCGCTGCTATTTGCAACATATGTCTCAAGCGTATCTCACGTGGCCAAAACATCAGCCGCTTGGGCACCACATGCTTGACCAGACATATGTTGACCTGCCATGCAGCTCGTTGGCAAGCGTACCTCAAAGACCCACACCAAAGAACAAAGCGGACCTCTCCTTGCTCCTCATCAGCTGGCATCTCCAACCCCACTAGACCTTCAGTCCTCTCTGAAACCTGCTCTGAGAGGAATGAAGGTGTAGAATTAGGTGTGTCACAGCCAAGTGCTTCCGGGAACTCTGCTAGTGGTACATCCACGTCCGATTATAGCAGGCAAATGTCCCTGTCCCAGCTGCTGGACCGGCGGAAGAAGTTTACTCCCAGCCATCCACATGCCCAGCGGTTGAATGCTAGCTTGGCTAAATTGCTAGCACTTCAACTGCTGCCTTTTCAGTTGGTAGACTCGGCCCCCTTCCGTGAGTTTGTACAATGTGCGGTTCCTCAGTGGCAGGTCCCCAAACGGCACTTTTTCACACGGAAGGCGATTCCGGCTCTCTACTGGCACGTGGAAGGCAATGTCCTTGCCTCGCTGGACAGGGCGGTCAGCGGTAAGGTGCATATTACGGCTGACTCATGGTCCAGCAGGCATGGACAGGGACGTTACCTGTCTTTCACGGCCCAGTGGGTCACTCTTCTGGCTGCTGGGAAGGATGCAGGACAAGGTGCAGTAGTGTTGGAGGTTGTTCCGCCACCACGCCTCCAAAATGCTACTATTGGTTATGACACACCTCTCTCCTCCACCCCCTCCTCTTCTTCTTCCTCCATGGGCTCTTCCAGTGCTCTGTCCTCAGAACCAGCGGTGCTCCGTAGGTGTTGCAGGGGCTACGCAAGTACGCAGGCAAAACGATGCCATGCCGTGCTTGCGCTGGTTTGTTTGGGGGACAGGAGCCACACTGGGGCGGATGTTTTGTCAGCTCTGCAGGGGCAGGCCGAGAGGTGGTTGACGACACGCCAGCTTAAGCCAGGAATGGTGGTTTGCGACAATGGCACCAACCTCCTCTCCGCCCTCCGACAGGGACAACTGACCCATGTGCCCTGTGTAGCTCACGTCCTTAACCTGGTGGTGCAGCGGTTCTTGGGCAGGTACCCCGGCTTACAGGATGTCCTGAAGCAGGCCAGGAAAGTCTGTGTGCATTTCCGCCGATCATTTAATGCCTGTACTCGGCTGGCTGAGCTCCAAAAGGAGTTGAACCTGCCCAAGAACCGCCTTATATGTGACATGCCCACCAGATGGAACTCAACATTGGCCATGCTGCAGCGGCTGCACACGCAGCAGAGGGCCATCAATGAGTACCTGTGCAACTACGGCACCAGGACAGGGTCAGGGGAGCTTGGTTTTTTCTCACCACGCCAGTGGGGCATGATCAGGGATGCATGCACTGTCCTGTCACCATTTGAGGAGGCCACAAGGATGGTGAGCAGTGACAGTGCATGCATCAGTGACACTGTACCTCTTGTCCACCTCTTGGAGCATACGCTGCGTGGAATAATGGACAGGGCACTTGAGGCAGAACAGAGGCAGGAAGAGGAGGACTTCCTTGCCTCTCAAGGCCCCCTTTATCCAGACAGTGTTCCTGCTGTGCCACCCATCACACAGGAAGAGGGTGAGGAGGAGGATGAGGAGGAGGAGGAGGAGGATGATTGTGTCAGCATGGAGGTGGAGGCTGGCACTCAGCATCAGCATCAGCAGCAGCAGTCTTATAGGGATGATTTACAGTCCCAAGAAACACGTGGACTTGTACGTGGCTGGGAGGAGGTAGCTGCGGATCATGTTGTCCTTAGTGACCCAGAGGACTCCGGACCGAATGCCTCAGCTAACCTACGCTGCATGGCCTCCCTGATCCTGCAAAGCCTGCGGAAGGATCCTCGTATTCTTCGGATCAAGGAGAGGGACCATTACTGGCTGGCCACTCTCCTTGATCCACGGTACAAGGGTAAGGTTGCCGACCTTATCTTGCCATCGCAGAGGGAGCAGAGGATGAGACATCTCCGGGAGGCCTTGCAGAAAGCTCTGTGCAACGCGTTCCCAGAGACTGGGAGGTTACAAACTCCTGGTCCTGGACAACGTGTTGCTGAGGCATCGGTCAGAAGGAGCGGTGGAGAAGGTGGCGTCTGACTGATGCTTTCAGACAATTTTTTAGTCCGCAGCCCCAAGGTATGATTGGTTCCAGCACCCATCGCCAGCGTCTAATTTACATGGTGCAGGAATACCTAGGGGCAAGGTCAGACTTGGACACCTTTCCCACCGAAAATCCTCTGGCTTACTGGGTCTTGAGGATGGATCACTGGTCAAGAGCTTGCACAGTATGCAAATGAGCTACTGGCCTGTCCTGCATCCAGCGTTCTTTCGGAACGCACCTTCAGTGCTGCTGGTGGCTTTGTTACCGATCACAGGGTGCGCCTGTCCACCGAATCAGTTGATCGACTGACCTTCATCAAGATGAATCAGTCTTGGATCACCCACAGCTACCAAGCACCTGAAGCTGATGTAACCGAATAATTTTTTTTGAAATATCACATCCCTTCAAGACTGCCTATGCTGATGCTGAGTGACTGTCCTGTTATGTTGATTGTCTATCCTCTTCCTCCTCCGCTGATATGTTGGAAGAACATTTTTGGTTCTGGGTGATGCCAGCAGCCCAATTTTTCTGCCCCTGTTTAACAGGGGCGTTTAAGTACAATTTTTGATGCAATGCTTTGCAGCAGGGCTAATTCCTGCAATAAAACTAGAGTATATGGCAGAGGTTGGAGTGTGGTGGCACCAGCACCAGTGCCTAAGGCCCAATTTTTCTGCCCCTGTTTAACAGGGACATGTAATTACAATTCTTGATATAATATTTCACAGGAGGGCCCCTTCCTGTGCCCACCCATAGTAACGGTGAGGACTTATAGTGTTGTGGCACCAGCACCACAACCACCAAAGGTCAATTTTTCTACCACTGTTCAACAATGGCATGTAATTACAATTCTTGATATAATCGTTCACAGCAGGGCGCTCCAGCGCCCACCAAGAGTCACTTTGAGGGCTTACAATGTTGTGGCAAAACCAACACCTTGTTCCGCCATTTCTGCAGAGCATATAGGGCAGGCCCCTACTTTCAAACATCCAACTTACAAACATCTCCTACTTGCAAACGGAAGGAGACAGCAGCAAGTGAGATGAAAAAAGATGGACGACAAAACAAATTATACAGGGGTGATAACCCTTCCCTATGTTTTCCAAAAAGCTTTAAAATAGTTTTTTTGACTGGAGCTACACTTTAAAAATGTACCAGTTGAAAATTACAAACAGATTCAACTTAACACAACAAACCTACACAGTCCCTGTCTTGTTTGCACCGCCTGTATACTGCTGTTCTGAGTATATAGGGCCTGGGGGCCACACGCATTTCCTTTTTTTAATATGGGTACGGGGTTCCCCTTAATATGCGTACAAGACCCAAATAGGCTGGTAATGGGCAGGGAGGGCTACCCATGCCATTTTTCTCAATGATTTTCATCCATATTGCAGGAACCAGATATAACATTAAAACCGCAAGCAGTTTTAAATGGTGTTATTTCCGTTTAATGTCATTTTGTGCAGGGACTGTTCTAAACACGGGAAACACGTGGCACTTCACAGGCATACTACAGACACCCCCCAGGCACCATATTTAAAGGAATATTTCACTTTTTTTTTTCACTTTAATTGTCATTAAAATCAGTGTTCCCGCCAAAACGGCCGTTTTTAAAACTTTTTCTTGCATTGATCCATGTCCCCTGAGGCAGGAGTCAGGTCCCCAAACCCTTTTTAGGACAGTATCTTGCATATTAGCCGTTAAAATTAGCACTTTCCATTTCGAACGTTCGAGTCCCATAGACTTCAATGGGGTTCTAACGTTCGTAACGAATGTGGGGTCCGTTCGAAAGTTCTGGTGCGAACCGAACCGGGGGGGGGGTGTTCGGCTCATCCCTAGTTAGGAGCCCCTCATAATGATAAATTCATCATAATGAACATTCGTAATTGTTACAAAAAGTTTACAAACCTAAATGTTAAAAACCCCAGGAAGTCAGCACAGCACGGGGATGGAGGGAACCCCTCATAATGATAAATTCATCATAACGAACTTTCATTATTTTAACGAAAAGTTTACAAACCTAACGGAAATTCGTATTTCGTACAAATCCGAATTAAATCTTGTACACGAATCACGAAATACGATTTTTTTTTTCATACGGAATAAAACAGAATGAAATTAAACAAATTTTTTTAACGGCGCCCATGTCTAGGGTTTACAGAGGAAGGGGTGGGTCTTACACAGGAAGGGGGTGTGGCAAATTTAGATGGGGAGGCGCCCAATTTTAGTCTTGCCCAGGGAAGCACAAAACCAAAATACATCACTAGGATTTTGCGTGGGTAGCGCTACACTATGAAAACCGGCCAGCCTTCACACTGATAATATCTGGTTCCGGTTGCTTCAGGGTTTATAATTATTTAAACAATTTTACATGTGTGCCAGTCATCACAGTGCGTGTGAGAGGACTCTGAATGTCACCTCCTTTCTGCAAAGTCAATATTTCAGATTTTGTTTCCTGTTGAGAAGTTTCCTGCAATTTCTTGCCCGTGAGCCGAGAGCCAAGGCTCTGACAGCGACATCTGGACATTGCGCAATTTAAAAATCAGGGGACTGACAGTGCTGCCTTCACTCTATGATAGTGAGTGACGCTTCTGCCTGTCTGTGAATGAATTATCGAACGATGGGGAATTATTTCCAGATCTGCGTCTTGCTCCAGGCAATGACAGTCCTGTATTCTGCATCCATCTACCACCCATTGAGGAGACCCCCCAACCCTCAGTTACTGGAAGATTCTATAGAACTCTTCAACGAAGGACTAAATAATTCAAGTTTTCTCTACAAACTTCTCCAGGTGGACTCACACAGCCAGGTATGTAGTAAGGCTGCTCTTTGTCTTTGTGTCCAGTGGGCAAAAACACATCTTCTAGAAGAGGAGGAAAAGTCCAAAATCATTGACGCCTGTGACTTTCTGTCTTGGTT
This sequence comes from Lithobates pipiens, assembly GCF_037356315.1. Lineage (NCBI taxonomy): Eukaryota > Metazoa > Chordata > Amphibia > Anura > Ranidae > Lithobates > Lithobates pipiens. The sequence goes on along the minus strand of NW_027507764.1, from coordinate 589,637,170 downwards.
TTGAAATTGCAAAGAAACAGGGAAAGGGAGAGGAGAGAGGAACCTTCACACAAAAGACCTCAAGGGAAAGTGTTGGTTCCATTGGACTTTTTAGGCAAGATTAAACAGTAAGGAAAAAGACACATTCAAAAAAAAAAATATATATTTATTAACCACTTGAGACCCGCGCTATAGCCGAATGACGGCTACAGCGCGGACTTCCTTTGCTGGGACGACGTCTATTGACGTCGTCCCGTGCGCGAACGGCCTGCGCGCCCCGTGAGGGGCACGCGCGGCGCGCTCTGTGATCGGCGAGTCTATGAGACTCGCCTGATCACCGATTCGAGCAAGGGGTCGATCCGGACCCCTTATCACGTGATCAGCTGTCAGCCAATGACAGCTGGTCATGTGATACAACGGAGCTGGTAATCGGCTATTATTCCTCCTCGCGTTGACAGCGCGAGGAGAAAAAAAAAAGAGCCGATCACCGGCGGCCGTGATCGGGACATTAGGCCCGATCACGGCCAGCCCTGCCAGTGCCCACCTGCCCCCTGCCAGTGCCACCTCAATAAAAAATAATGGCCCCCCGTCAGTGCCACCTAGCAGTGCCCACAGTGCCACCCAGCAGTGCCCACAGTGCCACCGAGCAGTGCCACCCAGCAGTGCCCACAGTGCCACCCAGCAATGCCCACAATCTGCCTCAACAAAGGTTCTGCACACCAGTGCCACATATCCGTGCCCATCAGTGTCATCTACCAATGCCTATCAGTGCCCATCAGTCCCATCTATCAGTGGTACCTATCAGTGCCCCTTAGTGCCACCCATCCGTGCCATCTTATCTGTGCCCATCTTTGCCCATCAGTGCCGCCTTATCTGTGCCCATCATTGCCGCTTTATCTGTGCCTATTAGTGCCACCTTAACTATGCCTATCAGTGCCCACCAGTGCAGCCTATCAGTGCCCACCAGTGCAGCCTATCAGTGCCCACCAATGCAGCCTATCAGTGCCCACCAGTGCAGCCTATCAGTGCCCACCAGTGCAGCCTATCAGTGCCCACCAATGCAGCCTATCAGTGCCCACCAGTGCAGCCTATCAGTGCCGCCTCATCAGCGCACTTCAATGAAGGAGAAAAATGACCTGTTTGCAAAATTTTATAACAAACTATTAAACATGATTTTTTGATTTTTTTTGCAGCTTTTTTTGTTTGTTTAGCAAAAAATAAAACTCCGAGCTGTAATTAAATACCACCAAAAGAAAGCTCTATTTGTGGGAAAAAAACGATAAAAATGTCATTTGGGTACAGTGTTGTATGACCGCGCAATTGTCATTCAAAGTGCATCAGCGCTGAAAGCTGAAAATTGGTCTGGGCAGGAGGGGGGTCTAAGTGCCCAGTAAGCAAGTGGTTAAAAGACTAAAAATTGAAAAAAAAAGGAGGGAAAATTACAAAAACATATCAAGTACTGGTATTGTGTCCTGTCTATGTTGGTATAATCTAAACAATATCCATATTCATTTCCATATATATCAAAGAGTGACAATTTGTATATTAATACAGAAAATAAAATAGACAGGATATCAAATACAGAACTAAATCTTAGATATGTTCTGGCGCTCTACATGTTTCGCGTTTCTGAGCAAACGCTTCCTCAGGAGCTTTAGCAATTTTGTTTCTTCATGGGTACACCCCAAGAGAAATGTGTAGGAGGGAGAAGAGAGATAAAAGGAAAGTATTTTTCCAAATATATAAGAAACGGTTTTCACTTCTTCGGCATCACACTTTGGTCAATATAAGAGCCTGCGGTTGGTATAGAGGCTTCAGGTACTTTGTAGTGTGAGACAGCCAAACAAAAAACAGGAGGGGGTTGTGATACCCCGTATTCTTTTGGAATTGAAAGGATCACTTCCTGTAGTATCTTTAACCACTTGCTTACTGGGCACTTAAACCCCCCTCAGTCCCAGACCAATTTTCAGCTTTCAGTGCTGTCGCACTTTGAATGACAATTGCGCGGGCATACAACACTGTACCCAAATGACATTTTTATCATTTTTTTCCCACAAATAGAGCTTTCTTTTGGTGGTATTTAATTACAGCTCAGAGTTTTATTTTTTGCTAAACAAACAAAAAAAGATGCAAAAAAATAAAATCATGTTTAATAGTTTGTTATAAAATTTTGCAAACAGGTCATTTTTCTCCTTCATTGAAGAGGCGGCACTGATAGGCTGCACTGGTGGGCACTGATAGGCATAGTTAAGGCGGCACTAATAGGCACAGATAAGGCGGCACCGATGGGCACAGATAAGGCGGCACTGATGGGCAAAGATGGGCACAGATAAGATGGCACGGATGGGGGGCACAGATGGGTGGCATGGATGGGTGGCACGGATGGGCACTGATAGGTACCACTGATAGATGGGACTGATGGGCACTGATAGGTGGCACTGATAGGTGGCTCTGATAGGTGGCACTGCTGGGCACTGATGGGCACTGGTAGATGACACTGATGGGCACGGATATGTGGCACTGGGGTGCAGCACCTTTGTTGAGGCAGATTGTGGGCACTGCTGGGTGGCACTGTGGGCACTGCTGGGTGGCACTATGGGCACTGCTGGGTGGCACTGACGGGGGGCACTAATTTTTTATTATTTATAGTTATGAGGGGGCAGGTGGGCACTGGCAGGGGGCAGGTGGGCAATGGCAGAGCTGGCCGTGATCGGGACTGATGTCCCGATCACGGCCGCCGGTGATCGGCTTTTTTTTTTCTCCTCGCGCTGTCAGCGCGAGGAGGAATAATAGCCGATTACCGGCTCCGTTATATCACATGAACAGCTGTCATTGGCTGACAGCTGATCACGTGATAAGGGGTCGGGATCGACCCCTTGCACGGATCGGTGATCAGGCGAGTCTCATAGACTCCCCGATCACAGAGCGCGCCGCGCGCGCCCCTCAGGGGGACTACGTCTATTGATGTCGTCCCGGAAAAGGAGATCTGCGCTGTAGCCGTCATTTGGCTATAGCGCGGATCTCAAGTGGTTAAAATAAGTAGATTGAAGACAGCATCTCCCAGTTAGTCCAAGGTGAGAGGGGGATCCTCGTAGCCCCTATAGCGTTTTTTCACCCGGTGAGGAGGTGGGACCGCTGTGCCGTGGCGTTTGTTTGTTTTTTTTACTTTTGAGTGTATCCGCAGAAACCACCCTGCGATAGATACACATCTCTATTTAATATTTCTGTCTTGGTGACCCCGGGTACACTATATGGCCAAACATTTGTAGATGTGAAGAATTTGTACCCCCTTGAGTTGTAGGCAGAGTGTAGCAGGATGAGGAGTGGGTTGGGTGCCTGCAGTGGGTCCAGACACGGAAGGATAGCAGAAGACAGTCTGGAAGATGTTTTGTTGCTGGAGATGCTCAGGCTAGGTCTGCGCAGGAAGCTGGTACACAGGTTGGCCATAGAAACTTGCAGGTGTGAGGAGAATATTTGCTGTCAGGGCAAGCGGGGTCAGTCAGGCAGCAGAGGTACCAAGTCAAATGTAGGTTTGAGGTCAAAGTCCAGGCCAAGGTTGACAATAGACAGGCAGCAAAGGTAGCAATTCTGAAGCAGGAGCAAGGACAAAGTCCAGGCCAAGGTTCACAACAGACAGGCAGCAAAGGTAGCAATTCTGAAGCAGGAGCAAGGACAAAGTCCAGGCCAAGGTTCACAACAGACAGGCAGCAAAGGTAGCAATTCGGAAGCAGGAGCAAGGACAAAGTCCAGGCCAAGGTTCACAACAGACAGGCAGCAAAGGTAGCAATTCGGAAGCAGGAGCAAGGACAAAGTCCAGGCCAAGGTTCACAACAGACAGGCAGCAAAGGTAGCAATTCTGAAGCAGGAGCAAGGACAAAGTCCAGGCCAAGGTTGACAACAGACAGGCAGCAAAGGTAGCAATTCTGAAGCAGGAGCAAGGACAAAGTCCAGGCCAAGGTTGACAACAGACAGGCAGCAAAGGTAGCAATTCTGAAGCAGGAGCAAGGACAAAGTCCAGGCCAAGGTTGACAACAGACAGGCAGCAAAGGTAGCAATTCTGAAGCAGGAGCATGGACAAAGTCCAGGCCAAGGTCCATAACAGATGGTAAAAATTCAGAAGCAGGAGCAAATTCAAAGTCTAGGACAAGGTCAATAATACTGTAGATGGAAAACAGAGGTACCAGAGGAGCAAGGTCAAAGACCAAGCCAAGGTTGGTAACAGATGGACAGAGGAACCAGCTCAGAAGCAAGCTTAGTTGTCAAAATCTAAGCCACGGTTGATAATATAAGGGTAGTAGAGGTATCAATTCAGTAGCACGATCAAGGTCAAAATCCAGGCCATGGTTGATAACTGATGGGCAGCAGAGGTAAAAATTCTGAAGCAGGAGCAAGGTGAAAGTCTTGGATAAGGTCAATAATGGACAGAGAACAGCGGCACTCAACTGAGTGCAGTATATTAAAATGATACATATGAATTTTGACATCACTGGATGTAGGGCACAGGACCAGCAGCCACATCCAGTGACGTCACAGCCGACGGGGAGAAGACTGCCAGCTTGACTCAAAGCCTTGGAAACCCGTGCAGCTAGCGAAAGAGCAGCAGCACCCCACACCGCCGGCTGTCTGGATCAGTGTCTGACTAGACATTTTAACCCTTACCCTGTGAGTTAATTCTTATTTTAAATTTGTATTTGAATAAATTCACCATTACTCATTTTAATATACTGCATCCAGGTGAGCGCCGCTGTTCTCCACATTATATATCTACAGAGCTGCTTCCTCTTCCACAGCTGCCTGCACCTCTAGTCCTCATCCAGAGTCCTCAGTCCTGATGCAAGCAATGGGCTGACTTTTGGGAGGAGTTATGCAGATATCAAAATGCGTTGATAGGTGGGTGTCAGTTTGGAGGAGTGGGCGTTCCTAGGGTAACTCCCACATGTGATGCAGAGCCTCTATGATTGAAAGAGCTGAAATCCAATCAAAAAAAAGGGGCGGACCAGGGACAGTAAGGGTGGGAAGGAAGGAAATAAATGAGGTGGATCTCTAACTGATGCATTTCGGCCCTCAGCAAAAAGCCTAAGGCCAAAACGCGTTAGTTTTTTTGGATGATGTTACTGCTCTAATGCTTAAATAAATATTTTCTATGGAGAAGCTGTCGAGGTGCCGGCCTGTACTTTCTGTGGATCTTTTATGTGTTGTGGGTTCTAAAAAAATTTTAAACTAACCACGAGATGGCGCTATAATCCTTTTTTAGCCACGCACACAGGAGCGGTGGGGGAAACAGGTGCAATTCGGACAGGAATCGCACCGCATCCCTGTCCAAATCGCATGCGATTCTATGCAGTGAGATTTGCTTCCATTCATTTTGTACTAACGCAAATCGCATCGGTTTGCGAGATCGGCAGCATTTGGGCGAGTACCGATACTCACGAAAATGCTTGGTATCGGTGCATCCCTACTGGGGAAAAAAAAAGGTTTTAACTTTTTAAATTGTGAAATACCTCATTATGGACACCAGATGGCGCTGGACGATCAGACGGAAACAACATTAGATGAATGACGGGGGTTGTTCAAAAGGGCGGTGTGAGAGCTGAGATATTGGCACCGTGAATTTGGATAAATAGACTGAATATAATGAAATAATAATATATCATTTTTTAATTTTCTTTAGGCAGATTTCCATGAAAATAATTCACTAAGCTTTGTTATTAAAGAGACGGTTTGTCGGAAGGCAGCAGAAATCCCGGAGGAATGTCCCTTCAAGGAGGACGGGGTAAGTAAGAGATATCGGTGAGGAACTGCACAATGCCGGAAAATGTATAGAGGGGAATTTACCTTCACATAGGAGTGTATGAACCTTTCCAGAGTTTATTAGAAGAGAAAGTCCGAGAATTAGTGGTGCTGCCCCCTGCTTTTCAGTGCCCATCAGTGCAGCCTTATCAGTGTAGCCCTGTCGGTGCACATCAGTGCCCATCAATGCAGCCTATCAGTGCCACCTATCAGTGCCCATCGTTGTAGCCTCATCAGTGCAGCCTATCAGTGCCCATCAGTGTAGCCTCATCAGTGCACATTAGTGGAGTTTTTCAGTGCACATCAGTGCAGCCTCATCAGTGCTCATCAGTGTAGCCTCATCAGTGCACATCAGTGGAGCCTATCAGTGCCCATCAGTGTAGCCTCATCAGTGCCCATTAGTGTAGCCTCATCAGTGCACATTAGTGCAGTTTTTCAGTGCCCATCAGTGCAGCCTATCAGTACCCATCAGTGTAGCCTCATCAGTGCACATCAGTGCAGCTTTTCAGTGCCCATCAGTGCAGTCTCATGAGTGCATATCAGTGCAGCCTATCAGCGCAGCCTCATCAGTGCCCATTGGTGTAGACTCATCAGTGCACATCAGTGCAGCCTATCAGTACCAATCAGTGTAGCCTCATCAGTGCACATTACTGCAGTTTTTCAGTGCCCATCGGTGCAGCCTCATCAGTGCCCATCGGTGCAGCCTATTAGTGCCCATCAGTGTAGCCTTATCAGTGCAGCTTTTCAGTGCCCATCAGTGCAGTCTAATGAGTGCACATCAGTGCAGCCTATCAGTGCCCATCAGTGAAGTCTCATTGGTGCACATCAGTGCAACTTTTCAGTGCCCATCAGTGCAGTCTCATGAGTGCACATCAGTGCAGCCTGTCAGTGCCCATCAGTGCAGCCTCATTGGTGCCCATCAGTGTAGCCTCATCAGTGCACATTAGTGCAGCTTTTCAGTGCCCATCACTGCAGCCTCATCAGTGCAGCCTCATCAGTGCCCATCAGTGCAGCCTCCTCAGTGTAGCCTTATCACTGCACATCAGTGCCCATCAGTGCAGCCTATCAGTGCTGTCTGTCAGTACTCATCAGTGTAACCTCATCAGTGCCCATCAGTGAAGGAGAAACATAATTTATTTGCAAAATTTTATAACAGAAACTGAGAAAAACATATTTTTTTCTTAATTTTTTGGTCTTTTTTAACTTGTTGCAGACTTAGAATGAAGTACTGTGTGCGTTTTTCCTGCATTTCATAGATTTATAACCGTTCTCTGGATAATAGTGACCATAAACCTCATCCGATGTGTGATTTCTCTCAGGTGATGAAGAACTGCACAGCCGTGTATTCCAGACCCAGGCAGGACAAGGCTGAGCTCAGCTGTCAGACGTTGGATCCTCCAGTAAGTGTTCCCTTCTCTTCTCTTCTCTTCTCTTCTCTTCTCTTCCCTTCCCTTCTCTTCCTTCCATGTGCTCTCAGCATACTTCGTCTAACTTCATCCATCTAGCGGCCATTATCACGGAATCACTTCCCACACTCCGCGTGAGTGCTTCTGTCGTATATTGCTTCCTCCCAATCTGAATATAGATATCAGATATTCTAACCACTTGCAACCAAGAACTAAGCAGTACTAGTTTTGGCTGCTGATAATGGACTGATTATTGAAACACAAGTACACAGGTAACACTCAGGACAACCTCCCCTCCCTTTGCATTCAGGGTGGGGTAGACTGTCCAATCAGCAGGAAAATCTGTTGGAGGAATTCCCCCTCCCTTCTCACAGCAAACACACATACACATCCCATAATACTTTTCTCCCAAGGCAGGCAGACACAATACAACAATGGAATACAGCCACACCACAAACAACCCAGCAAAGAGTCTATATATATATACATACAGTATATACACAACATTCCAGCGTGGTTGTCTGATTAGTACAGATCAGACTGGGGTTCTCGGTCACCCTGTGCCCCTAATAGACACAGGATAACTTACACATAGGTGGGACCGGGGGAGCAGGACAAGGAGATTCCAGTGCCTTCCAAGAGAAGCTGGGTTCCACAAGTCCCCTGCCCAAAGTGACTCCTGTCACAGCCATAATGCTGCATTTTCTAGATTGTGGTACTTAGAGGAAAAAAAATGCATTTTGGCCACTAGATGGAGCTGACGCTCCAGAAACAACACCTATTAGACAGATTACTGAGATTATTTGTGACAGCTGCTCAGGCATTCACACAGTTATTGTTTCTTATAATTAGCTGTCATCGGGGGGGAAGGGGTCCCCATTGCAAGACACCCCGAAGTAATCTCATTTTTGCCTAAATTTTTTTGTAAAAATTATGTAAATGTTGAGGGAAATAATACAACTAATTCTGCACAGTGTGTATCTCAACTCATTTCCTCCTAGCTCCATCCTTAACACACACCTTTTATCAGCCTGCACAGCAATCAGTTTGTAGCGCCCCCCATTGTGGCGAGTCGTTAAGGCAGTTCCAGCTCCAAGGTTCCTTAGTAAAGATGGCCCTGGGGCCATGTGGGGGAATCACACCTCTCGGTCTAGGCCTAGTTCACAGGTGTCCCACTGAACATGCAACGTCCAGGAGATATGGGGGCCCAGGTCGCCCAGCACATCCACCCAATGGAACCTTCTTTCCACCACCAGGCAGGTGGACCTACCTTCGTAGTGAACAAGGCTGAAATGCGTTTACATCCGCTGTGTCAGGTGCGGGTATGGAGATCGAGATGCTAAGAGGGCTCCCCTTGCGGCTAAGAGCAGTGTGCCCCTGGAGCTGGAGACAGGAACGTGGTGCTCAAAGAAGCGCGGTTTGCCAGGTGCTTGCTTGTAGTCAGAAGAGCTGGTCACCGAGGGATGACTGTAGCAGGCTGGTAGCAATAGCTGTACTTGCGGTGCTTGGTAAGAGGAGAAACCAGGAGCCAGGCCAGAGGTCATACAGAGCATAAACAGGGGCAAGCCGAAGTCCTATAAAGGAGACAGGAAAAGAAGCAAAGTCCAGATGCAAGCCAGAGGTCAAACCAGGATATAAAGGAGCGAGGTCAAGGCAAGCCGGGTCAATAACGGGTCAATAACGGGTAGTCCACAGATCAGGATACAGAGTCATAAGGAACACAGAGAAGCTGAGATAATCCAGCAATGTTCTGTCTCTAATGGCTGGTTTCAATAGGGCAGTTGGCGCCAGCGTCTGTCACGTCACTTGTGCGCCACCGAGCACACGTCGTGTTGCGCAGGCGCATGCGCCGATGCGTGCTCCTGCGCGCATCTGAACTCTCTGTGGACGTTGATGTTGGATTTGGGCGACATTGCCGGTCCTGCAATGGCCATGTCCCTGACATGTGTCTTTTATGGAGAATCAATACATCTTGGAGATTTTAAATAACAAGCAAGGAGTTGCGGACCACCTTTTCTCAAAGTGAACCTTCCTCCTCTAGGCCACCACTCTCAGTCTTGGTCCAAACTGGCTGCCACACACAAACACTCCCCACGTATTGGCTGAATGGAAATTTTCTTAGGAAGGTCGCCCCAACCAGTCCAGCACTTGCTACTGCAGCTCAGTCCGTTACCCAGGGCTGGACTGGGACAGAAATTTGGCCCTGGACTTCATCCAGACCGGCCCACTTACATTTTAAGTGGCCCATCAGCACCCCCTTACATCAGAGTGTCCCATCACCAGCCCCCTTACATCAGAGTGTCCCATCAGCACCCACTTACATCAGAGTGTCATATCAGCACCCCTTTACATCAGAGAGTCCGATCAGCACCCCCTTACATCAAAGAGTCCCATTAGCACCCCCTTACATCAGAGTGTCCCATTAGCACCCCTTTACATCAGAGTGTCCCATCAGCACCCCCTTACATCAGAATGTCCCATTACCAGCCCCCTTACATCAGAGTGTCCCATCACCAGCCCCCTTACATCAGAGTGGCCCACTGAGCCATCAGCCCACCGGGAAACTCCCGGTAGTCCCGATGGCCAGTACATGCCTGCCGTTACCTGCTCTTGAATTCCTGCCAAGCTGAACTTGACTTACCTAGGGCCACCCATTGAGTGGTTCCTCAGGAACTGGGTAAAAAGTTAGTACAATGTATGAGCAGCTTTACTCCCTGTTGTGTCTCTGGGACCAGACAAGAGTGGTTTAGAAAAAAAAAACCACCTCATTATGGCCACTAGATGGAGCTAAGGATTAGTTATTTTTTTCTTATGATCCTCAGCACCAACCTTCCGGAGATGAAGTGGTTAAAAAAAAAAGAGTGGTTTGGTAAGTCATTGATGGAGCTGAGGATCATGGGAAAAAAAATAACAACTACTCCTTAGCTCCATCTAGTGGCCACGATGAAATGTTTTACCAAACCACTCTTTTTTTTTTTTTTTTTTTTTTTAACCACTTCAGCTCTGGAAGGTTTTACTCCCTTTCATGACCAGCCTATTTTTTTGCTATTCAACACTGCGCTACTATAACTGGCAATTGCACGGTCATGCAACGTTGTACCCAAATTATATTTATACTTTTTTTTTTCACAAAAATAGAGCTTTCTTTTGGTGGTATTTGATGGGGGTTTGTTTATTTATTTTTATATAAAAGAAAAAAGACAGACAAAAAAATAAAAATAAAATAAAAATAACTATAATTATTACTTTCTGCTATAAAACATATCCAATAAAAAAAATGTAAAAAAATCAAATTTCTTCATAAATTTATTCTGCTACATGTCGGTGGTTAAAAAAAAATCCCAATAAGTGTATAGGAGTTGGTTTGCGTGAAATTTATAGAATCTACAAAATATTATATACTGTATTTACTGGATTATTTTTTTTTTTTCAAATATAAGTAATGGCGGCGATCAGCAACTTATAATGGGACTGTGATAGTCAATCTGACACTAACTGGCGCTGGGTGGGCAACTGACTAACTAGCACTGACATCACCAGTGACACTAATACAGGGATGTCCCCCCCTCCCGCCTCTCTTTCCGGGCCTCCCGGTGGCATGGGAGGGCCGATCGACGATCCACCGCTTCCGGCGGCTAGTGGCAGACTGGAATGAACCCGGAGACGGCTTTGTTCCAGTCTCCTTTATGTAAACACGGAAGTGACGTCACTTCCTGTTTACTCGGCTGCCAATGGCGCCGGATTAAAAAAAAATATACAGTATTCAGATACAACGTTTTCAGTGATCTGAATACTTTGAAGTGCAAAGGAGGAGTTTGGGGTCTTTTAGATCCCCCGATCCCTCCATAAAGAGTACCTGTCACTGCCTATTACTGTCACAAGGGATGTTTACATTCCTTGTGACAGCAATAAAAGTGATCAAATTATTTTAAAAAAAAAACACAATTTAATAATATAAAAATAAAGAAAATAAATTTAAAAATGTCAAAAAGCCCCCGTCACAGTGAGCTCGGGTGGCAAAGAAAATGCATATTCGACATGTGCAAAAGGAAAAAATTTGTTTAGTTTTGTTTCGTTTTAATTCGTTAATTCATTAATTTCGCTTAGTTATATTCGTTAACTTCCTTAAATTCGTTTTCGGATTTCGTTTGGTTTTCTACCGAATTTCGAAAAATCGGCCACATTCGAAAATATTTCAACCAAATTCGAAAATATTTCTACCGGATTCGAAATGATTTCAACATGATTCGAAAGTATTTCAACCGCATTCTAAATGATTTCAGCATGATTCAAAATTATTTCAACTGCATTCGAAATTATTTCAACATGATTCGACATTATTTCAACCGCATTCGAAATGATTTCAACATGATCCGACATTATTTCAACTACATTCGAAAATATTTTGTGACCCGACTTTAGGGCCATGTATCTCGGGGTCACTTAGTGCTAGAAACTCCAAATTTGGATATGTTGTAGTGCTAGTACTATTGTGTTTTCATACCAAATTTGGAGTTTCTAGCACCAAGTGACCCCGAGATACATGGCCCTAAAGTCGGGTCACAAAATATTTTCGAATGCGGTTGAAATAATGTCGAATCATGTTGAAATAATTACGAATGCGGTTGAAATAATTTCGAATCATGTTGAAATCATTTCGAATGTGGTTGAAATAATGTCGAATCATGTTGAAATAATTTCGAATGCGGTTGAAATAATTTCGAATCATGTTGAAATCATTTCGAATCCGGTATTGAGTCGAATTTTGGCCAAATTCGGCCGAATTCGGTTGCATTGTAATTCGGTAATTCGGATGCATCCGAATGTCCGAATAATGAAAATGTGTCCGAATTTCAAATCGTAACGAAACGAAATGCACATGTTTAATGCATATGGAAGTCACGCCCGCGTATGTAAACGGTGTTCAAATCACACACGTGAGGTATCACCACGATCGTCAGAGCGAGAGCAATAATTCTAGCATTAGACCTTCTCTGTAACTAAATTTAAAGTGTCGCCTATGGAGATTTTTATGTACAAAAGTTTCTCGCCATTCTACCAGTGCGTTCAATTATAAAGCGTGACATGTTTGGTATCTATTTACTCAGCGTAACATCATCTTTCACATTATACAAAAAAATTGGGATAGCTATGCTGTTTTTTTTTTTTTTTAATTCATGAAAGTGTCCCTTTTTGCAAAAAATTGCTTTTAAAACACCACTGCACAAACAAATACGGTGTGACATAAAATAATGCAACAATCGCCATTTTATTCTCTAGATCAGGGATATGCAATTAGTGGACCTCCAGCTGTTGCAGAACTACAAGTCCCATAAGGCATAGCAAGACTCTGACAGCCACAAGCATGACACCCAAAGGCAGAGACATTATGGGACTTGTAGTTTTGCAACAGCTGGAGGTCCGCTAATTGCATATCCCAGCTCTAGATTCTCTGCTAAAATATATATATATATATATATATATATATATATATATATATATATATATATATATATATATATAATAAAATATATAAAAAAAATATATATATAATATAATATATATATATTATATATATATATATATATATATACAGTATATATATATATATATATATATATATATATATATATATATATATATATATATATATATATATATAAAATGTTTGGGGGTTCTAAGTAATTTTCTAGCACAAAATAGGGATTTTAACTTGTAAACACCAAATGTCAGAAATAGGCTTAGTCATGAAAGGGTTAACGCAGACAATGTTCCTTCTCTGCACAGGTGTCCAGCCTCCAGCCAGCAACATCTGAAGGAGGTGATAAAATAAAGTCCAGCCAGAGCCATCCCAAGGCCAAATTCATCAACTCCGGCAAAAAGAATGAGAAGACTTTCCAGGATGACATCAAATTGCATAACATCGGAGGCTCGTGCCTCGAGTGCATATTTGACCCGCTTCCCAACTCCCAAAACACAATTAGAAGTTCTGTGTTTTATGTATTTTTATTATATATATTGTTGCAATTGGTCATGTAATTGATACTTTCATCATTTATTTTGTACATATTTGTAAGTTGTAGCATCTGGCTCTCATGAAAACTGTTTTACTGTTTTTTTTTTGTATCAAATAAATTTAATATTATTATTATTACTACTATTATTATGTTATATGGAAATAATTTGTTTCCCAAAAGAGAACCTGTCATCTAGAAACTAAGGCATAGGCTTGCAGTACAAAACCATTCAGATAGTACAACGTGCCTCCGCTGTGTCTGATTCATGTCTGAAGTATTTTTTTATTACAATAAATATTATTCGAGGGTGGTTACGGATTCCCTCTATTTATTGCATATATGTATTACCTTGTCTATTCCTATAGTTAGCTAGTCTATTAAAACTCTGATCACATGTTAACCACTTCAATACCGGGGGGCACTTAAACACCTTCCTGCCCAGACCAATTTTGAGCTTTCAGCGCTGTCGCACTTTGAATGACAATTGCGCGGTCATGCTACACTTTACCCAAATGAAATTTTTATCATTTTTTTCCCACAAATAGAGCTTTCTTTTGGTGGTATTTGATCACCTCTACGGTTTTTATTTTTTGCGCTACAAATAAAAAAATACCGAAAATTTTGAAAAAAAAATGTTTTTTTTGTTTCAGTTTCAAAACTTTGTAAATAAGTAAGTTTTCTCCTTCACTGATGGGCACTGATGGGGATACACTGCTGGGCACTGATAAGGCGGCACTGATGGGCACCAATGATGTGGCACCAATGAAGTGGCACTGATGAGGTGGCATTGATGGACACTGATATGTGGCACTGATAGGCGGCACTGATGGGCGACACGGATGGGCGACACGGATGGACACTGATAGGTGGCACAAATTGGCACTGATAGCTGGCACGGATTGGCATGGATGGGCGGCACAGATGGGCATGGATAGGCGGCACAGATGGGCATGGATAGGCGGCACAGATGGGCACGGTTGGGCACTGATAGGTGGCACAGGTGGGCACTGATAGGCGGCACAGGTGGGCACTCATAGGCGGCATTGGTGTTATACTGTACTAATGGATGCCAATCAGTGCCAAACAATAATGCATGCCAATCAGTGATGCCCATTATGGGCACTGATTGGCATCCATTATGGGCACTGATTGGCATCCATTGTGCTGACTGGCATCCCTGGTGGTCTAGGGAGGATTACCTTTTCCCTGGTGGTCTGGTGGCATCCCTGGTGGTCCAACGTGGGCATCCCCTGTCAGAGGAGCAGCCGATCAGCTCTCCTCTACTCGCGTCTGACAGACGCGAGTGAGGAAAAGCCGATCACCGGCTCTTCCCATTTACACTGTGATCAGCCGTGATTGGACACGGCTGATCACGTGGTAAAGAGTCTCCGTCGGAGACTCTTTACCGAGATCGTAGTTGCCGGGTGTCAGACTGACACCCCACAACAATGATCGCTGCGATGCGCGCCCCCGGGGGCGCGCAGCGACTCATAATCCTGATCACGTCATATGACGTCCGATCAGGATTATGAAACCACTTTGCCACCGTCAAATGCCTATAGGGCGGGCGGCAAGTGGTTAATGTTTATAACACTATAATACAAGGTTAGCAATGAAACCAAGCGCACTGCTTAATAAAACAAAGTCTTATTTATTTCCCAGGAAAATAGGAAAATGCTAACATGAAAATACTAAAGAAAGATATTACAAAGCATGTAACTACAGAACATATAATACAAGAACATCAAAGATACTTATCACACAGTCTCCTTGGCTGGGCCCAAAATGGTAGAGAGAGCCACGAGGCTCAGGCACAAGCCAAGAGCGAAAAGGTGTAGAGAGGGATAGCTCTCTGACTCGTTCAGCCCTGTATACTTCAGTTGAATGAATGAATGACTTGTATAGCGCTGCAAATGTGAACTGAATCGCCTCAAGGTGCTTTATCCAACCTGAGTTGATTCTTTCTTAAAAGAGGTGGGTCTTCAGTTTTTTCCTGAAGGCCCGATGGTTTCCTTCCAAGCGGATGTTCGTGGGTAGAGCGTTCCATAGCCTTGTCGTCCTTGGACTGCGAATCTTCGTTCTCCCCTTGATTTGTACCGGGATTTGGGCATGAGGAGGAGGGTTTGGTTGGTTGATCGGAGGTTAAGATTGGGAGTGTAGTGTTTTATTTTTTCGCATAAGTATCGAGGAGCGTCTTCTTGTATGCATTTGTGGGTCAGGCAGAGGGTCTTGAATGTGATCCGATCCTTTACGGTTAGCCAGTAAAGGGAGGGGGAGATGGATTCCCAGTTTTTTTTTCCCGTGACTCGTATTGCGGCTGTGTATTGGACGACTTGTAGGTGTGCAATCTTGAATTTAGGTAGTCCTATGTAGAGGGAGTTTGCATAGTCGAGTCGAGAGTTAATGATTGTTCCTACTACTATTGCTTTCTCCTCTTCTGGAATGAAGGGGATGAGTCTACGTAGCAGGCGTAGGAGATGGTATTACTGATCCTATTTGTGCATCCATTGACATTTCTGAATTGAAGATGACTCCAAGACTTTTGGCTTTTGTGCTTAGGGGGATGGTCTGTCCAAGGATGGTTGGTGGAGTCCATTGGCGTAACTAGAACCTTCAGGGCCCCGATGCAAGAAACCATGAAGGGCCCCCCTGAACCCCAGCCAGGGCCCTTCCCTCCGAGTCCGGCGGTGGAACTCCAGGGCGTGGTCACAGGTATGACCTTTGTGAGCCCTGTAGTTCCACCACTGGTATCAGTAGTTTTTATTTATTTATTTTTTTACATTTTTAGGTGCCCCATTGGGGGACTGTCCCTAGGCAGGATTGGGTCCCTGTCCCCAGAAGAGATGAGGTCCTTTTCTCCAGGGCAGATGAAGTTACTGCCCCCAGGTGAGAAGGGGTCCCTGTCCCCAGGGGAGGTGGGGGTCCCTGTCCCCACGTGAGAAGGGGTCCCTGTCCCCAGGGGGATATGGAGGGGGTATATAATAGTGTGTGCTAGCTGCCTATGCTGCTGCCGGCCATATGTAGAGGGGGCTGCATGGGCCCCCTGCATCAGAGGGCCCAGTTGCGGTTGCGACTGCTGCACCCTCTATAGTTACGCCCCTGGTGGAGTCCATGGGGTCATAGATTTAGTATTCAGGATGGTGTATTCAATTATACACCATCCAGATCCAACCCCTTTGCCATCCTATCTAGGCTTTTGACGAATCACAGTACTTATGGGGCAGTCCTCCTCAAGATATTATATTACTGTCCATCCTGCTGTATTGGTCTCTAGGGGCAGCATTGTCCATGTCAATCTTCAATGCCTTTGATCTTTTGATCTTCTGTAGCAGGACATTCATCAATCATCTTGTCAGCTACGGTCCCTTTCAAGTTTGCTTGCATAGCAGACAGACCGGACCCAAACTTGTTCAGCCTTGATGGAGGCCTGATCTCTTCTTTCAGATATGCAACAAAGACATTCCCGACCGCCCCCAAGAAAGCAAAGGCTTGGTTGTATCAAACAGAAAGAAACTCCAGAAATATGATATTAAATCATGTTGCCTTCCAACAATATCTATATTGCTAAATTCCTTCTGTGTACGGGTGCTTTGAATAATTATCGGCACTGTCCAGGTACAAAACAGTGAGCAAATAACACAAAAGAAGAAAAAAAACTTACTTTTAGGACATATTTACGCTTGCTTCGACTTTAACTCGCATTAAAGCACCCATTGCTTATGTGCTTTTTTAATGTGTTGTTGAGGCCTTTATAATGAATGAAGCTTGGCCCTTTCCCTGTGGTGTTGGTTTTACATTTGTCTTAGTAATACTCCTAGCTTATTAGTACCCCTATTCAGCAGATGCCCAGATCATTAGAACCCCTGCTCAGCAGATCCGCAGCTCATTAGCACCCTTTGTTCAGCAGATCCCAAGCTCAGTAGCAGCTGGTCCCCCAGCTCTGCTGATTCTTCACCACTCAGTCCTTTCTCTCTCCAGTCTAAGTACCACCCAGTATTCACCAGAGCTCCTGATGGTGGGAATGGTTTTTGAATGGTGTTAGTACCCGGTTGCGGCCCCCCGGATTCCCCCACCAGGAGGTGAGAAAGCCAGGGTCCAGTAGCAGATATAACAGATAGATATCAAGGAAAAGCATAGTCATTTAACAAGTCAAAGGTCAGTAA
Source organism: Lithobates pipiens (assembly GCF_037356315.1). Classification (NCBI taxonomy): domain Eukaryota; kingdom Metazoa; phylum Chordata; class Amphibia; order Anura; family Ranidae; genus Lithobates; species Lithobates pipiens. The sequence goes on along the minus strand of NW_027507764.1, from coordinate 589,619,815 downwards.
CAAGTGGTTGCAGTTTGGAATCAAGTGGAAGCGAAGTCGTAGAACAAGCTGAAGGTTTGAGGCGCAGGGGTGCCATCCCCACAATCCACGAGTCCGGCCCCTAATACACATGCAGGGCACCGGACGCATGGATTCCAAAGGGCTTTTTTTTATTTTTAGAAGCACATGATTAGAGCCCGAGGCTCTAATTAGCTTAAAAAAGGGGTGGGCTTGGGGACTTGCAGAGCACTGCACTCTGAGCCCACCCAGTTGCGTGACAACAGCAAATTATTATTCGCTATTGTGTTCCTGATTCTCCTCCCGGCAAATCAGGAAGCGGATGAGACCCTATTGGCCAAGAGGAGAAACATCATCATATTGGCCGCCACGCCGAGGGAAGGAGGAGGAAAGCCTACGTGAAGCCCGAGAAGCAGAGGAGGAGCTGAAGCTGCCCAGGACCCTAAGATGGAGTAAGTGTGGGGCCGACCGACCGCGCGTGGGTGGGTGGGGGGGTTGCAGTGGGATGTCTTGTTTGCTGCCCCCTCCCCAAAATATACAGCACAATCTGCCACTAGCAGTACCCACAGCTCTTCTGATTCCCTACTCAGTAGTACCCGCAGCTCTTCTGATGCCCCACTCAGTAGTACCCCCAGATTTGCTAGTCTTCTGCTCAGTAGTACCCCCAACTCTTTTGATGCCCCACTCAGTAGTACCCCCAGCTTTGCTGATCCCCCGCTTATTAGTAATCCACTGGTTTGCTGAACCTCCTCTCTCTTCAGTCCCCACTCACCTTCCGCTTTATTGCTCCCATGCTGCTCACCACATGTGACATCTGCTAGTAGCACTTTCTTCCCTGTGATGAGATCATGCTTTAATAAAAAGCTGGACTGAAGATCCGTGGAGTGCTGGCAAATATATTCATTGCGGCTTTCATGTTCCAGTCTCCAGCAACGGGATTATGGACAATTACGTCTTCTAGTTTCTCCCGTCCTGGTCCCCCAGCACTGCTGATTCTCTGCCACTTTCTCTCTCCTGCCCCCACTCGCCTCCTGCTATGTTGCTCCCTGCTGCACATCATATGTGACATCTGCTAGTTCCTCCCGCTCTGGTCCCCCAGCTCTGCTGATTCTCCACCATTCAGTCCTTTCCCTCTCCAGTCTAAGTACCACCAAGTATGCACCAGAGCTCCTGATGGTGGGAATGTTTTTTTGCTGTGTGTTAGTACCCGGTTGTGATCCCCTGGATTCCCCCATCAGGAGGTGAGCAAGCCGGGGTCCAGTAGCAGATATAGCAGGTAGATATCAAGCTGAAGCGTAGTCAGTAAACAAGTCAAAGGTCAGCAACGAGTGGATGCAGTTTGGGATCAAGTGGAAGCGAAGTCATAGAACAAGCTGAAGGTTGGTAATGAGTGGTAGTGGAAATATGGACAGTTGCAGGTAAGCAAGGAGCAAGGAGCAAGATATCGGCTGGAGAAAGCACAAAAATCTGGCAAAGAGAAAGTGCAGAGACATGGCTGAAATAGGAAGTTCATGGGAGGAACAAAGATTTCAAGGTTTGTCAGAAACAAGAGACAAGCCAAAATTGTCCTCCGATTGTGGTCTCCAAACTGTGGCCCAGGGGCCAGATACAGCCCTTTGCTTGCTTTAATTGGGCCCTTGGGGCACTTTTCATTCACTATCACCAATGAGGGGCACAATCCCTCTCAATGACACCAACAATGGTGTCCAATTACACCAATGATGGGGCACAATTCCTCCCAATGACACCAATGAAGGGAAGAGTTCCTTCCAATGACACCAACAATTGGGCCCAATAACACCAATGATAGAACGCAATTCCTCCCAATGACACCAATGATGGGGCGCTATTCCTCCCACTGACACCAATGATGGGGCGCTATTCCTCCCACTGACACCAATGATGGGGCGCTATTCCTCCCACTGATACTAACGATGGGGCGCTATTCCTCCCACTGACACAAATGATGGGGCACTATTCCTCCCACTGACACAAATGATGGGACACTATTCCTCCCACTGATACTAATGATGGGGCACTATTCCTCCCACTGACACAAATGATGGGGCACTATTCCTCCCACTGATACTAATGATGGGGCGCTATTCCTCCCACTGACACAAATGATGGGGCACTATTCCTCCCACTGATACTAACGATGGGGCGCTATTCCTCCCACTGACACAAATGATGGGACACTATTCCTCCCACTGACACAAACGATGGGCTCTATTCCTTCCACTGACACCAACGATGGGGCACTGTTCCTCCCACTGACACCAATTATGGAGCACAATTCCTCACACTGACACCAATGATGGGGCACTATTCCTTCCACTGACACAAATGATGGGCTCTATTCCTCCCACTGACACCAATGATGGGGCACTATTCCTCCCACTGACACCAACGATGGAGCACTATTCCTCCTACTGACACCAATGATGGGGCACTATTCCTCCTACTGACACCAATGATGGGGCACTATTCCTCCTACTGACACAAATGATGGGGCACTATTCCTCCCACTGACACCAATGATGGGGCACTATTCCTCCCACTGACACCAATGATGGGGGATTATTTACTCCCACTGATGCTGGGACATTTTGTACACCCAGCCCCCCTAAAGTCTGAAGGGCATTAAACTGACCCCTGCTCTACAAATCAGACAGGGGGCTCCTCAGCATCTCACGTGGCACAGCGAGAAGAGCCACAGCCTGAAACCGCACAGGTTGCAGGATCAGATCTGGACCATGGCACCGCCTCTCTGTGTCCCCGATGTGGTGGCAAAATGCCCACAAATGTCCTTACCACCTCGGCCTTGAGTCTTGGGAGCAGAACGTTCTCCCCACAGAGTGCTGGGATATGTAGTTCCTTCCCCAGTCTGAAGGCTCAGTCCTTATGGGAACTATATCTCCCACAAGTCATAGCTGCACCCAGTGGGCTCTATCCCTCCCACAATCCACAGCAGCTTGGTTTTCTCTCCCTCTCTGACCCCGGGTGGTGGGAGGGGCTTTCCTCCAGCGCTCTCCCTGGCTGCATGCAGTCCTGCAGATGGCCGGTGAGGTCTTCTCTCTGCCCGCAGCCACTCCAGAGGGGAGGAAGTCCCGGACAGCAGTGATAGTAGCCCAGTCTTTGCTGCCAGACAGAGCAGCGCTGTGGACCAGGGGGCCAGTGTCGGGACAAGGTCATCTATAGCCCAGGGCAAGCATGCCAAACTGCAACCCCCCCAAGATGTATGAGCATTATGTATCATCAAAGCTTTCCCCCTCCCAAGAAAAATAAAAAATTAATCTGCACCCCCTCCTGTTAAATCCCCCTCTCCCAGCACAAAGCTATGCCCCCCTCCCAAAAAAAAAAAAAAATCACCCCTCCTAGCACAAATCTTCTGCCCCTTAAATTCTCCCCCCCCCCAAGCACACATCCCCCCAATAAATTCTCCCTACAAGCACAAATACTCCACCCTCAAAAAAGAAATTCCCTTCCTAGCACAAATACTTCCCAATCATCTTTATTAGCACAACCCCCCCCCCCCCACCTTATTACCTCTTCTAGCACAAACCCTCCCGCCCCCCCCCCCCCAGCACAAATCCTCTTCTCCCTTCCCAAAACAAATCCCCTTAAATCAGAACTTCCACCAAAATTTCCCTTCCTAGAAAAATTCTTACCCCCTGCTGCCCCCCATAAACCCCCCCTTCATCCCCCCTTCCACCACAAATCAGCTCCCCTCCCAATCTCCTCACAACCCCCCCCCCTCCTATCTCAGATGATGCCACAGTGCCCAGGGCACCTGCTCCCCCTCCTGCCCACCCCTTAATTCCCCCTCCCACCACAAATCCCCTCCGTCTAATCTCCTCACAGTTCCCCCTCCCACCTCAGATGATGTCATAGTGCCCAGGGCACCTGTCAACCCATTAATTCCACATCCCACCACAAATCCCCTCCGCCCAATCTCTTCACAGCCCCCCCTCCCACCTCAGATAATGTCACAGTGCCTAGGGCACCTGCCCACCCCTTTATTCCCCCTCCCACCACAAATCCCCTCCGCCCAATCTCCTCAAAGCCCCCCTCCCACCTCAGATGATGTCACAGTGCCCAGGGCACCTGCCCCCCTCTTGCCCACCCCTTATTTCCCCCTCCCACCACAAATCCCCTCCACCCAATCTCTTCACAGCCCCCCCTCCCACCTCAGATAATGTCACAGTGCCCAGGGCACCTGCCCACCCCTTAATTCCCCCTCCCACCACAAATCCCCTCTGCCTAATCTCCTCACAGTTCCCCCTCCCACCTCAGATGATGTCACAGTGCCCAGGGCACCTGCTCCACCTCCTGCCCACCCCTTGTCCCGGCCCTGCAGGGGGCTACAAATGGTTTGCTTCATCCAATCTCCCTCCCTATAAGTGGTGTGCCCAATTTTCATTTTAATGATTAGTGATGGACGAACTTCCGACGGGACGTTTCGCGAACGCGAAATGCGAACGGACCCAAACGTTCGCGAAACAGAACGTTCGCCGCGGGCCCCATTGACTTCAATGGGAGGCGAACTTTGCAAACCTTCATGTCGAATTTGCGGCCACGTGGTAATTATTAGGGGGTAAAACGTAGTCCCACCATCTGGACAATGACATAATACATGTATGAGGTGAATTTGGGATCGATAACTACAAGCATTTTTATTTTATTTGGGAAATTGTTCTAACAATTCAGGACTATGGAGCTAATGAAGGCAATGGAGGAGAGGGAAGGTCAGGGACCAGGGTAGGCAAAGAAGAGGGTGCAGGAGATGATCACCAGCAGCGTGACATACCGGAATGACACATGCACCGTGATAGAGGCATCTGACAGCAGCACCGTAATACAGAGCACTGACAGCAGCACCGTGACATACAGCGCTGACAGCAGCACCGTGACATACAGCGCTGACAGCAGCACCGTGACATACAGCGCTGACAGCAGCACCGTGACATACAGCGCTGACAGCAGCACCGTGACATACAGCGCTGACAGCAGCACCGTGACATACAGCGCTGACAGCAGCACCGTGACATACAGCGCTGACAGCAGCACCGTGACATACAGCGCTGACAGCAGCACCGTGACATACAGCGCTGACAGCAGCACCGTGACATACAGCGCTGACAGCAGCACCGTGACATACAGCGCTGACAGCAGCACCGTGACATACAGCGCTGACAGCAGCACCGTGACATACAGCACTGACAGCAGCACCGTAAGCAGCCCCAGGAGGAAGTCAGCACAGCACAGGGATGGTGTGATCCCCTCATAATAAGAACCCCCAGGAGGAAGTCAGCACAGCACAGGGATAGTGTGATCCCTTCATAATAAGAACCCCCAGGAGGAAGTCAGCACAGCACAGGGATATCATAAGCAGCCCCAGTAGAAATATGACACCGCTCAACCTCTTCAAAGAGGAGGGTAGGGGCATATAGTACGGTGTGCTTTTTTGGGTCAAGGAAGTGAGCCAAATGAATTAAGAAGGTCTGTGTGCTTGATTAAAAAAATAGTTTATAGACATATACATGGTCTACTGGTCACATGTGTTGAATTCCTCCGAGATCCATGCCTCATTCATTTTTAGAAATGTGAGGTAGTTAACACTGTGGTGAGCTAGGCGAGTACGCTTATCGGTCACAATCCCCCCTGCTGCGCTGAACGTCCTTTCGGACAGGACACTGGATGAGGGGCAAGCCAACAGTTCGATTGCAAATTGGGCAAGCTCTGGCCAGAGGTCAAGCCTGCCCACCCAGTAGTCTAGGGGTTCATCACTCCTCAGAGCGTCCACATCGGCCGTTAACCCAATGTAGTCGGACACCTGACGGTCTAGGCGTTCCCTGATGCTGGATCCGGATGACACCTGTCGATGGGTCGGCTGAAAGAATGACCTCATATCCGAAGTCACCAACACATCTTCAAACCGGCCTCTTCTTGCAGGCGCTGTTGGATTGGTACCCGCAAATCCTTCTCTGGGAGTGGGAATTGCTCCTCTGCCAGCGCACGCAAAAGCAGAATGCAGCATTTCTCGAAGCAAGGCCTGGAAGTGCTGCATTCTGACAGCCCTCTGCGACGGCGGTAACATTTCCGCCATTTTGTGTTTGTACCGGGGGTCTAAGTACGTTGCCACCCAGTACTGGTCCTTGACCCTCATGCTTTTTATACGGGGGTCCCTATTAAAACACTGGAGCATGAAGGCCCCCATTTGCACTAAAGTGGAAGCGGTGTGGTGGCCTGGCTCCTGCTCATCATCCAGGATAATGTCGTCCTCTTCATTCTCCTCTCCCCATCCACGCACAACAGGGATCCCAGAAAGGTTTAAAGCATGCTCTTCTTGCTCCTGCTCATCCGCCCCGGCACCATCCTCCTCTGACTCCTCATCAGACTCCTGTTGTTGACTTGTCTCAGATAGAGTAGCCCCCCCTGGGAATTCATCCAGCATTGCGACTTCCTCATCTTCCCGCTCCTGCTCCTCCACAGCCTGATCAATGACACGACGCAATGCACGCTCCAGAAAGAAGGCATAAGGTACCATGTCACTGATGGCGCCATGGCTGCGACTGACCAGTTTGGTGATCTCCTCAAATGGCCGCAGAAGTCTGCATGTGTCGCGCATGAGCAGCCACTGGCGCGGTGAAAAAAAACCCAGCTCCCCAGAACCGTTTCTTTCGCAGAGTTCATACAGGTAGACGTTAACTGCACGTTTCTGCTGGAGCAGCCTATCAAGCATATAGAAGGTTGAGTTCCATCGCGTCGGGCAATCGCAAATAAGACGTCTGACCGGCAGATGGTGTCGCCGCTGAATGTCAGCAAGGCGAGCCATGGCCGTGTAAGATCTTCTGAAATGGGCCGAGATTTTCCTTGCCTGCCGCAAGATGTCCTGGACCCCAGGGTATTTGACAAGGAATCGCTGCACGACCAAGTTTAAGACGTGTGCCATGCACGGCACGTGCGTGATTTTGCCCTGTTTCAATGCGCTAAGCAGATTGGCACCGTTGTCACACACCACTTTACCAACTGTCAAATTGAGCGGTGTTAGCCACTCATCTGCCTGTGAACGCAAAGCTGAAAGGAGTGCCGGGCCAGTGTGGCTCTTTGCTTCCAGGCACAACAGACGCAGCACGGCATGGCAACGTCTCACCTGGCATGTGGAATAGGTTCTGGGGAGCTTGGGCGGTGCAGTGGAAGAGACGCTAGCAGCGGAAAAGGAGGAGGCAGCTGAGGAGGAGAGGGAGGAGGATGGAGTAGGAGGAGGAGAAGAAGAGTCAGGCCTGCATGCAATCCGTGGCGGTAAAACCAAATCTACACGGGTGCCACGGGTTACATGCTTGACGGCCGTCAGAAGGTTCACCCAGTGGGCAGTAAAACTGATATACCTTCCCTGCCCGTGTTTGCTAGACCACGTGTCTGTGGTCAGATGTATCTTGGCACCGACACTGTGTGCCAGAGATACATTCACTTGCCGCTGAACATGGCCATATAGCTCTGGGATGCCCTTCTCTGAGAAATACTTCCTTCCTGGGACCTTCCATTGTGGTGTTCCAATGGCCACAAATTTGCGAAAGGCCTCCGAGTCCACCAGTTTATATGGCAGTAGTTGGCGGGCTATGAGTTCTGACAAGCCAGCCGCCAACCGTTGGGCAAGAGGGTTATCCGGCATCATCATTTTTTTACGCTCAAACATTAGGCCCACGGAAGCCTGCCTTTTTGCAGAAAAATGTGAGCTTGGCGTGATGGAAGGTGGAGCGGAGGACAATTGTGAGGAGAGAGGAGAAGGAGAAGTAGAAGACGAGGCTGGACGGTGAGAGCCTGCAGTGTGGCTTTGTGTGTTCCGTTGCTCCCACTGGGCTCGGTGATGGCTGCTCATGTGCCTTCTTAAGGCGGTCGTCCCTAGGTGAGTATTGGGCTTACCGCGACTAACGCGTTGACTGCAAAGATTGCAGATGGCAACGCTATTGTCAGCAGCGGACACGTTAAAAAAAGCCCACACTGCGGAGCCATGTGCCGGTGTCCTGGGAGCGCCAGATGTGACCGTACATGGTCGATGACTCGCTCCTGATACATTTGCAGTCTGCTTTGTCCCTGCTGTGCAATGTAAGTCATTGCTGCTTCTCCTCCCTATCTGCTGGTCCATATCTCCCTCTGAACTCCCCTCCTCTTCCTCTCTTGTGGGCACCCACGTGACATCACTAGACACGTCATCATCAACGTCACCTTCCCCACCGCTATAAGTAGAGATCTCGGAGTAGGCAGCAACACCGGGGACCAACCTCCTCCTTGGGCTGATCTGGGTACTGGCGTCAGACTGCTGAGTAGCGCTTGTTGCTACCTCCTCTTCCTGATCCAATACCAAGAGTGGCTGCGCATCAGAAATGTCCTCTTGATATGGATCGGAAAATAATTCCAGTGACTCAAGCGGAAGGTATGTGGTGGTGGTGGTGGTGGTCGTGTTGTTGGTGGTAGTGTCTTTGGGGGTGCACATAGCAGAGAGTGAAGAAGAGGGTGCAGATCGAGAGGATGAGGAGGGTGCAGAAGAGTAAGGCTGAGCGAGCCACTCAACCAAGTCTGGTGCATCCTTTAAAGTAATTGAACGCACCTTCTGCAACTTCCCACTTTGGCTCAAGCCTGTTGCTCCTGCCCTACCCCTACCACCCCTGCGGAAGGGCCTGCCTCTTCCTCTGCATGTCATTTTTTAAATGACCCTGTGACAAAACTCTTAGTCCCTATACCGCTGAAGGACTGCTGCAGTATAGGTGAGCGGTCAGCAGTGGTGCACGTCAACCCTATCTATTGTGGACCTATAGCGGTCCTTACAGAACAGCAGACTGTACCGCACTCAAGCCTATGTACCGTAGCACCCTATACCAAGTTACCAGTCCTTATAAGAACTTTTGTGGAACAAGCAGGTTGTGTGTTAGTGATTAGCAGACTGTACGTCAGTCCCTATACCGCTGAAGGACTGCTGCAGTATAGGGCAGCGGTCAGCAGTGGTGCACGTCAACCCTATCTATTGTGGACCGATAGCGGTCCTTACAGAACAGCAGACTGTACCGCACTCAAGCCTATGTACCGTAGCACCCTATACCAAGTTACCAGTCCTTATAAGAACTTTTGTGGAACAAGCAGGTTGTGTGTTAGTGATTAGCAGACTGTACGTCAGTCCCTATACCGCTGAAGGACTGCTGCAGTATAGGTGAGCGGTCAGCAGTGGTGCACGTCAACCCTATCTATTGTGGACCGATAGCGGTCCTTACAGAACAGCAGACTGTACCGCACTCAAGCCTATGTACCGTAGCACCCTATACCAAGTTACCAGTCCTTATAAGAACTTTTGTGGAACAAGCAGGTTGTGTGTTAGTGATTAGCAGACTGTACGTCAGTCCCTATACCGCTGAAGGACTGCTGCAGTATAGGTGAGCGGTCAGCAGTGGTGCACGTCAACCCTATCTATTGTGGACCGATAGCGGTCCTTACAGAACAGCAGACTGTACCGCACTCAAGCCTATGTACCGTAGCACCCTATACCAAGTTACCAGTCCTTATAAGAACTTTTGTGGAACAAGCAGGTTGTGTGTTAGTGATTAGCAGACTGTACGTCAGTCCCTATACCGCTGAAGGACTGCTGCAGTATAGGTGAGCGGTCAGCAGTGGTGCACGTCAACCCTATCTATTGTGGACCTATAGCGGTCCTTACAGAACAGCAGACTGTACCGCACTCAAGCCTATGTACCGTAGCACCCTATACCAAGTTACCAGTCCTTATAAGAACTTTTGTGGACCAAGCAGGTTGTGTGTTAGTGTTTAGCAGACTGTACGTCAGTCCCTATACCGCTGAAGGACTGCTGCAGTATAGGGCAGCGGTCAGCAGTGGTGCACGTCAACCCTATCTATTGTGGACCGATAGCGGTCCTTACAGAACAGCAGACTGTACCGCACTCAAGCCTATGTACCGTAGCACCCTATACCAAGTTACCAGTCCTTATAAGAACTTTTGTGGAACAAGCAGGTTGTGTGTTAGTGATTAGCAGACTGTACGTCAGTCCCTATACCGCTGAAGGACTGCTGCAGTATAGGGCAGCGGTCAGCAGTGGTGCACGTCAACCCTATCTATTGTGGACCGATAGCGGTCCTTACAGAACAGCAGACTGTACCGCACTCAAGCCTATGTACCGTAGCACCCTATACCAAGTTACCAGTCCTTATAAGAACTTTTGTGGAACAAGCAGGTTGTGTGTTAGTGATTAGCAGACTGTACGTCAGTCCCTATACCGCTGAAGGACTGCTGCAGTATAGGTGAGCGGTCAGCAGTGGTGCACGTCAACCCTATCTATTGTGGACCTATAGCGGTCCTTACAGAACAGCAGACTGTACCGCACTCAAGCCTATGTACCGTAGCACCCTATACCAAGTTACCAGTCCTTATAAGAACTTTTGTGGACCAAGCAGGTTGTGTATTAGTGTTTGGCAGACTGTACGTCAGTCCCTATACCGCTGAAGGACTGCTGCAGTATAGGGCAGCGGTCAGCAGTGGTGCACGTCAACCCTATCTATTGTGGACCGATAGCGGTCCTTACAGAACAGCAGACTGTACCGCACTCAAGCCTATGTACCGTAGCACCCTATACCAAGTTACCAGTCCTTATAAGAACTTTTGTGGAACAAGCAGGTTGTGTGTTAGTGATTAGCAGACTGTACGTCAGTCCCTATACCGCTGAAGGACTGCTGCAGTATAGGGCAGCGGTCAGCAGTGGTGCACGTCAACCCTATCTATTGTGGACCGATAGCGGTCCTTACAGAACAGCAGACTGTACCGCACTCAAGCCTATGTACCGTAGCACCCTATACCAAGTTACCAGTCCTTATAAGAACTTTTGTGGAACAAGCAGGTTGTGTGTTAGTGATTAGCAGACTGTACGTCAGTCCCTATACCGCTGAAGGACTGCTGCAGTATAGGTGAGCGGTCAGCAGTGGTGCACGTCAACCCTATCTATTGTGGACCTATAGCGGTCCTTACAGAACAGCAGACTGTACCGCACTCAAGCCTATGTACCGTAGCACCCTATACCAAGTTACCAGTCCTTATAAGAACTTTTGTGGACCAAGCAGGTTGTGTATTAGTGTTTAGCAGACTGTACGTCAGTCCCTATACCGCTGAAGGACTGCTGCAGTATAGGGCAGCGGTCAGCAGTGGTGCACGTCAACCCTATCTATTGTGGACCGATAGCGGTCCTTACAGAACAGCAGACTGTACCGCACTCAAGCCTATGTACCGTAGCACCCTATACCAAGTTACCAGTCCTTATAAGAACTTTTGTGGAACAAGCAGGTTGTGTGTTAGTGATTAGCAGACTGTACGTCAGTCCCTATACCGCTGAAGGACTGCTGCAGTATAGGTGAGCGGTCAGCAGTGGTGCACGTCAACCCTATCTATTGTGGACCTATAGCGGTCCTTACAGAACAGCAGACTGTACCGCACTCAAGCCTATGTACCGTAGCACCCTATACCAAGTTACCAGTCCTTATAAGAACTTTTGTGGAACAAGCAGGTTGTGTGTTAGTGATTAGCAGACTGTACGTCAGTCCCTATACCGCTGAAGGACTGCTGCAGTATAGGGCAGCGGTCAGCAGTGGTGCACGTCAACCCTATCTATTGTGGACCGATAGCGGTCCTTACAGAACAGCAGACTGTACCGCACTCAAGCCTATGTACCGTAGCACCCTATACCAAGTTACCAGTCCTTATAAGAACTTTTGTGGAACAAGCAGGTTGTGTGTTAGTGATTAGCAGACTGTACGTCAGTCCCTATACCGCTGAAGGACTGCTGCAGTATAGGTGAGCGGTCAGCAGTGGTGCACGTCAACCCTATCTATTGTGGACCTATAGCGGTCCTTACAGAACAGCAGACTGTACCGCACTCAAGCCTATGTACCGTAGCACCCTATACCAAGTTACCAGTCCTTATAAGAACTTTTGTGGAACAAGCAGGTTGTGTGTTAGTGATTAGCAGACTGTACGTCAGTCCCTATACCGCTGAAGGACTGCTGCAGTATAGGGCAGCGGTCAGCAGTGGTGCACGTCAACCCTATCTATTGTGGACCGATAGCGGTCCTTACAGAACAGCAGACTGTACCGCACTCAAGCCTATGTACCGTAGCACCCTATACCAAGTTACCAGTCCTTATAAGAACTTTTGTGGAACAAGTGAGTTGTGAATGTTTAGCAGACTGCAGCAGAAGGGCAGCAGTCAAGTATAATATCCTTTCTATATTTGGAAGAAAGAATATTATACATGTACAAGCCTATTACTGTACCACTGATACCAGTCCTGAAAAGAACCTTTGTGGAACTAATAATAACAGCAAGTCTTTAAAATTACCCTCACTGCCTGACAACACTGCTTCCTTCCTGTCCCTATACAAATTGGCAAAAAAAGAGAACGATTAGTGGTTACTGGAACAGCTCTTTTGTGGACCTTGATAGTAACAGCTAATGATGATGATGATGATGATGATGATGAAAGACTAATCTGGCTGTCCCTGTAGCATACACCGTCCTTTCCCTTTCTCTAAACTAACAAAAGACACTCAGGCTGCTGCAAGAATCAGCAGCACAGCAAACCTATCAACACCTAACACCTATACCAGTCCTGAAAAGAACTTTTGTGTACCAAATAGCTAGTGGTTTATCTCTCCCTACTCCACACAGGAACCTGTCCCTATCGTAACAGAAGAAAGAATGTAAAATGGCCACCGGATCGGGTGTATTTATAGGTTAGGGGGAATGTACAAGTGTCCATGTGCTGTCATGTCTCAATTGGCTGTCCTGTATCACATGATAAACGTGTCACCAAAGGTTAAAGTTCTTGTATACATTAAACACGTAAGTCCGCCGCGGCGAACGACGGAAAAAGGCGTTCGAACGTGCGGACCGCGAATGTCGGAAATTCGCCGCGAAACGACCGCCGGGCGAACCGTTCGGCCATCACTATTAATGATCCCATTGTATTTTTCCCTCCTGTGGTCACATATTGCACTGCACTGCTTATATATTTTGCATTAGAAAGGTGCGTTGGGTTGCCATTCAGAATGAACGCATTGCACCAATGCATGTAAATTTCGGGGGGCAGAGGTCTGCGTTTCTGCTGTTGAGGTCGTAAAAACAATGCAGAGTCAGTTTTCTGCAAGCCGGAGGGGAGAAGCTGCAGAATTGCAGAGACATGAAGAGGAAGCGGCTCCCTCGTATACAGATTTCCCTGGATGTCCTCTATGATTGGTGTCTGTCCAAACTAGAGAAGAACCGGAACAGAGGAAACAGGCCCCATCAGTGTCCTCATCCGGGGCCACGTCCTCAGCGCCGTCTGTTGTGGAGCAGAGTCCCATGTATCAGTTGGGTTGCTGTCCAAGGCAAGAAGCCAAAGAGAAGCGGCCATGAAGATTGGAAAATATTTCATTTTAAATGATTATTTATAAAAGATGTAAAGTGTGTTCAGCCAATGAACAGAAATGTCACATATTGCACCTAACCTGGCCTTAGACGTGGTGGCTGCATTCCTTTTCTTTTCTTTTTATTTCACCTTGTGATTCTGCCATAAGAACACCTCCTGTTGTAGGGTGACAACGCTCACTTACTGCACTGTATCAAGAGGAGCAGCGTTGTCACCCTACGACAGGGCTACAAAACATCTCCTCCTCTCCTCGTTTCCATAGCCTAGGGAAGCTTTTCTCGGTATTTGAATCTTGAAGGAACCTCTGTAATAATTGTGTCTTGTCTTGTCTGCCCCTTCTGTCCAGATAGAGAAGCACGGATTAAGGAGTGAAAGGACTTAAGGAGTGCTGGGCATGACAGTGTGACTGAGGGACTCACAGGGTTAAGTTGGATAGGTGGAGCCGAGGAAAGTTTGTAGGAAGCAGGCTTAGCGAAGGGGAGGAGCCATATAAAAGGGAGGGGTGGAGCTTAAGGGATCATTCGGATCCCAGCGTGACACAGAGGAGGCAGTTTTTTTCACTGCTTCTCTGTCATGGCCGACCTGGACGGGATCTTCGCGCGGCTGCGACGGGCGGCGGAGGTGCACGGTGCGGATTGGCTGCGGGACCGAGTCGGGGACCTGGCGGACGGCGCTGAGGATGTCGGCGAGGCAGGTGAGGTGCCGCTGCGCGCGCGGAGGTCTCGGCCTCCGGCGCGTTTTTCTCCAGGGCCTACACCTCAGCCACCTCATGACTGTCAGAGCCCGGGGGAGGACCGCTCGGTTCCCCCGGGAAAACGGAAGGTGCCTGGCTCTCCGTGGTCCGGGCGGTCGTTACGCCGCCGACCGGAGGGGGCGGGGCTTCGCAGCCGTATGGCGCTGGCTCCGGGCCGGGACCCGGAAAAGGGGGGGGGGAGCGCGCGGGGGGCTCTGGGTCCTGCCGCCTTGGGGGGGAGAAAAAGGGGAGGGAACCGCGGCCTGGGGTCTCCGGTATGGGGACACGTGCGGTGGGGGGGCAGGGAGTGGCACGGGGGGTCACAGCTCCAGGGAGGGGGCGGGCGGGTTGAAGAGGGCTGCCAAGGTGCCTGGCAGGGCTGGTATCGGACGCCAGCATGCCGGGGCGGTGGGGGCCGCGGACTTTGCGGGCTGCACCGGATCGCGCGGACCAGGAGGATCGCTATTCGCACAGGGGGATGGCGGCGTCCCCGGCGTGCACCGGGGAGGACGGGTCTGAGAGCGAGATGTCCCAGGAAGAGGAATTGTCCAATGCAGCTCCTGGAGCAGTGCAAGTCGGAGGGGCCCCGGTTGGGCCAGGTAAGTCGTCTGATTCTGCGTTGCTGACGGAAGCCTTGCGGGGTGGAACAAGGGGGTTCGGGGGCCCCGGTATCGCAGGACGAAAAAGGGGGGGGGTTTCCGAAGGTCAGTCGGCGGGGGCGGGGCACGTTGCCTCGGGGGGGCCCTCGGGACAGCTGCGGGAGCTTTTGAAGGGGCTGCAGGCCCTGGTGGGTAGGTTTGCGGGGGGTTCGGGGCGCCGCAAGTGGGTCCCTGGATGGCTCCGGGGGCGGGGGCCGGGGGGTCCGGGGGCGCGCCAGTGGTGGACACCCCGACCGCTGTGGCTCCTGGGGGAGTGGACGTGGGGCCTCGGGACTCGGGGGTTCCCCCGGTGGCCGCGGAACCTGGGGCGCGGGCCGATGTGGTTAGGATCGCGGATGCTGCCCGGTGCGAAGTCTATGTTTGCTTCGAGGGCCCGTTGGGGGCGCACCTGAAGCAGGAGGTGCGGGATAAGATTGGCAAGGGTGAGTATGTGGAGATTTTCTCTTTGCTCCCCCTCGAGAAGTTCAACTTGGATAGGGTCAAGCCGGACAGTTCTAAGAAGGACGACGAGGAGAAGCGTAGGTATCGGCTGATCCCGCACACTTTTTCAAATTGGCTTCAGGCTTTCGCTATCTTGGCTAGCGTGATAGGGGAGAAGAACCCCGAGCATTGCTCGGCGTTGTTCTGTTATATGGACGCGATTGGAGAGGCTTATCGGGTGTATGGGGGGGTGGCATGGCTGCGCTATGACGAACAGTTTAGGCAGTGCAAAGCGGTGCGGTCGGAACTGCGCTGGGACCACAAGGACATAAGCCTCTGGATGAGGCTTATGTCTCCGGCGCGGACACCTACTCTGTTTCTTCAGTGGGGGGCCGGGAGTGTGTCGTCCTCAGGGCTGCCTGCTGGAAAGAAGTGGGGAGTGTGCTGGCCCTTTAATGAAGGGGCTTGTAAATTCGGGGGCGCGTGCCGATTTAAGCACGAGTGCTCCGGCTGCGGCGGCAGCCACGCCCTGTCCCGCTGTTTCAAAAAGGGAAAGCGTGCCGGCGATACTGCACACAAAAGGGATGATGCCGGTGACCCTGGAAAGGATGCTTCCTTTCCTAAGTAAGTATCCGGATGGTGAGGCGGCGCGGGGGTTTTCGGGACGGTTTCAGGATTCCTTGTTCATTGGCGGGGGTGCCGCCGGTGGCTCGGAACTTGCGATCGGCTTTGGATCACCCGGGGGTGGTCGACGAAAAACTGGGCAAGGAGGTGGCGTTGGGCCGGATGGGGGGGCCTTTCGAAGTGCAACCGTGGGGAGACCTGGTGGTGTCCCCGCTGGGTGTAGTTCCTAAGAAGGAGCCGGGGAAGTTTCGCTTGATTCATCATTTGTCTTTTCCTAAAGGGGGGTCGGTCAATGACTTCATTGACCCTGATGCGTGTACGGTCTCCTACACGTCTTTTGATGCGGCGGTGCGGTGGGTCAGGCGGTATGGACGCGGGGCTCTTATGGCCAAGGCGGATGTGGAATCGGCGTTTCGATTGCTACCGGTCCACCCGGACAGCTTCCGGCTGTTGGGGTGCCATTGGCGGGGCAAGTTCTATGTGGATATGTGCCTGCCCATGGGTTGTTCCATTTCCTGCGCCTATTTTGAGGCGTTTAGCTCGTTTTTGGAGTGGGTGGTGAGAGACGTTTCGGGCCTGGAGTCAGTCATCCACTATTTGGACAACTTTCTGTGCGTGGGCCCGCCTGCCTCCAGTGTGTGTGCGATTCTTCTGTCCACGTTGCAGCACATTGCGGGCAGGTTCGGGGTGCAAGACGGAAGGCCCGGTTACGGAATTGAGTTTTTTGGGGATAGTGATTGATTCGAGGGCAATGGAGTGTCGATTGCCGGAGAATAAATTACTGGATCTGCAAAAAGAATTGGCGGGGATGCAGGGACGGCAGAAGGTTCAGTTGAGGGCCCTGCAGTCTCTTTTAGGCAAGCTGAATTTCGCTTGCCGAATCATCCCTATGGGACGGGTGTTCTGTCGACGGCTGTCGGCGGCCACGGCCGGGGTGACTGGGCCTAACCATTTTGTGCGTTTGCGGAAGGAACACAGGGAAGACTTGCGGGCGTGGCATGACTTCTTGGCCTCTTATAACGGGCGGGCCATGTGGATGTCGGGGCCAGTGAGCAATTTCGATGTGGAGTTGGTCACTGACGCGGCTGGGTCTGCGGGTTATGGGGCATATTTTCGGGGACGGTGGAGTGCTGAACCGTGGCCGCGATCGTGGGAGGTTGTGGGGTTGTTGGGCAATCTGGTTCTGCTCGAACTATTCCCGGTGGTGTTGGCATTGGAACTGTGAGGGGAGGATTTTCGTAATCTGAAGTTGCGCATCAATTGCGACAACATGGGGGTGGTTCAGGTCATCAATCGGCTGTCTGCTTCCTCGCCCCTGGTCATACGGCTGCTGCGGCAGCTGGTGTTTCGGTGCTTGCGGCTCAATGTTTACGTTTATGCAGTGCACATACCTGGGGGTGGAGAATTCCTTGGCTGACTCGCTCTCTCGTTTTCAGTAGGACAAGTTCCGGCAGCTGGCGCCGGGAGCGGAGGAGTCAGGGGCGCCTTGCCCCGGGTGGAAGTGGGAGCTGCCCTTGGAGTCGCCGCAGGTTGGATTCAAAGGTCACTGAGTGAGTCCACGTGGGCGGCCTATTCTAGGGTGTGGGCGGAATGGTTGGCGTTACTGCGGGAGGTTGGCGTGGTTGGTCGGGGCTCCGACCAGCGCTGGTTGGTTCTGTATTGGGTGGCAAGGAACATCGAAATGGGACTGGCGCCTGCGTCGATTGAGCGGAAGTTGGCGGGTTGGCCTTTTTGTTTAAGCTGTGGGGGGAGCCAGACGGGACTAAGGCTTTTTGGGTGCCGCAAACTTTGAAGGGGTATAGGAAGGAACGAAAAGGTTGGGATGCGCGCAGGCCGGTGTCGTTTGATAACTTGGTGGAGATTTGTTCTCAGCTGGTGGACATTTGTTCTTCCGCTTACGAGGCCATCCTGTTCACAGCGGCTTTTTCTTTGGCGTTTTATGGGGCGTTTAGGATTGGGGAGTTGGTGTATCGATCTAAACGGGTTGCTGGGGGGTTGTTGGATCAGGATGTACAGGTGGCTGCTGATCGGGTGAGTATACGGTTGCGGAGGTCCAAGACTGACCAACGGGGCAGGGGAGTGGTGGTTACACTGCTTGCCTTGCCAGGCTCGGCTGTGTGCCCGGTGGAGGCGGTAAGGGCTTTTCGGGCGGTGCGGCCGGCGGGGTCGGGCCCCTTTTTGTTGCATGCGGAGGGCTCTTTTCTCTCTAGGTTTCAATTTGTGGCAGTTTTTCGGCGGTGCCTGCGGGCGGTGGGTTTGGATGACCGGGAATACGCGTCGCACTCCTACCGGATTGGGGCGGCCACTGAGGCTGCCCGATGTGGGCTGGATGAGGCGGTTGTTCGCCGGATCGGACGGTGGGAGTCTAGGAGGTTCCGTTCCTATGTCCGGCCGCAGTTGATCCTGGGGTGAATTGGGGTGCGGCTGAGAGTATTTGCGGTGTGGGGTTGGGAATTACAGGAATTGTGGTGTATTACATTGGTTGGTTGTTATATGTTATGTGTTCTGTTTTTTCATTCCAGATGGAGGTTCCTCACGCTTCGTTTGGATCCTCGGGCATTCGTACGTGTGCTGGGGGGCCAGGAGAGGTGATGCTCGGCCGGCAGGCAGGCAATTGGGAATTCAAAGGCGGGAGGCTAGGTTGATGTGGTTGGGATTCCCGGGCATGCGGTGGGAGCGTGTGATGAGGGAGGTTGAGCGCTTTGCGTTGAGGGACAGGCCCCCGGATGTGTTGGTCATTCACGCCGGGGGCAATGACCTGGGCGTATGGAAGGTGAAGGACATTTTAGCGGATATTAAGGCGGATGTTTTGCGCTTGCGAGTCCCCTTACGGGTACCATTTTGGTATGGTCGGACATGTTGGCCAGAACGGTGTGGCGGTGGGCTAGGTCCTTAGTGAGCATTGAAAAAAACAGGATCAGGGTGAACAAAGTGGTTGGGAGGTTTGTTGTGCAGAACGGCGGCATTGTGGTGAGGCATCGGGAGTTGGAGGTGAACGTTGGTCTTTATCTTAGGAAGGACGGCGTTCACCTCTCTGACGTGGGTATCGACCTTTGGTCGTTGGGTTTACAGGAGGGCATACAGAAGGCTCTTCGGGTGTGGGGTGGCCCTCAAGGATGAGTTAGTCACCCTTTTGGGCTGTGGCGGTGTGATTCTGGTGGTTTCTGACGGTAGACAGTTACTCAGAAGGGATCTGAGGGTGTGGGGGGCTCATCAAACGATCGGCCCCTCTGGGTATTCCTGAACGTTGGATGGAATACGGTTATGTTCACTGGCGGAAGTTGTCTCCGACCGGTCACAGGTGGAGGCCTTTGGGAAAGTTGGTCAGGTGTACCGCAGTGAGTTGGTATTGGCTTAAGTGGGGTCACCGTCAAAGATCACCAGAATGGGAATTTAATGTTATTTAATGTTGTTTATTGTTAATAAAGTTATTTATATTTATATATTTATATAGATTTATATACTTATATATTTTCATATTTATAAGTTATTGCAGTGAGTTTTGAGTTATGTTTAATAAAGGCTGTTGTGGCCAGTTTACTCCAACCTATGGTGTGGTCTCGTTTCTAATAGGGGAAGGTATTGGTGAAAGGATAATAGAAGGGGAACATTCAGACTACACTAGTCAAGGACTGATAACTGCAGTGCAACCCCCTGAGGAAGTCTCATGGACCCTGTGTGAGAAAATCTATCATAGGGGGAGAGGTTCTGTAGTCTTAACATTGTAAACTGGATGGGTTCAATTTCACAATTCCAGAACACGAAATTAGGAACTCGGGTATCTATACAATTTCTAATGTGTGGATCGGTCCCCACAGTCCTTTCTGTAGGGGGAGTCCTACTTCTTGGCATCACCAAGCAGGAGAAGGGTTTCTCCTGATCCTCAGCTGGACATTACTGTCCAGCTTGAGCGCCACCTGTCCTGACCTGTACCTGTCCCATTCTTCTGCCTGAACACCATCTGTCCTGACCTGTACCTGTCTTATTCCTCTGCCTGAGCACCACCTGTCCTGACCTGTACCTGTCCCATTCTTCCGCCTGAACACCACCTGGCCTGATCTGTACTATTCTTCCGCCTGAACACCACCTGTCCTGACCTGTACCTGTCTTATTACTCCATCTGAATACCACCTGTCCTGACCTGTACCTGTCCTATTTCTCTGCCTGAACACCACCTGTCCTGACCTGTACCTGTCTTATTACTCCATCTGAATACCACCTGTCCTGACCTGTACCTGTCCTATTCCTCTGCCTGAGCGCCACCTGTCCTGACCTGTACCTGTCTTATTCTTCCGCCTGAACACCACCTGTCCTGACCTGTCCTATTCCTCTGCCTGAGCACCACCTGTCCTGACCTTTACCTGTCTTATTACTCCACCTGAACACCACCTGTCCTGACCTATACCTGTCCTACTCCTCTGCCTGAGCGCCACCTGTCCTGACCTGTACATGTCTTATTCTTCCCCCTGAACACGACCTGTCCTGACCTGTACTTGTCTTATTACTCCACCTGAGCACCACCTGTCCTGACCTGTCCTATTCCTCTGCCTGAGCACCACCTGTCCTGACCTTTACCTGTCTTATTACTCCACCTGAGCACCACCTGTCCTGACCTGTACCTGTACCTGTCCTATTCCTCTGCCTGAGCGCCACCTGTCCTGACCTGTACCTGTCTTATTCTTCCCCCTGAACATGACCTGTTCTGACCTGTACTTGTCTTATTACTCCACCTGAGCACCACCTGTCCTGACCTGTCCTATTCCTCTGCCTGAGTACCACCTGTCCTGACCTGTACCTGTCCTATTCCTCTGCCTGAGTACCACCTGTCCTGACCTGTACCTGTCCTATTCCTCTGCCTGAGTACCACCTGTCCTGACCTGTACCTGTCCTATTCCTCTGCCTGAGTACCACCTGTCCTGACCTGTACCTGTCCTATTCCTCTGCCTGTGTACCACCTGTCCTGACCTGTACCTGTCCTATTCCTCTGCCTGAACACCACCTGTCCTGACCTGTACCTGTCCCATTCTTCTGCCTGACCACCACCTGTCTTGATGTCCTAACCTTTACCTGTCTTATTCCTCTACCTGAGTACCACCTGTCCTGACCTGTACCTGTCTTATTCATCCCCCTGAACACCACCTGTCCTGTACCTGCCTTACTTCTCTTCCTGAACACCATCTGCCTGTCCTGTCTGACTACTCTGAATGCAAACTGCCATAACTCTAACTCATCTTACTAATCCGACTAAAGGTCACCTTCCGTGACCTGTACCTGTCTTATGTCTCTGCCTGTCCTGACCTGTACCTGTCCCATTCCTCTGTCTGAACACCACCTGTCCTGACCTGTACCTGTCTTATTCCTCCACCTAAACACCACCTGTCCTGACCTGTACCTGTCCCATTCCTCTACCTGAACACCACCTGTCCTGACCTGTACCTGTCTTACTGCTCTGTCTGAACACCACCTGTCCTGACCTGTACATGTCTTACTGCTCTGCCTGACTACGACCTGTCCTGACCTCTACTTGTTGTACCAGAGTCTGGTAGAGACAGCACCACTGTATGGGCCATCACAGGAGGCACACCCACACAATGACGGTTGGTGACGGAGATGAAAATTGGGCTGTGGAGGTGTCATGTGAAGTCTGACATGTGACGGGTGATGACAGTTAGTAAACAATCATTTCCTATTGGCACAGGAAGATGTGGGTTATCGGCGTACAGTACATTTCCTCCATCGTCTACAAGGAAATGTCTGAGAGAGAGCGATCGGAGAGATACACAATAGAAGATCTTACAATATTATTCAAATAGAGAACAAATTACTCCGCTGCCCGAAGTGACACCATATAACAAAATAAAGGTGAGCCGTCTCTCCGAGCTCCATCCACACAACCAGGCACATAGGCCCAGCAGAGAGGTGTTCTGTATGTCCTTCCATGGTATGTAGGAATCTGTCCGGCCAGTCTTGTGATCCTCACACCTCATCCACAATGTACGGCCTGGAGCGACACCGCCGTTCAATGTTGCAGCTTTGTAGCTTCCTTTGTCATCTTGCTGCTTAAAGAGGATCTCCACCCTTACACCCACCCCCCCTCCCCCCCACCGCCAACAAAAAAAATGAAAAAATAATTTATTACAGGCGCAGTGACGCCATGGGGATCTTTGCCAGGAGTGGCGTCGTTAGGGGCTTTACGGGCTATAGCCCCGAGTCTCTGCAGGGGTCCCCAAGGGGAGGGGAGGCTCTCTGGTGACCCCGATATTAAGGGGGAGGCTCTCTGGGCACCCTGATTTGAAGGGGGAGGCTCTCTGGGCACCCTGATTTGAAGGGGGAGGCTCTCTGGGCACCCTGATTTTAAGGGGGAGGCTCTCTGAGGACCCTGATTTTAAGGAGGAGGCTCTCTGGGCACCCTGATTTTAAGGAGGAGGCTCTCTGGGCACCCTGATTTTAAGGGGAAGGCTCTCTGGGCACCCTGATTTTAAGGGGGAGGCTCTCTGGGCACCCTGATTTTAAGGGGGAGGCTGTCTGGGCACCCTGATTTTAAGGGGGAGGCTCTCTGGGCACCCTGATTTTAAGGAGGAGGCTCTCTGGGCACCCTGATTTTAAGGGGAAGGCTCTCTGGGCACCCTGATTTTAAGGGGGAGGCTCTCTGGGCACCCTGATTTTAAGGAGGAGGCTCTCTGGGCACCCTGATTTTAAGGGGGAGGCTCTCGGGGCACCCTGATTTTAAGAAGGAGGCTCTCTGTGCACCCTGATTTGAAGGGGGAGGCTCTCTGGGCACCCTGATTTGAAGGGGGAGGCTCTCTGGGCACCCTGATTTTAAGTGGGATGCTCTCAGGGGACCCTGTTTTTAAGGGGAAGGCTCTCTGGGCACCCTGATTTGAAGGGGGAGGCTCTCAGGGGACCCTGATTTTAAGGAGGAGGCTCTCTGGGCATGCTGATTGTAAGGGGGAGGCTCTCTGGGCACCTTGATTTTAAGGGGGAGGCTCTCTGGGCACCCTGATTTTAAGGGGGAGGCTCTCTGGGCACCCTGATTTTAAGGGGGAGGCTCTCTGGGCACCCTGATTTTAAGGGGGAGGCTCTCTGGGCACCCTGATTTTAAGGGGGAGGCTCTCTGGGGACCCTAATGTAAGGGGGGCTCTCTGGGGACCCTGATGTAAGGGGGCTCTCTGGGGACCCTGATTTTAAGGGAGAGGCTCTCTGGGGACCCCAATGTAAGGGAGGCTCTCTGGGAAGCCTGATGTAAGTAGGGCGGGCTCTCTGGGGACACTGATGTAAGGGGGGCTCTCTGGGGACCCTGATGTAAGGGAGAGGCTCTCTGGGGACCCTGATGTAAGGGGGGCTCTCTGGGGACCCTGATGTAAGGAAGGACCCTGATGTAAGGGAGGCTCTCTGGGAAGCCTGATGTAAGTGGGGGGCTCTCTGGGGACCCTGATGTAAGGGAGAGGCTCTCTGGGGACCCTGATGTAAGGGGGGGTCTCTCTGGGGATATATACACACACACACACGTATATTGTTGTATACATGTGTATGCCCACCCAAGCGTATGACTTTCTTTACTACGCTGCTATGGGCTCTAGCCCCAGATCTTTTGTAGACCCAGCAATGCCCCCGTTTGCCAGGTCTATGGGATAATTCTATGGGATGCTCCAGGCTTGATAATCATGCAATAATAGCACGGACAACTTTTTTATTAAATCACGTCTTTCACTGCAATAAATGACCATGCGTTGTGGTGCAAATGAGTGGCACCTTCGTTGGCTTTTTCAGCGGTGTTCAATTAACCCCCTTTGGGACCACTCACCTTCATTGTACTGCATACGGGGCAGCCCCTACAGGCACAGCGACATATCTGTATGCCACCGCCTTCCTCTGGGTTCCAGGCCCCACCCTCGCCGACTCCTGCTGTGATTGGACACAAGGGGATTTTGCCAGCAGGTCCCGGGCCAATGATTCATGCTGTGTCCAATCACAGCCCAGAGCCCTGTGTTTACAAACAACACAGAGCTCTGTACAGAAGGAACAATCTTTTTTGGTTTCTTCTCCCCTACAAAGCAGGGAGAAAAAAAACAAATACACTTTTGGTAAAAGAAAAAAAGCACAAATTACACACATTAACCCTTTCTAGGCACACACTTAACTCTTTGATTACCCCAAGATATTAACTCCTTCCCAGCCAGTGTCATTAGTACAGTGACAGTGCATAGTATCAGCACTGAGCACTGTACAATGGAACCTTGGTTAAAGCGGAGGTCGACCCTAAAAAAATAATTTAAAAAAATTACATAAAAATGCTCCTAAAAATCTGAAAAAAAAAAACAAAAAAACATTTTTACATATCAGAAATGGCTGTTGCTAGGCAGATCGTCCTAAACTGCCACTTCCTACTCCGCGGTGATCTTCATTATTCTCCTCCTCGCGTTGTCTTCTGGGGAATGGGGCAAAGTGTGTTGTGGGAACGGTGCGTGTCCCACAACACAGCCAGCCATTCACAAATCGCCGCCCGACTGGTGCATGCGCAGTAGGAAACGGGCAGTTAAGCCGCAAGGCCCCACTGCTTGTTTCCCTTAGTTCGAATGGTGGTGCCGGGACCCAATCCGATGGACGGGTCGGTCTCGGGGCGGCCGACATGGCGGGCTCTCTGGACAGGTAAGTGTGCTTATTAAAAGTCAGCAGCTACAGTGTTTGGTCATAATGTTTCGGCTGATAATGGGGTAGTCATAATGTTTTGGCTGGTAATGGGGGGGGGGGGGGTCATAATGTTTTAGCTGATCATGTTGTAGACATAATGTTTTGGCTGATCATGATTTTCTTTTTGTTTTGTTTTTATTATTTATTTTATAATAATTTTTTTAATTTTTTTAATTTTTTTTATTATATATTTTTTAATCATTTTTTAATGTTTTTTAAAAATTATTTTTTATCATTTTTTTTATTTTATTTTTTAATTATTATTTTTTTTTAAGTTATTATTTTTTTTCCATGGGTTGGTCATAATGTTTTGGCTGATAATGGGGGGTCATAATATTTTGGCTGATCATGTTGTAGACATAATGTTTTGGCTGATCATGTTGTAGACATAATGTTTTGGCTGATCATGGGTTGGTCATAATGTTTTGGCTGATAATGGGGGGTCATAATATTTTGGCTGATCATGTTGTAGACATAATGTTTTGGCTGATCATGTTGTAGACATAATGTTTTGGCTGATCATGGGGTGGTCATAATGTTTTGGCTGATAATGGGGTAGTCATAATGTTTTGGCTGATAATGGGGGGGTCATGATGTTTTGGCTGCTCATGATTTTTTTTTTTTATTATATATTTTTTAAATCATTTTTTAATGTTTTTTTTAATTATGTTTTTTTATCATTTTTTTATTTAAATTTTTTTGTGTTTTTTTTTTAATTATAATTTTTTTAAGTTATTATTTTTTTTCCATGGGGTGGTCATAATGTTTTGGCTGATAATGGGGGGGTCATAATGTTTTGGCTGATCATGTTGTAGACATAATGTTTTGGCTGATCATGATTTTCTTTTTGTTTTTTGTTTTTTTATTATTTATTTTATAATAGTTTTTTTTAAATGTCTTTTTATTTTTTTTTATTATATATTTTTTAATCATTTTTTTATGTTTTTTTAATTTTTTTTTATCATTTTTTTTGTATGTTTTTTTTAATCATTTTTTTTTTATTATTCTTTTTTTTTTCCATGGGGTGGTCATAATATTTTGGCTGATCATGTTGCAGACATAATGTTTTGGCTGATCATGGGGGGTTGTCAGCTTTTTGTCACCTCCCACTCTAGTTTTGAACATTTCGCCATTCATTCCTATGGGACCAATTTCTCCGCAAAGATATTTCGTGAACCATTTGGCGAAACATTCCACAAAGTAATAGCGCACCAATTGGGAACGATCCGCACGTTTCGGTATATTACTGTCTATGGAGTGTAAAAGCTGTGTGAGGAGTTAGGGTGGTAAATTTGGCTATAATAATAATAATAATAATAATATATATGTGAGATAACAGTAAGTGGTCTTGCTATGCAAGAACACTTAAATATTTTATTTATAATTGATCTTTGTATAAAATAACTAAATAATTGTGTATGTATTGTTTAAAAAAATTTTGTAAAAAAAAAAATTCCTATGAATTCTCTACTGCTTTTTAGACTGATGCATATAGTCCTGAAGAAGCCATGTAAGAAATTTAGCGAAACATGTCGAGTGGAAGCGTGAAATGTGATATATGTCTTTGTTGAAACCCATTCGTTTTATCAAAATTTATTTTAATGATGTATAATAAATATTCAAATATTTTTTAACATATTTTGTGTTTACTTCCCCCTTTAAAAGCCCCCCAATTTTCTCTATACACAAGCTAATTATTATACACTTATCTGGATTATTTATTTTTTTTTACATTGGCGAGCTCTGTAGTGTAAGTGCGTTTGTTTTTCTGTATATGTGTGCATCGCAGCGCACGGCAATGCACACATACTATGTGATAACATGCATAGGTTTTAATGTGTATTATTATGTGATTAGGAGGGAATCCAATTTAGGGGCCCCCCAGGTGCAGAAAATGGTCCGGGGGCCCCCCTGTGATCTCGGTCTGCTGTTGTAGTTCCCTGCTACAGAATGCAATGTAAAGTCTGGGTATTCCTACATATTGCTCACTATGTGTCAGTGAAATCCAAATCCCATGACATACTGTACTGTGTATTCATTACCGGGGGGAAGTGATTCATGGCAAACGTTACACTTTCAAAAATAAACACTGTGTGACGTCATACATGACATCAGAGGGGCGTCACATTCCCAGTACTCTCACTATGATAGTTACATCGAATGACACAAAGCTGACTGCCATTGTTTCTAAATATAATATCTAATGAGAGAAACATTCACACATTTGTAGATTCTCCCATTGATGCCACATGCAGTGGCGGATGGTGCTCAACATTTTTTGGGGGGGGGGGGTGCAAACAAACTGAAAAATTCTGAAAAAAAACCCCATCAATTGCAGCCTTACTGTGCCCATCCAACGCAGCCGCTGTGCCCATCGATAGCAGCCACTGTGGCATGAAAGGCTGCCTCTGTGCCCATCAAACGCAGCCACCGTGCCATTAAACACAGCCAGTGTGCCCATCAAACGCAGCCGCTGTGCCCATCAAACGCAGCCGCTGTGCCCATCAAACGCAGCCACTTTGCCCATCAAACGCAGCCACTGTGCCCCAATTGTAGCTACTGTGCCCATCAAATGCAGCCACTGTGCCCATCAAACGCAGCCGCTGTGCCCATCAAACGCAGCCACTGTGCCCATCAAACGCAGCCGCTGTGCCCATCAAACGCAGTCGCTGTGCCCATCAAACGCAGCCACTGTGCCCCAATTGTAGCTACTGTGCCCATCAAATGCAGCCACTGTGCCATCAAATGCTGCCACTGGTGCCCAGTCAAATACAGCTACTGTGCCCCATCGAATGCAGCCACTGTGCAGCATCGAATGCAGCCACTGTGCCATCAAACGCTGCCACTGTGCCATCAAACTTAGCCACTGTACCCATCAATTGCAGCCACTGTGCCCATCAAACGCAGCCACTGTGCCACCAAATGCTGCAACTGTGCCCCGTCAAATACAGCTCCTGTGCCCATCTTATGCAGCCACTGTGCCCCATCGAATGCAGGCACTGTGCCCATAAAATGCAGCCACAGTGCCCATCAAATGCAGACACAGTGCCCATCGAATGCAGCCTCACTGTGCCCCATCAAATGCAGCCACTGTGCCCATCAAATGTAGCCGCACTGTGCCCCATCAAATGCAGCCTCACTGTGCCCATCAAATGCAGGCACTGTGCCCATCAAATGTAGCCTCACTGTGCCCCATAAAATGCAGCCACTCTGCCCATCAAATGCAGCCACTGTGCCCATCAAATGTAGCCTCACTGTGCTCATCAAATGCAGCCTCACTGTGCTGTATCAAATGCTCCCATTATGCCATATCAAATGCTGCCAGTGTGCCCCCTGTCGGCCCGCTGGCTGTACTTACCCTGTCTCGGTGGCGGTGGGACAGCTCCTTAATGTCTTCTCCCATCCTCTCTTCCCATCTTCTGCTATGATTGGTGATGGGTAACAGATCCGAGCACCTGATTGGCGGAGAGGTGGTTTAGTGTTAGGAAAGCGAATATTTATTCGCTTTTCTAATACAGCTGAGTGACATGCAAGTGCCCAGCATGGCGCTCGCAGGTCACCTTTTGTGATGCCTATTAGAGCCTACGGCCTATGGCTCCAATCAGGTGCTTAAAAAAAAACTGCTGCCGCTGTAATTCAGGCGCTCGAAAAGGAGCCGGGCACCAGAATAGGGGGTGGCAGCGGTGGCCATAGATTCATGCAATGCATGACCTTCTGTCCTACTGCTCGGCCTGCCTCTGGTGACCTTCTGTCCTACTGCTCAGCCTGCCTCTGGTGACCTTCTGTCCTACTGCTCAGACTGCCTCTGGTGACCTTCTGTCCTACTGCTCGGCCTGCCTCTGGTGACCTTCCGTCCTACTGCTCGGCCTGCCTCTGGTGACCTTCTGTCCTACTGCTCAGCCTGCCTCTGGTGACCTTCTGTCCTACTGCTCAGACTGCCTCTGGTGACCTTCTGTCCTACTGCTCGGCCTGCCTCTGGTGACCTTCCGTCCTACTGCTCGGCCTGCCTCTGGTGACCTTCTGTCCTACTGCTCAGCCTGCCTCTGGTGACCTTCTGTCCTACTGCTCAGCCTGCCTCTGGTGACCTTCTGTCCTACTGCTCAGCCTGCCTCTGGTGACCTTCTGTCCTACTGCTCGGCCTGCCTCTGAGGTGACCTTCTGTCCTACTGCTCAGCCTGCCTCTGGTGACCTTCTGTCCTACTGCTCAGCCTGCCTCTGGTGACCTTCTGTCCTACTGCTCGGCCTGCCTCTGGTGACCTTCTGTCCTACTGCTCAGCCTGCCTCTGGTGACCTTCTGTCCTACTGCTTAGCCTGCCTCTGGTGACCTTCCGTCCTACTGCTCAGCCTGCCTCTGGTGACCTTCTGTCCTACTGCTCAGCCTGCCTCTGGTGACCTTCCGTCCTACTGCTCGGCCTGCCTCTGGTGACCTTCTGTCCTACTGCTCGGCCTGCCTCTGGTGACCTTCCGTCCTACTGCTCGACCTGCCTCTGGTGACCTGCTGTTCTACTGCTTGGCCTGCCTCTGGTGACCTTCTGTCCTACTGCTCGGCCTGCCTCTGGTGACCTTCTGCCCTACTGCTCGGCCTGCCTCTGGTGACCTTCTGTCCTACTGCTCAGCCTGCCTCTGGTGACCTTCTGTCCTACTGCTTGGCCTGCCTCTGGTGACCTTCTGTCCTACTGCTCAGCCTGCCTCTGGTGACCTTCTGTCCTACTGCTCGGCCTGCCTCTGGTGACCTTCCGTCCTACTGCTCGGCCTGCCTCTGGTGACCTTCTGTCCTACTGCTCGGCCTGCCTCTGGTGACCTTCTGTCCTACTGCTCGGCCTGCCTCTGGTGACCTTCTGTCCTACTTCTCGGCCTGCCTCTGGTGACCTTCTGTCCTACTTCTCGGCCTGCCTCTGGTGACCTTCTGTCCTACTGCTCGGCCTGCCTCTGGTGACCTTCTGTCCTACTGCTCGGCCTGCCTCTGTTGACCTTCTGTCCTACTGCTTGGCCTGCCTCTGGTGACCTTCTGTCCTACTTCTTGGCCTGCCTCTGGTGACCTTCTGTCCTACTGCTCAGCCTGCCTCTGGTGACCTTCTGTCCTACTGCTCGGTCTCCCTCTGGTGACCTTCTGTCCTACTGCTCGGCCTGCCTCTGGTGACCTTCTGTCCTACTGCTCGGCCTGCCTCTGGTGACCTTCTGTCCTACTGCTCGGTCTGCCTCTGGTGACCTGCTGTTTGCTGCCCATCCGGACTATGCTGATTCCTGTGCCGCTGCCCAGCTGGACTCTGTTGAGTGGATTGAACTCCCACCTACTGATGTGCCTGAGGCTTCTGAAGTTCCATTGTCATGTGCCTTAAATGGGTTGCCTATTTGGTTAATGATCCCTACTGTTGCCTGTCCTGAGTTCTTTTCGCAGCCAGTTAATCCCATTGGGCCAAGGCACAGGAGGTTCAGATATCCACTCTGAACATGAGAGATGCCTCTGCTTATTTGGCCCCAGTAGTAGAGGTCCTCTGGGAAGGGCAGAGTTCCAAAAGAACCTTGTCCTGATCCAGGTGTTTTCTCTGTGATCCCTGGTGGATTTGGGGACCTGCATTGGGTAACTTATGCGTTGGGTAGACCTGAGTGGCAGGTAAAGTGTGGAACGGTCTCTAGCAACAGAGATGGAGTGGGTACAATTGTGATGGGACACCCTGGCATCAGAGTATCTGTATGAATTGATTTAAGCCTTCAGGTTGCCTCCAGAATCCCAGCGTTGGGACTCATGCTACATTAAAGAATTGCAAGCTGTCAATGTTGTGCTTCCTTAGGGATCTGATCAGCAGGGATCCCAGACAGTTTTTGGACAGTGGGGTAGTCAGTCTCTGGGCCTCGTGGTGTGGCAGGGTACCCAGTCACCCTCCAGACCCCGGTGGTGAGGTACTCAGTCCACCTTCAGGCCCTGGCAGTGGGGTACTCAGTCAGTCTCTGGGTCTCGGTGGCAGCATACCCAGTCAGCCTTCAGACCCTGGCAGGGGGGCATGGTGGAGCGTCTGGAGGCTGCTCCTTAAGGCAGGGAAACTGTCACAACCTGGTTCACCTGCTGGTGAATGATCCCTGCTCTCCTTCATTGATAGATCTGTACACAATGATCCCTGCTCTCCTTCATTGATAGATCTGTACACAATGATCCCTATTCTCCTGCATTGATAGATCTGTACACAATGATCCCTACTCTCCTTCATTGATAGATCTGTACACAATGATCACTACTCTCCTTCATTGATAGATCTGTACACAATGATCCCTGCTCTCCTTCATTGATAGATCTGTACACAATGATCACTACTCTCCTTCATTGATAGATCTGTACACAATGATCCCTACTCTCCTTCATTGATAGATCTGTACACAATGATCCCTGCTCTCCTTCATTGATAGATCTGTACACAATGATCCCTACTATCCTTCATTGATAGATCTGTACACAATGATCTCTACGCCCCTTCATAAATAGATCTGTACACAATGATCCCTACTCTCCTTCATTGATAGATCTGTACACAATGATCCCTACTCTCCTTCATTGATAGATCTGTACACAATGATCCCTACTCTCCTTCATTGATAGATCTGTACACAATGATCCCTACTCTCCTTCATTGATATCTGTACACAAGGATCCCTGCTCTCCTTCATTGATAGATCTGTACACAATGATCCCTACTCTCCTTCATTGATATCTGTACACAAGGATCCCTACTCTCCTTCATTGATAGATCTGTACACAATGATCTCTGCCCCCTTCATTGATAGATCTGTACACAATGATCCCTGCTCTCCTTCATTGATAGATCTGTACACAATGATCCCTGCTCTCCTTCATTGATAGATCTGTACACAATGATCCCTACTCTCCTTCATTGATAGATCTGTACACAATGATCCCTACTCTCCTTCATTGATAGATCTGTACACAATGATCCCTGCTCTCCTTCATTGATAGATCTGTACACAATGATCCCTACTATCCTTCATTGATAGATCTGTACACAATGATCTCTACGCCCCTTCATAAATAGATCTGTACACAATGATCCCTACTCTCCTTCATTGATAGATCTGTACACAATGATCCCTACTCTCCTTCATTGATAGATCTGTACACAATGATCCCTGCTCTCCTTCATTGATAGATCTGTACACAATGATCCCTACTCTCCTTCATTGATAGATCTGTACACAATGATCCCTACTCTCCTTCATTGATATCTGTACACAAGGATCCCTGCTCTCCTTCATTGATAGATCTGTACACAATGATCCCTACTATCCTTCATTGATAGATCTGTACACAATGATCTCTGCCCCCTTCATTTATAGATCTGTACACAATGATCCCTACTCTCCTTCATTGATAGATCTGTACACAATGATCCCTGCTCTCCTTCATTGATGGATCTGTACACAATGATCCCTGCTCTCCTTCATTGATGGATCTGTACACACTGATCTCTACTCCCCTTCATAAATAGATCTGTACACAATGATCCCTACTCTCCTTCATTGATAGATCTGTACACAATGATCCCTACTCTCCTTCATTGATGGATCTATACACAATGATCCCTACTCTCCTTCATTGATAGATCTGTACACAATGTAAGACTAAAATGAATGTGGTCTATACGTATTCTTCAATAATTCTCTTTACATATATTGCTATGAAATCCTTCCGGCCTTCACACTGATAATATCTGGTTTCCGGTTACTTTCGGGTTTATTATTATTTACACAATTTTGCATGTGTGCCATTAATCACAGTGCGTGTGAGAGGACTCTGAATGACACCTCCTTACTGCAAAGTCAATATTTCCTGTCTTGTTTCCTGCTGAGAAGTTTCCTGCAGATTCTTGAAGTGAGCCCAGAGCCCCGGCTCCGAGCCGTGACATCTGGATGCAGGCATTGTGCAATATAAAAGTCCAGCGAGTGATAATAGAAGCCTTCATTGAGGGAGAGCGAGCCGCCGTCTGCGAAGGACGAAACAGAAGATGGGGAGTTACTTCCAGATCTGCATCTTGTTCCAGGCAATGACAGTCCTGTATTCTGCATCCATCTACCACCCATTGAGGAGACCCCCCAACTCCCAATTACTGGAAGATTCTATAAAACTCTTCAACGAAGGACTCAATAATTCAAGTTTTCTCTACAAGCTTCTCCAGGTGGACTCACACAGCCAGGTATGTAGTAAGGCTGCTCTTTGTCTTTGTCTCCAGTGGTGAAGAACGCATCTTCTAGTAGAGCAGGAAATGCCCAAACTCATTGATGTCTGTGGTTTTCTGTCCTGGTGGCCCCAGCAGGCATGTACTGGCCATTGGGACTACCGGGAGTTTCCCGGTGGGCCGATGGCTCAGTGGGCCACTCTGATGTAAGGGGGCTGGTGATGGGACACTCTGATGTAAGGGGGCTGGTAATGGGACACTCTGATGTAAGGGGGTGCTGATGGGACACTCTGATGTAAGGGGGCTGGTGATGGGACACTCTGATGTAAGGGGGCTGCTCATGGGACACTCTGATGTAAGGGGGCTGGTGATGGGACACTCTGATGTAAGGGGGCTGGTAATGGGACACTCTGATGTAAGGGGGTGCTGATGGGACACTCTGTTGTAAGGGGGCTGGTGATGGGACACTCTGATGTAAGGGGGCTGCTCATGGGACACTCTGATGTAAGGGGGCTGCTCATGGCACACTCTGTTATAAGGGGGCTGGTGATGGGACACTCTGTTGTAAGGGGGCTGGTGATGGGACACTCTGATGTAAGGGGGCTGGTGATGGGACACTCTGTTGTAAGGGGGCTGCTCATGGGACACTCTGATGTAAGGGGGCTGGTGATGGGACACTCTGATGTAAGGGGGCTGGTGATGGGACACTGATGTAAGGGGGCTGGTGATGGGACACTCTGATGTAAGGGGGCTGGTGATGGGACACTCTGATGTAAGGGGGCTGGTGATGGGACACTCTGATGTAAGGGGGCTGGTGATGGGACACTCTGATGTAAGGGGGCTGGTAATGGGACCCTCTGATGTAAGGGGGTGCTGATGGGACACTCTGATGTAAGGGGGCTGGTAATGGGACCCTCTGATGTAAGGGGTGCTGATGGGACACTCT
The DNA here is from genome assembly GCF_037356315.1 of Lithobates pipiens. Taxonomy (NCBI): domain Eukaryota; kingdom Metazoa; phylum Chordata; class Amphibia; order Anura; family Ranidae; genus Lithobates; species Lithobates pipiens. The sequence goes on along the minus strand of NW_027507764.1, from coordinate 589,586,102 downwards.
GTTGTAAGGGGGCTGGTGATGGGACACTCTGATGTAAGGATGCTGGTGATGGGACACTCTGATGTAAGGGGGCTGGTGATGGGACACTCTGATGTAAGGGGGCTGGTGATGGGACACTCTGATGTAAGGGGGCTGGTGATGGGACACTGATGTAAGGGGGCTGGTGATGGGACACTCTGATGTAAGGGGGCTGGTGATGGGACACTCTGATGTAAGGGGGCTGGTAATGGGACCCTCTGATGTAAGGGGTGCTGATGGGACACTCTGTTGTAAGGGGGCTGGTGATGGGACACTGATGTAAGGGGACTGGTGATGGGACACTCTGATGTAAGGGGGCTGGTAATGGGACCCTCTGATGTAAGGGGTGCTGATGGGACACTCTGTTGTAAGGGGGCTGGTGATGGGACACTGATGTAAGGGGACTGGTGATGGGACACTCTGATGTAAGGGGTGCTGATGGGACACTCTGATGTAAGGGGGCTGGTAATGGGACCCTCTGATGTAAGGGGTGCTGATGGGACACTCTGATGTAAGTGGGTCGGTCTGGATGAAGTCCAGGGCCAAATTTCTGCCCCAGTCCAGCCCTGGGCCCCAGGTACACTATATGATAAAAATATTTGTGGATAATAAGTACGTACACCTCCTTGAGTTCTAGACCGGGGTGTAGCAGGATGAGGAGTGGAATGGGTGCCTCCAGTGGGTCCAAATACAGTAGACAGGGCCGTCTTTAACATGGACCCGGGGGAAAAAATTTTCTTGGGGCCCCCCTCCCCCATGCAATTTCGCTCTCCACCTTCTCCGAGACATACAATAAATAGCAGCTAGACTCAAAATCAGTTTACTGTATCAGATCGGGCAGCGATTGCGATTGGTTGCCAGAGGTTACAGCATATCATTACTGCTTACTAACTGGTTGCTAGAGGTTACAGCACACATTACAGCTCACTGATTAGTTGCTAGAGGTTACAGCACATGAGTTCTGCTTGTTGATTGGTTGCTAGAGATTACTGTACAGTAATACTGCTCACTGGTTCCTATAGGTTACAGCACATCTTCTCCTCACTGCAGGGGGGGCATGATATAAATGAATGTCACCTTTATTTACATATCAATGCCACCGGCCTCAGCTATTTACATATGAATAAAGGTTATTTACATGTAAACACAGGGTCTGCGGGTGAGTCACCCGTACACAACAATAGGGCAGAGCTGGACAGCATTAGTAGCATGACTTCACACTGAGATATCAGGACACAACACGGGACTAAAACCTCAAGGGATGAGGGAATTTAAACCAGGATAGTTGGCAAGTATGAGGCAGCTGCTTTGGGCCCCACAACAATGACAGGGCCCAAGGCAGCTGCCCCTTTTGCCCTGCCTTAAAGACGGCCCTGACAGTAGAACAGCCTTGCTCAACTTTTTCAACACAGAGGAACCCTTGAAATAGTTCTCCGGTCTCAGGGAACCCCCTGCTAAAAATTAGAAATCTGCAACTCATGATACATTAGTGTGATGGTCATTGTGAAGAATGGTCCTTACACTTGTGGTCATTGGGAAGAATGGTCCTTACACTTGTGGTCATTGGGAAGAATGGTCCTCACACTTGTGGTCATTGGGAAGAATGGTCCTCACACTTGTGGTCATTGGGGAGAATGGTCCTCACACTTGTGGTCATTGGGAAGAATGGTCCTCACACTTGTGGTCATTGGGAAGAATGGTCCTCACACTTGTGGTCATTGGGAAGAATGGTCCTCACACTTGTGGTCATTGGGGAGAATGGTCCTCACACTTGTGGTCATTGGGAAGAATGGTCCTTACACTTGTGGTCATTGGGGAGAATGGTCCTCACACTTGTGGTCATTGGGAAGAATGGTCCTTACACTTGTGGTCAGTGGGAAGAATGGTCCTTACACTTGTGGTCAGTGAGAAGAATGGTCCTCACACTTGTGGTCATTGGGAAGAATGGTCCTCACACTTGTGGTCATTGGGGAGAATGGTCCTCACACTTGTGGTCATTGGGGAGAATGGTCCTCACACTTGTGGTCATTGGGAAGAATGGTCCTCACACTTGTGGTCATTGGGAAGAATGGTCCTCACACTTGTGGTCATTGGGAAGAATGGTCCTTACACTTGTGGTCATTGGGAAGAATTACCTCCTTACAGATAGCTAAAAAGATCAATGGGTGTCGGTGGGAACTTATATCAGAGGCAGAAATTGCCCAATGCTGAAGGAACCCCTAGCAACCACTGGAGGAACCCTAGGGTTCCATGGGACCCTGGTTGCGAATCACTGCAGTAGGATATAAGAAGACAGCCTGGAAGCCGCTTGGTTGCTGGACATGCTTGGCCCAGGTCTGAACAGGAAGCTAGATCACAGGTTGGACACAGGAACTTGGAGGTGCGAGGAGAATAATTTCAGTCAGGGCAAGGAAGGTTAGTAAATGCCAGGCAGCAGAGGTACCAAGTCAAATGCAGATTTAAAGTCAAAGAACAAGAAGAAGAATTATGCTACACATAAAAGGTTTGAAAATACCTCAGTCAGTGAAATACCTCATTATGGACACCAGATGGAGCCGACGATCATACGGAATAAACATATTAGACAAATGACGGGGATTATTTTTATCTTAAAAAAACCCTTCTGCCTTTACAACTCCTTTAAAGTCAATTCACTCCAGAAAACACACATTTATTTATATTTATCACCTAAAAGTATACAATGTGTGATTAGTATAAAATGAGTATAAAATGTATCAGTGTGATGAGTGTACAATGTATCAGTGTGATTTTTTACAAAAAATATGTAGAAGAACACATATTAGCCTAAACTGATTACTAAATTCTTTTTTTTTTTTAGATTTTTTTTGGTTCTTTTTTGGACATGTAGTATAGCAGAAAGTCTTTTTTTTTTTTTTTTTCAAAATTGCCACTCTTCAAATTATTTTATAAATAGATCCCTACAAATTTCAGTGATTGTATTACAATGCTACAGTTTGGAATGAGTGAAAACTCATTCCAAACTGTAACATTGTAATACAATCACTGAAATTTTTAGGGGTCTATTTATAAAATAATTTGAGGTGCGAATGGCTCAGCCTTTACACATCATTAATAATTGTATAACTTCTAAAATAATAAAATAATATATTTAATAATAAATATAATAATAATAATAATAATAATAAATATAATAACAACAATAAATAAATAAAATAAAAAAATAAATAAAAAAATAACTTTGAATTTATCTAATATGTTTATTTCATATGATCATTGGTTCCATCTACTGGCCATAATGAGGCATTTTATTTCTGAAATACCTCAGTCAGTGAAATACCTCATTATGGGCACCAAATGAAGCCGATGATCAGACGGAATAAACATATTAGACAAATGACGGGGATCATTCAGGAGGGCGGTTTGAGAGCTGAGATATTGGCGCAGTGAATTTTAATAAATAGACCGTGTGTCTGGGTATGAAGAAATTATAATATAAAAAAAAAAAATTCTTTTCTTTTCTTTAGGCAGATTCCCATGAAAATAATTCCCTAAGCCTTGTTATTAAAGAGACGATTTGCCCAAAGGCAGCAGAAATCCCGGAGGAATGTCCCTTTAAGGAGGACGGGGTAAGTAAGAGATATCGGACCGGTGATAAATTGCACAATGCAGTAAAAGTCCTGGAAAAAAAATGTACAGTAGTACCTTGGATAACGAGCATAATCCGTTCCAGAAGAATGCTTGTAATCCAAAGAACTCATATATCAAAGCGAGTTTCCCCATAGGAGTCAATGGGAACTCAGATAATTTGTTCCAGTGGCACAGCTAGTGTCTGCAGTACCGCATGTGGCCAGAGGTGGGGGGCACTGGAAAACACTCAGAAACAGCTCTGAGCTGCTCGGAAGCACACAGAGAGGCTACGAGTGTTTCTGAGTATTTCCAAGTGTCTCCGTGCGGCTCCGAGTGTCATCGGCGCCCCTCCCCTGCACCTCTGGCCAAATGCGGTACTGCACACCGCAGAGGCTTCAATCCCGCCCGTCTTGTGAGACCACGCTTGCAAACTGAGTCAGGATTTAAAAAAAAATAATAGCTCGTATGTGGCCATTATGTTTTTTTTACCGTAAAATACTTTAATCATCAACAAAAGCAAAACAAAAAAACACCACTATGGCCACTAGACGGCTCCCTAATTTCAAGAGAATCCACTGAGTCACGCCGGTGACATACCTGAAACTAGGGTCATGCCACACACGATCGGAAATTTTGGTCCGAAAAAGCTCTGATGGTTTTCTCGACGGAATTCAGACGGGATTCCGCTCAAGCCGTCTTGCCTACACACGGTCACACCAAATTCTGACCACCAAGAACGCGGTGACGTACAACACGTACGACGGGACTAGAAAAAGGAAGTTCAATAGCCAGTAGCCAATAGCTTCCATCTCGTATTTGAATCTGAGCAATGCGTGAGTTTTTGCACGTCGGAATTGCGTACACACGATCGGAATTTCCGATAGAAAGTTTTTCCGTCAGTAAAATTGAGAACCTGCTCTCAAATTTTTGCTGGCGGGAATTCGGCCAGCTAAATTCCGATGGAGCGTACACAAACGGTCGCATTTTCCGATGAAAAGATCTCATCGGTCTTTTGCTGGCCAAAATTCCGATCGTGCGTACGCGGCATTACACTTTTTTTTAAGATGCTCCCCAATACTGATACTTTTTTTAAATGTCATGTTACAGTGGCACTAATATGTAGCACTGATAGGCACTGATGAGGCGTGTCAGTAGTTTTTTATTTGTTTTTTATAATTTTTTACAATATATATATATATTTACAATGCTTTCTTTTTCTTTGGAGGGGGGGGGGGGGGGGGTAGTGGATGGTGTCAGTGTTTTTTTAAATGTATTTTTTACTATTTTTACAATTTAACCGTTACATATTTAAACAAATGGTGTGTATCAGCATTTCCTTTCAGTGTGTATGGCGAGGAAAGCCGATAAGGGGCTTTCCTGTGATAGGGGATATTTACACTGATGATAATCATTGCCCTCATTATCAGTGCAGCCCCATCAGTGCCAATCAGTGCCCATCAGTGCAGCCTCATCAGTGCCAGCCAGTGCAGCCTCATAAGTGCCCATCATTGCTGCCTCATCATTGCAGCCTCATCAGTGCCAACCAGTGCAGCCTCATCAGTGCCGCCTATAAATGCCCATTAGTGCAGCCTCACCAGTGGCCATCAGTGAAGGAGGAAAATTACTTATTTGCAAAATTTAATAACATAAAATGTATGGGCTTTTTTTATTTAGAAAAAAATTAAAGTCAGTGCAGCCTCGCCAGTGCCCATCAGTGATGCCTATCAGTGCCGCCTTATCAGTGCAGCCTCGTTAGTGCAGCCTCATCAGTGCAGCCCCCTCAGTGCAGCCTCATCAGTGCCCATCAGTGCTGCTTATCAGCGCCCATCAGTACAGCCCCCTTAGTGCTCATCAGTGCAGCCTCATCAGTGCCCATCAATGCAGCCTAACACTGCCCGCTTATCATTGTAGCCTCATCAATGCACATCAGTTCCCGCTTATCAGTGCCCATCAGTACAGCCTCATCAGCGCCCGTCGGTGCAGCCTTATCAGTGTCCATCAGTGCTGCCCATCAGTGCAGCCACATCAGTGCCCATCAATTCAGCCTATCAGTGCCCATTAGTGTCCCCTTATCAATGCAGCCTCATCAGTGCTGCTGATCAGTGCCCATCAATGCCGCCTCATTAGTGTTGCCTTATCAGTGCCCAGTACCAGCAATATAAAGCTCTATTTGTGTGAAAAAAAATGATAAAAAAGGTAATTCGGGTATAATGTAGCATGACAGCGCAATTGTCATTAAAAAGTGCGACAGCGCTGAAAGCTGAAAATTGGCCTGGGCAGGAAGGGGGTAAAAGTGTCTTTTAGGCACGTGGTTAACAATCCCTTGCCTGGAAAATGGCTTTGTTTACAAACAGAACAGAACAGAGCAGAACAGAGCAGAACAGAACAGAGCAGAACAGAACAGAACAGAACAGAGCAGAACAGAACAGAACAGAGCAGAACATAGCAGAATAGAACAGAACAGAACAGAACAGAGCAGAGCAGAACAGAACAAAACAGAGCAGAACAGAACAGAACAGAACAGAACAGAGCAGAACAGAACAGAACAGAGCAGAACAGAGCAGAATAGAACAGAACAGAACAGAGCAGAACAGTACAGAGCAGAACAGAACAGAACAGAACAGAGCAGAGCAGAACAGAACAGAACAGAGCAGAACAGAACAGAGCAGAACAGAACAGAGCAGAACAGAACAGAGCAGAGCAGAGCAGAACAGAACAGAACAGAACAGAACAGAGCAGAACAGAACAGAACAGAGCAGAGCAGAGCAGAGCAGAACAGAACAGAGCAGAGCAGAGCAGAGCAGAGCAGAGCAGAACAGAACAGAACAGAACAGAACAGAACAGAGCAGAGCAGAGCAGAGCAGAGCAGAGCAGAGCAGAACAGAACAGAACAGAACAGAGCAGAGCAGAGCAGAGCAGAGCAGAACAGAGCAGAGCAGAGCAGAGCAGAACAGAACAGAACAGAGCAGAACAGAACAGAACAGAGCAGAGCAGAGCAGAGCAGAGCAGAACAGAACAGAACAGAACAGAGCAGAACAGAACAGAACAGAGCAGAGCAGAGCAGAGCAGAACAGAACAGAACAGAACAGAACAGAACAGAACAGAGCAGAGCAGAACAGAACAGAACAGAGCAGAACAGAACACAGCCACCTGCAAATTGTCATTTAGCAGCAGTGTTTTTTTTTTCTTTCTAAATGTGACATTTATTAGGGTACATCATACAGGGGGGCTACGTCAGGCACCCCTAAGCATGTTATTTAAAGGAGTTGTATTTTTTTAATGTTCACTGTAAGCCTTATTTTAACAGCCGCTCCCCACCTGATTTTTTATTTTTTGCATTGGTATAGTGCCCAGCCTCCCATGCCCTTTGATAATCCCTAAACTGTGTAAGTGGTTCTTTACTGTCAGAGCAGTAAGGATGCGTTTTAGGTGTGTTTCTTATGCCGCGTATAGACGATCGGACTATCCGGCGGACTTAGTTTGGCGGACCAGAGTCCGCCGGACAATTCGACCCTGATTGGGCTCAGGCGGACTTTTTCTTCCCCAAAGTCCGGCGGACTTTGAAAGAAGACTTGACTCAAAATTGTCAATAGACAATCCGCTCATCTGTGTGCTGGTCCGCTGGACTTTCCAAATGAATGGACTTGCCCACACCCGGTCTAAAGTCCGTGCATTTTGAACGTGACTTCAGGTACGACGGGACTAGAGAAGGAAATCACCGCCTTCATCGGCGGGATTGACACCTTGCGAGCACCGTCGCCTGGTATGGGTTTTAAGGGTAGCCCCTATGCCGAAAAATGGCATGGGGGTCCCCCCAAAGTCCATACCAGACCCTTATCCGAGCACGCAGCCCGGCCGGTCAGGAAAGGGGGTGGGGACAAGCAAGCGCCCCCCCCGAACCATACCAGGCTGGGTGCCCTCAACATGGGGGGGGGTGGGTGCTTTGGGGAAGGGGGGGCCCTGCGGCTGCCCCACCCCAAAGCACCTTGTCCCCATGTTGATGAGGGCCTCTTCCCGACAACCCTGGCCGTTGGTTGTCGGGGTCTGCGGGCGGGGGGCTTATCGGAATCTGGGAGCCCCCTTTAATAAGGGGGCACCCAGATTCCGGCCCCACACCCTATGTGAATGAGTATGGGGTACATCGTACCCCTACCCATTCACCTGGGGGGAAAACGTGGTAATAAATAAAACACAGCACAGGTTTTTAAAGTAGTTTATTAGGCAGCTCCGGGGGTCTTCTTCCGACTTTGGGGGTCTTCTCGCAGAGCTCCTCTGCTATCTTCTGTTCTTTTGCCGCTCTTTTGTTAGCGGAAGAGCCCAGCTTTCTCCTTCTTCTCGTCTGGGGGTCTTCTTCCGGCTTCGGGGGTCTTCTTCCCACTTCTCTGTGCTTTCCGGCCTCTTCTCCCGCTCTTCTGCCGGGCTCCTCCGCTATCTTCTTCCAGCTCTTTTACTAGCGTTGGCGCGTTCTTCTTCTTTCTTTCCTTCATTCTTCTTTTTCTTCTTTCTCTTCTTTCTCTTCTTCTCTTCTTTCGATGTTGACTCAACGCTCTTTCCAGCTGTAATGTCGGGGAAACGTTGTGCAGTGACTCAGAGGGTGCTAGGACTGTGACATCATAAGGGACGGGGTCACCATGTGAAGTGTCCCCGGCATTACAGTGAGAGAGAGCATTGTGTCAACATCGGAAGAAGAGAAGAAGGAAGAAGACGGCGGCGGCGACAAATGAGAAGACCGGGTCAACGCTAGTAAAAGAGCTGGAAGAAGATAGCGGAGGAGCCCGGCAGAAGAACCGAAGAGCGGGAGACGAGGCTGGAAAGTGCGGAGAAGTTGGAAGAAGACCCCTGAAGTTGGAAGAAGACCCCCGAAGTCGGAAGAAGACCCCCGGACGCCGACGAAGGAGAAAGCCGACCTCCTCCGCTAGCAGAAGAGCAGCAAAAGAGCAGAAGATAGTGGAGGAGCCCGGCGAGAAGACCGCCGAAGTCAGAAGAAGACCCCCGGAGCTGCCTAATAAATGACTTTAAAAACCCGTGCTGTGTGTTTTTTTATTACCACTTTTTCCCCCCAGGTGAATGGGTAGGGGTATGATGTACCCCATACTCATTCACATAGGGTGGGGGGCCGGGATCTGGGGGCCCTCTTATTAAAGGGGGCTTCCGGATTCCAATAAGCCCCCCGCCCGCAGACCCCAACAACCAACGGCCAGGCTTGTCAGGAAGAGGCACTTGTCCTCATCAACATGAGGACAAGGTGTTTTGGGGTGGGGGGGCCGCAGGGCCCCCCCTTCCCCAAAGAACCCACCCCCCCATGTTGAGGGCACGCGGCCTGGTGCAGTTCAGGGGGGGGCACTCACTCGTCCCCACCCCCTTTCCTGACCGGTCGGGCTGCGTGCTCGGATAAGGGTCTGGTATGGACTTTGGGGGGACCCCCACGCCTTCACTAGTCCCGTCATACCTGAAGTCATGTTCAAAATGAACAGACTTTAGTCCATATGTGGGCTAGTCCGTTCATATGGAAAGTCCGGCGGACCTCTGCCAAAAGACCGGCAGATTGTGTGCCGGACCTAGTCTGCCGGAAAGGTCCGGTCGTGTGTGGGCAAGTCCGCTCGTTCGGAAAGTCCGGCGGATAGTGGTAAATGGTATTTGATTCTTTCTCAATGTCACCTTTGCTTTAGTACAGGGGTGCCCAACTAGTTTGCCCGGGGGGGGCGGCCACATGGGGCCCGCTGAGCCCTCTGATGTGGCCCGCGACCTCTTGCTCTGGGATGGTGGGTTGGCAAGCTCAGATTGTGGGTTGCCAACCCGCCATCCCAGAGCATCAGTGTTGTGAATGAGGAAGCAAGCGGCTGCGGAGCGGGGCCCTATAAGCCGATGCTTCCTGTATAGCGCCGGCTCCTGTCACAGGCGGAGTGATACCAAATGCGCTCTACCTGGGACAGCGACAGCCGGCGATACCTGAATGGAAGACTGTTATTAACCACTCACCGCCCGCCCACCGTCAAATGACGGTGGGGTGGCGCAGCTCTCGTTCTGGGTGGACATCATCATTTGGTGCAATTTCCCCCCCCCCCCCGGCAGTGTCCAGTCCCCCATCCCCTATGTTTGGCAATTTATTGCCTATTAGCTTTGAAAACTGAGAAAATGGAATCAGCCTCCCATTGACTTCAGTGAGGTTTGCAATAAAGTTGTGTTTTTTTTTTTTTTTTTTTTTTTTGGGCGCATTGGCTGAATCCGGCGAATCAAACCCAAGCATATTGGCTCATCGCCAAGACTTTTTAACTTTGTTGCAGACTTTGAATGAAGTACCATGTGCATTTTATGTATAACCGTCCGCTGAATAATAGTGCCCACAGACCTCATCCGGTGTGTGATTCCTCTCAGGTGATGAAGAACTGCACAGCCGTGTATTCCAGACCCAGGCAGGACCAGGCTGAGCTCAGCTGTCAGACGCTGGACCCTCCGGTAAGTGTTCCCTCCTCTTCCTCCCGTGTCTTATCAGCATACTTCATTGGAGGTTCAAAGGTGTTTATTTTAAAAAAAATTGCCGTATGAAAGTACCTAAAGATTCGCACAGCCGTCACCAAAATTCTCTGTACTCTGTCTAATGTGTGTAATTCCTATGATCATCAGCCCCATCTAGTGGCCATAATGCTGCATTTTCCTAACTCCTATACTTAGAGAGAAAAAAAATTGCATTTTGGCCACTAGATGGAGCTGACAATCATGGGAGTTAGAGATATTGGACGGATTAAAGAGATTGTTTGTGTAAGCTGTTCAAATGCTCAGCAAGTTTTTATTTAGTTACATCTATCTAGATCTATCTATCTATCTATCTAGATCTATCTATCTATCTAGATCTATCTATCTATCTATCTATCTATCTATCTATCTATCTAGAGCTATCTAGATCTATCTATCTATCTATCTAGATCTATCTATCTATCTATCTATCTATCTATCTCTCTCTCTCTCTCTATCTATCTATCTATCTATCTAGATCTACCTATCTGTCTACCTACCTATCTACCTACCTACCTACCTATCTATCTAGATCGATCTATCTACAGTGGTGTGAAAAAGTGTTTGCCCCCTTCCTCATTTCCTGTTCCTTTGCATGTTTGTCACACTTAAGTGTTTCGGAACATCAAACCAATTTAAACAATAGTCAAGGACAACACAAGTAAACACAAAATGCAATTTGTAAATGAAGGTGTTTATTATTAAAGGTGAAAAAAAATCCAAACCATCATGGCCCTGTGTGAAAAAGTGATTGCCCCCTAAACCTAATAACTGGTTGGGCCACCCTTAGCAGCAACAACTGCAACCAAGCGTTTGCGATAACGTGCAATGAGGCTTTTACAGCGTCCTGGAGGAATTTTGGCCCACTCATCTTTGCAGAATTGTCCTAATTCAGTTACATTAGAGGGTTTTCGAGCATGAACGGCCTTTTTAAGGTCATACCACAACATCTCAATAGGATTCAGGTCAGGACTTTGGCTAGGCCACTCCAAAGTCTTCATTTTGTTTTTCTTCAGCCATTCGGTGGTGGACTTGCTGGTGTGTTTAGGATTATTGTCCTGCTGCAGAACCCAAGTTCGTTTCAGCTTGAGTACACGAACAGATGGTCGGACATTCTCCTTCAGGATCTCTTGGTAGACAGCAGAATTCATAGTTCCTTTTATCACGGCAAGTCTTCCAGGTCCTGAAGCAGCAAAACAGCCCCAGACCATCACACTACCACCACCATATTTTACTGTTGGTATAATGTTCTTTTTATGAAATGCAGTGTTCCTTCTACGCCAGATATACTTGGACACACACCTTCCAAAGAGTTCCACTTTTGTCTCATCGCTCCACAGAATGTTGTCCCAAAAGTCTTGGGGATCATCAAGATGTGTTGTGGAGAAATTGAGACGAGCTTTGATGTTCTTTTTGCTCAGCAGTGGTTTTTCTCCTTGGAACTCTGCCATGCAGGCCATTTTTGCCCAGTCTTTTCCTGATGGTGGAGGCATGAACGCTGACCTTAACTGAGGCAAGTGAGGCCTGCAGTTCCTTGGACGTTGTTGTGGGGTCTTTCGTGACCTCTTGGATGAGTCGTCGCTGCGCTCTTGGGGTAATTTTGGGTGGCCGGCCACTCCTGGGAAGGTTCACCACTGTTCCATGTCTTCGCCATTTGTGGATAATGGCTCTCACTGTGGTTCGCTGGATTCCCAAAGCTTTGGAAATGGCTTTATAACCCTTTCCAGACTGATAGATCTCAATTACTTTCTTTCTCAATTGTTCCTGAATTTCTTTGGGTCTCGGCATGATGTGTAGCTTTTAAGGATCTTCTGGTGGACCTTACTGTGTCAAGCAGCTCCTATTTAAGTGATGCCTTGATTGTGAACAGATGTGGCAATAATCAGGCCTGGGTGTGGCTAGAGAAATTGAACTCAGGTGTGGACAACCACAGTTATAGTATGTTTTAACAAGGGGGCAATCACTTTTTCACACAGGGCCATGATGGTTTGGATTTTTTTTCACCTTTAATAATAAACACCTTCATTTACAAATTGCATTTTGTGTTTACTTGTGTTGTCCTTGACTATTGTTTAAATTGGTTTGATGTTCCGAAACACTTAAGTGTGACAAACATGCAAAGAAACAGGAAATGAGGAAGGGGGCAAACACTTTTTCACACCACTGTATCTATCTAGATCTATCTATCTATCTATCTATCTATCTATCTATCTATCTATCTATTTATCTAGATATTTTTGCTTGTTTTTCTGGGTCCTGTTCCTCTTCAGGAGGCACAACAAGAATTCATAGAAACATCTTTCCAAAGTAAAGGGTATAAATAAAATATAAAGTAAAGGGAATAAAAAGAATATGACAATATAACTATCTTCCAAAATACGAATTTCTAATAGAATAAATTTGAATAGAAAATACTAAAATATAATAAAAAAGAATATAATAGAATTGAAAAAAAAACTATAGAATAGAATGGAACAGAAAGAATATAACCATCTCCCAAAATGTAATTTGAAATGGAATTTGAATCGATTCCCATTTTCCGAATTCGGAAAATTTGAAACGTCTTCGAATACGAATAAATGAAATTAATTTTGAAATCAAATTAAACACATTTTACTAACCTAATTTATGTAAATAACAAAATGAAAAACAAAACACATTTTTTTCATTCTGCACATGTCTAGTTGTCCCCAGGACTGGTGTCCCCATTGGAGGTTTTCCCTCATTTCCTGTTCGGGGGACAACTGTAATATTTTGGGTTTCCGTCACTTTTCTTTATTTCTGTCCTGAATGGTTACATAAACAACACCTCACACAGTAGTACCATATCTGTCATGAAATAAGATGAACATCTCAAATGTAAAAAAAAAACAAAAAATGGAGAAAATAAAAATGACGTGAAAACTCTAAAACCAATTCTGATGTGTATCCCACGGCAAATGTATCTCCGCCACCGTACTGCCACACCAGAAGGATTACCGTAAATATATGACCCTCAGAGGTACAGAGAAGTCATATGGCGCATGAGACAATCACTGGCCCTTGGTAAGTATCTCCAAGCGCCCCCCCCCCCAATAAGATGAAATCCAAATGATATTTTATGAAAATTAAGTCAATGTACTTACATGAAATAAATCCCAATCAGGAATGGCATAGGGACGTGCTGATGTTACGACATTCAGCTCCGCCCTACGTGTTCCGTCTGAGTTGACGTCATTTGCTCCAATTGCAAAGAGCAAATGTACCAGCAGTATTGCTGGGCGAATAGCTATGCATTTTATTTTTTATTTATTTTTTTTACATTTTATATTTTACATTTAAAATTTTTATAAATACACCCCATTGATTTTTTATTTCATCCCCTGAATTTCTAACGCAGCCACAGGCGTCCGGCCTCCCGCCGACCACGTCTGAAGGAGCCGATGGAGAACAATCCAGCCGAAGTCATCACAAGGCCAAATTTATAAATTCCGGCAAAAAGAACGAGACGACTTTCCTGGATATCATCGGCATTATGCCGTGGAGTCACCTGGCAGCCTCGTGCCTCAAGTGCATATTCGACGATCTTCCAAAGTCACACAAATAAAATGTATTTTTATTATATATAATATATATATTAATGCTATCAGAATGTAATTATTTTTTAATAATTATTTTGTACATATTTTTAAGTTGAATCGTATGGATCTCGTGAAAACTATTTTATTGTGTTTTGATTTTGCCTAAAACAATTTATATTTTATTATTATTATTATTATTATTTTCTTGCATGGTGAAATGATTTGTTTACCAAAACAGAACCTGTCATCTAGAAAATAAAGTATAGACTTGGAGGCGATTCAGTTCGCATTGTGCGCTATACAAGTATTACATTCATTCATTCATTCATTCATTCATACAACACCATTTAGGTGACATGCCTCCTCCGTGTCCGGATTATTGTCTACATGACAATCCCATGTAGATAGAATACTTGTATGTACTCTCCAGGCACTTCCTAGGGGCCAGATGGCAACCCTGTGGTGTGATTGGTCGCTGCCATGACTTTCTATGTGGACTGCAATAGATTCTAGCAGAGGAGGTAATGACTAGTCACAGGTTTTACATTGAAGAATAATATTATAAGGTGGGCAGCTGGAGCCAGATATCTAGAGATCGGGAGCATCTGTGCCAGGAGGGTCAGTTCTTCATCCCCCCCCCCCCCCCCCCCACCGCTTTGTCTTCTTTTTATCTCTGAAACCAAAAGGAACCGCAAAGACTTTTCCCTTCCTCACCTTACCCCTTCCCTTTCCTCCAATATCTGCCTTTCCCTTAGCTTTAACTTTTCCTTTCCTTCTTTCCGTGTCTCTCCCTTCCTCACGCCTTCTCTTTCTTTCCTTCTATACCTCTTCCCCTTTCTCTCTTCCCTTTTCTTTCCTCTTTTCTTCATTCCATTGCCTTTCCCTTACCTGCTTATCCTGTTCCTTTTTCTCTATCCCTCCCTTCCCTTTACTTCATACCCTTCCCCATTCCTTCCTCTCTCCTTCCCTTTCCTCCTTTACCTTTCTCTTGCTCCCCCTTTCCTCTCTCCTTCCCCTGTCTCTCTACCTCCCCTCCTCTCCCCTCTCAGGTCTCCTCCCTTCCCTTTCCCCTCTTCTCTTCCCCTCTCTTTTTCTTTTCCCCTTCCTCAATCCTTTTCTTCCCTTTCCTTTTCTTTCCTACCCTTCGCTATCCATTCCTCTCTCCCTCCCCTTCCTCCATTCCCTTTTTCTTGCTTTCCCTTCCTCTGCCCTTCTCATTCCCCCTTCCCCTTCCCCAATCCTTTTCTTGCCTTCCCTCCCTACCCTTCCCCATCCCTTCCTCCCCTTTTCCCCTTCTCTTGCTTCCCCTTTCCTCTGTCCTTTCCCTGTCTCTTCACTTCCCTTTTCTCTCTTCTCTTCCTCTCCCCTTCTCTTTCCCCCTTAGTTTTCCTTTCATCTTCCCTGTCTCTCTCCTTCCCTTCCCTTGCTCTTCCACGTCTTTTC
The DNA here is from genome assembly GCF_037356315.1 of Lithobates pipiens. Classification (NCBI taxonomy): domain Eukaryota; kingdom Metazoa; phylum Chordata; class Amphibia; order Anura; family Ranidae; genus Lithobates; species Lithobates pipiens. Next base: position 589,570,959 of record NW_027507764.1, on the reverse strand, counting down.
CGTCTTACTTTATCACTTGCCTTCCTTTTTCCCTCTTTCCTCTGTTCCTCTTCCTTACCCTTTCTTCTTTTCCCTTCTTTCTTACCCTTTCCTCAGTTCCCTTTCATTCCTTTACCCTTTATTCAGTTTCTCTTCCTTTCCTTTACCATTCCCTCAGTTCTGTTCCTCTCCCTTACCCTTTCTTCAGTTCCCTTCCTTTCTTTTACACTTTCTTCAGTTCCCTTCCTCTCCCTTACCCTTTCTTCTCTTCCCTTCCTTTCCCTTACTCTGTCCGCAGTTCCCTTCCATTCCTTTACCCTTTCCTCAGTTATCTGCTTTTATTGTACCCTTTCTTCAGCTCCCTTCCTTTCCTTTATTCTTTCTTAAGTCCCCTTCCTTTTCTTTACCCTTCCCTCAGTTCCCTTCCCATCCATTACCCTTTCCTCAGTTCCCTTCTTCTCCCCTTCTCTGTCTCTATCCTACCCTTTCCTCCCTTCCCTTTCCTCTCTTTCTCTCCCTTACCCTTTCTTCAGCTCCCTTCCTTTCCTTTACCCTTCCCTCAGTTCCCTTCCTCTCCCTTACCCTTTCCTCAGTTCCCTTCCTCTCCCCTTCCCTGTCTCTCCCCTTCCCTTTCCTCCCTTCCCTTTCCTCTCTTTTATTTGTTTTCCCTTCCAGTCTCCCCCCTTCCCTTTCCTCTCTTTTATTTGTTTTCCCTTCCAGTCTCTCCTCTTCCCTTTCTTCCCTACCCCCCCCCCTCCAGCTCTTCAGTTCCTTCCTCTCCTCTTTCCTATTCCTCCTTCCTAGACTCCTTTCTTCCCTTTCCTCAACTTCTTTAAATAGATACTATAAAGGGCAGTTTTTGGTGTTTTTTCATCTGTTTTTCTCTTATTATTATATTAATTTATTTCAGTTTATGTCTTAAACCGCCATCAGAGTAAACCAGCCAGTCGAGTATAGGATCTGAATCAGTGGCGGCTGGTGAAGTTTTAGGATAGGGGGGCGCAAGACTCCGCCCCTCCACATTTGGCTCCTCCCGCTTCTCATAAGCCACACCCCTTATATAATCCACATCGTATACCAGGCTGCACGTTATACACTGGGCTCTGCACATCATATACCAGGCTGTACATTATACACAGTGCTCTGCACATCATATACCAGGCTGTACATTATACACAGTGCTCTGCACATCATATACCAGGCTGTACATTATACACAGGGATCTGCACATCATATACCAGGCTGTACATTATACATAGGGCTCTATACATCATATACCAGGCTGTACATTATACACAGTGCTCTGCACATCATATACCGGCTGCACATTCTACACCGGGCTCTGCAAATCATATACCAGGCTGCACATTATACACAGGGCTCTGCACATCATATACCAGGCTGTACATTATGCACCAGGCTCTGCACATCATATACCAGGCTGCACATCATATACCAGGCTGCACATTATACACAGGGCTCTGCACATCATATACCAGGCTGCACATTATACACAGAGCTCTGCACGTCATATACCAGGCTGCACATTATACACAGGGCTCTGCACATCATATACCAGGCTGCACATTATACACAGAGCTCTGCACGTCATATACCAGGCTGCACATTATACACAGGGCTCTGCACATCATATACCAGGCTGCACATTATACACTGGGCTCTGCACATCATATACCAGGCTGCACATTATACACAGGGCTCTGCACATCATATACCAGGCTGCACATTATACACAGGGCTCTGCACATCATATACCAGGCTGCACATTATACACAGAGCTCTGCACATCATATACAAGCTGCACATTATACACAGGGCTCTACACATCATATACCAGGCTGCACATTATACACAGAGCTCTGCACGTCATATACCAGGCTGCACATTATACACAGGGCTCTGCACATCATATACCAGGCTGCACATTATACACAGTGCTCTGCACATAATATACCAGGCTGCACATTATACACAGGGCTCTACACATCATATACCAGGCTGCACATTATACACATAGCTCTGCACGTCATATACCAGGCTGCACATTATACACCGGGCTCTGCACATCATATACCAGACTGCACATTATACACAGAGCTCTGCACATCATATACAAGCTGCACATTATACACAGGGCTCTGCACATCATATACCAGGCTGCACATTATACACAGGGCTCTGCACATCATATACCAGGCTGTACATTATACACCGGGCTCTGTACATCATATACCAGGCTGTACATTATTCACCGGGCTCTGCACATCATATACCAGAGTGCACATCATATACCAGGCTGCACATTATACACAGGGCTCTGCACATCATTTACCAGGCTGCACATTATACACAGGGCTCTGCACATCATATACCAGGCTGTACATTATACACTGGGGTCTGCACATCATATACCAGGCTGCACATTATACACAGGGCTCTGCACATCATATACCAGGGTGCACATTATACACAGGGTTCTGCACATCATATACCAGGCTGTACATTATACACTGGGCTCTGTACATCATATACCAGGCTGTACATTATACACCAGGCTCTGCACATCATATACCAGGCTGCACATTATACACCAGGCTTTGCACATCATATACCAGGCTGCACATTATACACTGGGCTCTGTACATCATATACCAGGCTGCACATTATACACCAGGCTTTGCACATCATATACCAGGCTGCACATTATACACAGGGCTCTGCACATCATATACCAGGCTGTACATTATACACAGGGCTTTGCACATCATATACCGGGGAGGGGTGGCCTGTTGTGCTGCTGTCCAACCTTCAAAAAAAATTAATGAATCTAATCAATTTTAGAGAAAGCAGATCACAGGATTGTAGGGCACTGAATTGACATCCCCTCAGGGTGGGGGGTGGGGGGGGGGGGGGTTGGTGCTGCCATCCTACCACCAAAGAAAATGAAGGGTGAGGGTGTTGTGTTGATAAGCAGGGGGGATGCTGCCATCAAACCAAACGAAAAACATTGATGAAGATAAGCGGAAGGTCTGCTTGCTGCCACCTAGTCTGTGTGAGCTTCCACTTACTGATCCGCTTGTCCGTGCCACCGAACATCAATAGTATGAGCTTCCTACTCGAGTGCCGACATCACTTCCGGGAGCACTGCTCAATGAAACTGAACATCGCCCGGCCAGTCCATTGTGCCGGAAGCTGTGGCGCGATCGACCACGCCACAGAGCGAGGTTTTTTGGGCCAAATGAAGCGCCTCGTCTGCAATCTCATGATTGCATCGACGTGACGCTTCCCATTAGAGGCCTTTTTTAGAGGGCAATGACACTTTAATGTATATCATTTTCAACCAATTTAAGCCCCAAACCATCCAGAGCCTCACTAGCAGCTTTAAGCCCTTGTGAAGGCAGTCCTAAACCCCCAGAAGGCGTTGGCTTGTCCTTATGGCTTACATGATAAAATAAACCAGTCAGGGTCCCTTAACATTTGGTCTGGTGCTCCTGGTTTCGGCCTATTCAAGCTTGAAACCATCCAGAGTCTAACCAGCAATTTTAAGCCTTGATGAAGTTAGCTCTAAACCCTCAGAATGTGTTGGATTGTCCTTCTGGCTTTCACAATGAAACAAACCCATCATGGTCCCTTAAAGTTTGGTCTAGTGCTCCTATTATCTATATACTTTGAATTCTAACCCCAAAGGCCTCTTCTAGAGGGTGCCGATACTTTAATGCTTATCATTTTCAACCCATTCAAGTCCAAAACCATCCAGAGTCTCACCAGCAGTTTTAAGCCCTGATAAAGGAAGTGGACCCCCGGAAGGCGTTGGCTTGTACTTCTGGCTTTCATGATAAAATAAACCAATCATGGTCCCTTAACATTTGGTCTGCCGCTCCTGTTTTTTACCCAAAGTACCCCCTAGAGGCCTCTTCTAGAGGGTGCTTAGACTTTAATATTTATCATTTTCAACCTATTCAAGCTTGAAACCATCCAGTGTCTGACCAGCAATTTTAAGCCATGATGAAGGTAGCCCTAAACCCACGGAATGTGTTGGATTGTCCTTCTGGCTTTCACGATGAAACAAACCCATTACGGTCCCTTAAAGTTTGGTCTAGTGCTCCTATTATCTATATACTTTGAATTCCACCCCCAAAGGCCTCTTCTAGAGGGTGCTGATACTTTAATGCTTATCATTTTCAACCCATTCAAGTCCAAAACCATCCAGAGTCTCACCAGCAGTTTTAAGCCCTGATAAAGGAAGTGGACCCCCGGAAGGCGTTGGCTTGTCCTTCTGGCTTTCATGATAAAATAAACCAATCATGGTCCCTTAACATTTGGTCTGGCGCTCCTGTTTTATACCCAAAGTACCCCCTAGAGGCCTCTTCTAGAGGGTGCTTAGACTTTAATATTTATAATTTTCACCCTATTCAAGCTTGAAACCATCCAGTGTCTGACCAGCAATTTTAAGCCATGATGAAGGTAGCTCTAAACCCTCAGAATGTGTTGGATTGTCCTTCTGGCTTTCACGATGAAAAAAACCCATCATGGTCCCTTAAAGTTTGGTCTGGTGCTCCTGCTTTCAGTATACCTTGGATTTGCACTTAGAGTTCCTCCCTAGAGGCCTCTTCGTGTCTGTGATCTGCCAACCAGAGCTCTTATATATTGACTGAGAGATCGAGCTACAATGGGATCCAACACATTCTAAGCCCATCTGCCAGATTTGTATCTGATAAGGTTCTGTGTGTGCCCAGATCACATGATAACATGGGTGGGCCCATAGAACATTTTATAAAGTAGGCGGGGCAGAAGTAATTTGATAAAGTCGGTGGATCTAGAGGTGACAGCAAGGTGACAATTAGGGGGGTATGAAAGAATAGAAAAGAGAATTCCCTCCCTCAGTGGCGTACTAAGTGGGGGGGCGGGGGGGCGTGCCACCCCGGGTGCCACACACTGGGGGGGGGTGTCAGGCCAGGTCCCTCCCCCTCCGCAACTGAAGAGGAGACAGCGCCGTGCCTCGGATTCGCAGCCCACACAGAGAGAGCCCGAGGCACTGGCAGTGGCATTGCAGGGGGGAGGTGCGAGCAGCACCCGAGTGGAGTGACATCTGCCGGCTCAGTGATCCGGGACCCGGCGCAATAATCCCCTTCTCTTTGTGGTCGCATGACTCACGTCACGCCGTTCTGATCAGTCTCGGCAGCGGCTGTCACTCACAGCCGAGCAAGGCGAAGTCGCCTCCCCCTCCTCCATGCACAGCACTGTGTAGACATAAAGGAGGAGGGGGAGGCGGCTTCACTCTGCTCGGCTGTGAGTGACAGCCGCTGCCGAGACTGATCAGAACGGCGTGACGTGAGTCACGCGACCACAGAGAGAAGGGGATTATTGCGCCGGGTCCCGGATCACTGAGCCGACAGATGCCACTCCACTCGGGTGCTTCTCGCACCTCCCCCCTGCAATGCCACTGCCTTGGGCTCGAGGTACATTATGGGTCCTTAGGGGAGTCTGGGCACTGTAGGGGGGTTCTTTACTGTAGGGGGTCTGGGCACTGTAGGGGGGTTCTTTACTGTAGGGGGTCTGTGCACTGTAGGGGGGTTCTTTACTGTAGGGGGTCTTTGCACTGTAGGGGGGTCCTGCACTGTAAGGGGAGTCCTGCACTGTAGGGGGGTCCTGCACTGTAGAAGGGGTCCTGCACTGTAGGGGGTCTGCACTGTAGGAGGGGTCCTGCACTGTAGGAGGGGTCCTGCACTGTAGGGGGAGGGGTCTGTACTGTAGGGGAAGATTCGGCACTGTAGGGGGGTCTGTACTGTAGGTGAGGATTCTGTACTGTAGGGGAGTCTGTACTGTAGGGGGGTCTGCGCTGTAGGGTGGAGGGGTCTGTACTGTAGGAGGGTTTGCACTTTAGGGGAGGATTCGATTCTGTACTGTAGGAGGGTCTGCACTGTAGGGGGGGGTCTGCGCTATAGGGTGGAGGGGTCTGTACTGTAGGAGGGTCTGCACTGTAGGGGAGGATTCTGTACTGTAGGAGGGTCTGCACTGTAGGGGGGGGGTCTGTATGGTAGGGAGGGGGGTCTGCACTGTAGGGGGTCTGTGTAACATGCAGGGGGTCCAGAGCTGTGAGGGGCTGTGTAATGTAAAGGGGTGCAGAGGTGCAGGGTGCTGTGTAATGTAAAGGGGTCCAGAGGTACAAGGGCTGTGTAATGTAAAGGCGTCCAGAGGTTCAGGGTGCTGTGTAATGTAAAGGGGTTCAGAGGTACAAGGGCTGTGTAATGTAAAGGGGTCAGGAGGTTCAGGGTGCTGTGTTATGTAAAGGGGTCCAGAGGTACAAGAGCTGTGTAATGTAAAGGGGTCCAGAGGTGCAGGCTGCTGTGTAATGTAAAGAGGTCCTTAGGCGCAAGGTCCTGTGTAATGTAAAGGGGTCCAGAGGTGCAGTTGTAGGGGGGGTACACAGTATTGAAAAAAAGATATTGAAGGATGCAGAGGTATGCAGGGGACACAGTGGGTGTTTTTACATTTTATGGTGGGGGCGGGGGGGGGGGGGGGTGCCAGATATAGGATCCGCCCCGGGTGCCAAATGCTCTAGGTACGCCCCTGCCCTCCCTATTCTTCAAATTTTTGAGTTGTCAACAGATTTCCCCTCACTTTCTGACCTGGTGACGATGGGCACTGTACAAAATAAAGAGAAGGTGAACCTCCCCAGCGGGGGGCGCAAACAGCAATAAAAACCTTTTCTATGAAGCAATAATAATTCTATCTCTCACCTCTCGGAATGGAAGAATCTGTGCAACGTGTCCCTCCACCTATACTAGCTTACCTTTACTACTAGAGGTTCTCCAAAACAATTTGATGAAATATGGGGCCCCCTTGCACTAATTTGCTCCTCGTTGTTTGACCCACCTGGGTTCCCTGTAGATCGCTGTTTTATTCTGTATACCTTTATGTCGATGTTTCCTGGCTATGTACTCTGTAAGATGGTGTCAGTGTGTAATGACACTATATATCATGTACACTATATTACCAAAAGTATTGAGACACCTGCCTTTACACACGCATGAACTTTAATTACACCCTAGTCTTAGTCCGTAGGGTTCAATATTGAGTTGGCTCCACCCTTTGCAGCTACAACAGCTTCAACTCTTCTGGGAAGGCCGTCCACAAGGTTTAGGAGATGTGTCTATGGGAATGTTTGACCATTCTTCTAGAGCAGGCATCACTAAATGGCGGACCGCGGTCCGGTTCCGGTCCCAGCAGACATATTTCCCCACACCGCAGCCTCGCCAAACAGTTGCCTGTGTGTCCTCTCCCCACCTCCGGCTCGTCTGCCTGCCTTGTGCTCCTATGTTCACAGCATGGCAGGTGCAGCATGCATGGGTCCAGAGCCGGGACAAGGGGTGGGCAGGAGGGCCGGCTGCCCCTGGCGCAATGGTTTTTTGCAGGTGTAGGGGGCACCCTGACCCTAACCCTAAGGGAAAGGGGGGCGCATTTTGGCATCGTTGCCCTGGGCGCTGGACAACCTTGTCCCGGCACTGTCTATCACAAAAAAAAAACAATAAAATACATTTCCGATTTTGGTTGTAACATGACAAAATGTGGGAAAATTCAAGGGGTGTGAATACTTTTTCCTGGCACAGTACCCATAGTTGATTCAGAGAAAGGCCAAATAAAAAGCAATACAGTCTGTGATGGGGTGTCAGTATTTGATGGGGGGCCAGTCTGTGATGGTTGGTCAGTCTGTAATGGGGGCCACTCTGTGATTGGGGGTCAGCCTGCAATGGGGGGGTCAGTCTGTGATGGGGGCCAGTCTGTGATGTGGTGTCAGTCTGTGATGGGGGCCAGTCTGTGATGTGGTGTCAGTCTGTAATGGGGGCCACTCTGTGATTGGGGGTCAGTCTGTGATGGGGGTCAGTCTGTAATGGGGGGGTCAGTCTGTGATTGGGGGTCAGTCTGTAATGGGGGGGGGTCAGTCTGTGATTGGGGGTCAGTCTGTACTGGGGGGTCAGTCTGTGATGTGGTGTCAGTCTGTGATGGGGGTCAGTCTGTGATGGGGGTCAGTCTGTAATGGGGGGTCAGTCTGTGATGGGGGTCAGTCTGTGATGGGGGCCAGTCTGTGATGTGGTGTCAGTCTGTAATGGGGGCCACTCTGTGATTGGGGGTCAGTCTGTAATGGGGGGGTCAGTCTGTGATTGGGGGTCAGTCTGTGATGTGGTGTGAGTCTGTGATGGGTGTCAGTCTGTGATGGGTGTCAGTCTGTGATGGGGGCCAGTCTGTGATGGTGTCAGTCTGTGATGGGGGGTCAGTCTGTATTTGGGGGCCAGTCTGTGATGGGTGTCAGTCTGTAATGGGGAGTCAGTCTGTAATGGGGAGTCAGTCTGTGATGTGGTGTCAGTCTGTGATGGGGGGTCAGTCTGTATTTGGGGGTCAGTCTGTGGTGGGGGTCAGTCTGTGATGGGGTCAGTCTGTGATGGGGGCCAGTCTGTGATTGGGGGTCAGTCTGTGATGGGGGTCAGTCTGTAATGGGGGGTCAGCCTGTGATGGGGGGTCAGCCTGTGATTGGGGGTCAGTCTGTGATGGGTGTCAGTCTGTGATGTGGTGTCAGTCTGTGATGGGGGGTCAGTCTGTATTTGGGGGTCAGTCTGTGGTGGGGGTCAGTCTGTGGTGGGGGTCAGTCTGTGATGGGGTCAGTCTGTGATGGGGGCCAGTCTGTGATTGGGGGTCAGTCTGTGATGGGGGTCAGTCTGTAATGGGGGGTCAGCCTGTGATGGGGGTCAGTCTGTGATGGGGGGTCAGCCTGTGATTGGGGGTCAGTCTGTGATGGGTGTCAGTCTGTGATGGGTGTCAGTCAGTAATGGGGGTCAGCCTGTGATTGGGGGTCAGTCTGTGATGGGTGTCAGTCTGTGATGGGTGTCAGTCTGTAATGGGGGGTCAGTCTGTGATGTGGTGTCAGTCTGTGATGGGGGGTCAGTCTGTATTTGGGGGTTAGTCTGTGATGGGGGTCAGTCTGTGATGGGGGCCAGTCTGTGATGGGGGCCAGTCTGTGATGTGGTGTCAGTCTGTGATGGGGGTCAGTCTGTGATGGGGGCCAGTCTGTGATGGGGGCCAGTCTGTGATGTGGTGTCAGTCTGTGATGGGGGGTCAGTCTGTGATGGGGGCCAGTCTGTGATGTGGTATCAGTCTGTGATGTGGTGTCAGTCTGTGATGGGGGTCTGTCTGTAATGGGGGGTCAGTCTGTGATGGGGGTCAGCCTGCAATGGGGGTCAGCCTGTAATGGGGGGTCAGTCTGTGATGGGGTCAGCCTCTAATGGGGGGTCAGTCTGTGATGGGTGTCAGTCTGTGATGGGGGCCAGTCTGTGATGTGGTATCAGTCTGTGATGTGGTGTCAGTCTGTAATGGGGGTCAATCTGTGATGGGGGTCAATCTGTGATGGGGGTCAGCCTGTAATGGGGGTCAGTCTGTGATGGGGGTCAGTCTGTGATGGGGGTCAGCCTGCAATGGGGGTCAGCCTGTAATGGGGGGTCAGTCTGTGATGGGGTCAGCCTCTAATGGGGGGTCAGTCTGTGATGGGGGCCAGTCTGTGATGTGGTGTCAGTCTGTGATGGGTGTCAGTCTGTGATGGGGGTCAGCCTGTAATGGGGGTCAATCTGTGATGGGGGTCAGCCTGTAATGGGGGTCAGTCTGTGATGGGGGTCAGCCTGTAATGGGGGTCAGCCTGTGATGGGGGTCAGTCTGTGATGGGGGTCAGCCTGTGATGGGGGTCAGTCTGTGATGGGGGTCAGTCTGTGATGGGGGTCAGCCTGTGATGGGGGTCAGTCTGTGATGGGGGTCAGTTTGTGATGGGGTCAGTCTGTATTTGGGGGTCAGTCTGTGATGGGGGTCAGTCTGTGATGGGGGTCAGCCTGTAATGTGGGTCAGTCTGTGATGGGGGTCAGTCTGTGATGGGGGCCAGTCTGTGATGGGGTCAGCCTGTGATGGGGGCCAGTCTGTGATGGGGGTCAGTCTGTGATGGGGGTCAGCCTGTAATGGGGGGCCAGTCTGTGATGGGGGTCAGTCTGTGATGGGGGCCAGTCTGTAATGGGGGTCAGCCTGTAATGGGGGGTCAGTCTGTGATGGGGGACAGCCTGTAATGGGGTGTCAGTCTGTGATGGGTGGCCAGTCTGTGATGGGGGGCCAGTCTGGGATGGGGGGTCAGTCTGTGATGGGGGGCCAGTCTGTGATGGGGGTCAGTCTGTGATGTGGGCCAGTCTGTAATGGGGGGTCAGCCTGTAATGGGGGTCAGTCTGTGATGGGGGTCAGTCTGTGATGGGGGGTCAGTCTGTGATGGGGGTCAGTCTGTAATGGGGGTCAGTCTGTGATGGGGGTCAGTCTGTAATGGGGGATCGAATTATTGGTGTGAACGGTTTCCTGTCCGGTGTTGGCACAGGCCGTGGACTGGTTTGGGTCGGTTCCCTCTTTGCGTCCTGAAAATGTCCCTCCACCTTCCAGCTCATCATCTTTAACTTGTTGACTTATTGAAATCTTCAGTTGTAATTCCTTGTACACCTGCCAGATGGGCACCTGAGAGCCGGGCGCGGTGTTTGCCCTCTCCGTCACTTTCTTCCTTCCTATAAGGAGCGGACGGAGAACTTATTTCCTGAACAGATAATATCCTGAACTCCCTCCGGGCAGGAGGCCGCCATGGACCTGGTTCTGAGGGCGCTGCTTCTTCTCGGAAACCTGGTGGCGCTTGTCGCCATTCCGATCATTCCTTCCACTCGGAATATTAATCAGGCCGTTCCGGGAATCATCGGTGATTACAACGGGGCCTCTGCTGGGAAATACCTCTATAGACTTTTCCAGAGTGGAGACCAAGAGGTAAGTGACACTATTTCTGTTCCTGTGGTAAGTGTCTGTATATACACTATATATATATATATATATATATATATATATATATATATATATATATATATATATATATATATATAGTACATCCAGACTGATCAATTTTTAAATATACCAAAAGTATTGGGACACCTGCCTTTACACGCACATGAACTTTAATGGCATCCCAGTCTTAGTCCGTAGGGTTCAATATTGAGTTGGCTCCGCCCTTTGCAGCTATAACAGCTTCACCTCTTCTGGGAAGGCCGTCCACAAGGTTTAGGAGGGTGTCTATGGGGAGGTTTGACCATTCTTCCAGAAGAGCATTTGTCAGGTCAGGCGCTGATGTTGGACGAGAAGGCCTGGCTCACAGTCTCCGCTCTAATTCATCCCAAAGGTGTTCTATCGGGTAGAGGTCAGGACTCTGTGCAGGCCAGCCAAGTTCCTCCACCCCAAACTCGCTCACCCATGTCTTTATGGAACTTGCTTTTTCCTAGCATAGGATAAAGCAAGCACTGTTGGACTTTGAATGACAATTGCGCGGTCATGCCACACTGTACCCATATGACATATTTATAATTTTCTTAATGCAAATTGAGCTTTCTGTTGGTGGTATTTAATCACTAATGGGGTGTTTTATTTTTTTGCAAAATAAATGGAAAAGACCAAAATTAAAAAAAAAACAAAAAAAAAACTTTATAGTTTGTTATAAAATTTTACAAGCAGGTAATTTTTCTCTTTCACTGATTTGTACTGATAAGGCACTAATAAGCACCAGTGAAGCGGCACTGATAGGTGGCACTGATGAGGTGGCACTGTTGTGCACTGATGAGGTGGCACTGGTGGACATTGATGAGGAGGCACTGATGATGCTGCACTAATAGGTGGCACTGATAGGTGACACTGATGAGGAGGCACTGATGAGGGGGCACTGTTGGGCACTGATGAGGTGGCATTGGTGGGCATTGATGAGGAGGCATTGATGATGCTGCACTGATAGACGGCGCTGATAGGTGACACTGATGAGCAGGCACTGATAGGCACTGATGAGGTGGCACTGATAGGAACTGATGAGGTGGCACTGGTGGGCATTGATGAGGAGGCACTGATGATGCTGCCCTGATAGGCAGTACTGAGGGGCACTGATAGGCGGCACTGATAGGTGACACTGATGAGTAGGCACTGATGAGATGGCACTGATACGAACGGATGAGGGGGCACTGTATGGCACTGATGAGGTGGCATTGGTGGGCATTGATGAGGTGGCACTGGTGGGCATTGATGGGGAGGCACTGATGATGCTGCAATGATAGGCAGTACTGATGGGCACTGATAGACGTGTTGGGCTACATCTGACTGTTTCCGTCGGAATGTCCGACCAACAAAGTTTGAGAGCTGGATATAAAATTTTCCGACAACACGATCCGATTGGACTTCGTCCGATCGTTAGTAGAGAATTCCGATCCGACAAAGTGCCACGTATGCTCAGATCAAATTCCGAGACCAAAGCTATTGGCTACTAGTCTGAACGTAGTCCCGTCGTAACTAAATAACGTCATCACGTTCCGAACGATCGGATTTTCTGACAACTTTGTCCGGCCGTGTGTATGCAACACAAGTTTCGGACAAAATCCGTCGGAAAAAAAATGCGATGGATTTTGCTGTCGGAATGTCGGACCCGTGTGTACAGGGGGCTTAGAGTTGGAGTAGGTCTCCATGGGCATTCGATAATCGAATGAAGATGACAGGGTCTAGATGTCCTTTGTGGAGTGGTTCAAGTTCTGCAGTAGTGGACAGGAGACGGCGAATATCACCGGCTCTAATCCTCTGAAGGCGGGAAGCGTTCTGTATGAGCACGCTCCGTACCCCTCACGTTTTAGCGCTTCCCATTGATTGGGGGGGGTGGGGTAGTTTCCGAGGAATGATCGGACATGAAGTTCCGAACAGTTTTGGAGCAAGTTATCATTGAGCCTCCAGTGTGTGCCCCAATGGGCTCTCAGGGGGGGGGGGGGGGGGGGGGCGTGCCAGGGTCAGGTAGACCGGGGCGTGATCGGAGCAGAGGAGATGGCCTATGGAAGCTTGTAGGGGTGTATCCAGCGGGGATTGTGAGATCAAAAAGTGGTAAAGCCTGTTATAGGAGTTGTGTGCTGCGGAATCGTGGCTGTAACCCCTCTCTGTGGATACTCCAGACATCAACTAAATGTGAGGAGGACGGTGAGGATTTGATGAGTGTCAGTGAGGAGAAGGGAGCAGAGGACTTACCCGAGGATGTATCTGCAGACGGGGAAAGTACGACGTTGAGATCTCCACCGATGATAAAACAGGGGCCTCCAAAGGAGAACAGCCTGGTGAGAACAGAAGAGAGGAACCGAGCCCGATCCACATTATGGATAAATGTAAGTGTTGGCTGCTGTAAAGAGAGAAAATGATTTCATTTCAGTTTAAGAAAGATGAAGCGACCAGCTGCGCCGATAAGAGAGCCTAGGACCCCAGGGTTGAAAGATTCATGGAAAGCGATGGAAACCCCTTTAGATTTGGCATGAGGGTTAGTACTGTGACTGCGGCTGGTGATCAAAATTTTTTGGGGGGCGCAAAGAAACTGAAAAATTCTGAAAACAAAACCCCCAAATGCAGCCACTGTGCCATCAAACGCAGCCACTGTACCATTGAACGCAGCCACTGTACCATTGAACGCAGCCACTGTACCATTGAACGCAGCCACTGTGCCATTGAACGCAGCCACTGTGCCATCAGACGCAGCCACTGTGCCATGAGACGCAGCCACTGTGCCATGAGACGCAGCCACTGTACCATCGAACGCAGCCACTGTACCATTGAACGCAGCCACTGTGCCATTGAACGCAGCCACTGTGCCATTGAACGCAGCCACTGTGCCATCAGACGCAGCCACTGTGCCATGAGACGCAGCCACTGTGCCATCAAACGCAGCCACTGTACCATTGAACGCAGCCACTGTGCCATCAGACGCAGCCACTGTGCCATGAGACGCAGCCACTGTACCATCGAACGCAGCCACTGTACCATCGAACGCAGCCACTGTGCCATCAGACGCAGCCACTGTGCCATGAGACGCAGCCACTGTACCATTGAACGCAGCCACTGTGCCATCAGACGCAGCCACTGTGCCATGAGACGCAGCCACTGTACCATCGAACGCAGCCACTGTACCATCGAACGCAGCCACTGTGCCATGTCAAATGCTCCCAATGTGCCATTGAATGCAGCCACTGTGCCCATCAATTGCAGCCTCACTGTACCATCAAACGCAGCCACTGTGCCATCAAACGCAGCCACTGTGCCCATCAATCGCAGCCACTGTGCCCATCAAATGCAGCCACTGTGCTATCAAAATGCAGCCACTGTGCTATCAAAACGCAGCCACTATGCTATCAAAACGCAACCACTGTGCTCTCAAACGAAGCCACTGTGCCCATCAAACGCAACCACTGTGCTATCAAAACGCAGCCACTGTGCCCATCAAACGCAACTACTGTGCCCATCAAACGCAGCCACTGTGCCCATCAAATGCAGCCACTGTGCCCATCAAATGCAGCCACTGTGCCCATCAAACGCAGCCACTGTGCCATATCAAATGCTCCCAATGTGCCATCAAATGCAGCCACTGTGCCCATCAATTGCAGCCTCATTGCACCATCAAACGCAGCCACTGTGCCCATCAAACGCAGCCAGTATGCTATCAAACGCAGCCACTGTGCCCATCAAACGCAGCCACTGTGCCCATCAAACGCAGCCACTGTGCCCATCAATTGCAGCCACTGTGCCATATCAAATGCTCCCAATGTGCCATCAAATGCAGTCACTGTGCAGCATCGAATGCAGTGACTGTGCCCATCAAATGCAGCCTCGCTGTGCCCCATCAAATGCAGCCTCAGATCGAGCCACTTTGCCAATTGCCAGTATGTAGAACTGATCCCCCTGCAGAACTGCCGGAGGGAGAAAGCTGGCAGCGCCGCAAGGAGATCCACAAGTGTCAGAAGGCAGTTCACTTACAGGGCTGTTGTTTCCTCTCCTCCTGCTGGGTCTCCTTTAGTGAGCAGCAGGCAGCAGAGGCGGTGGAAACCAATTTTGATAATATCTAGACTATTACGCAAGGCAGGTATGGAGCCTGTGTGAAAATGCATTCATTGTAGTAATATAATATTAGAGCGTGTTTTATGAAAGTGGTAAAGGATCTGGCTCCGCCTCTCCGGCACATTACACCACCTGCAATTAAAAGATGCAAAATTAAATCGGGCAAAGAGTCGCCATAGGACATTTAGTAGGGTAGGGGAGGGGATAGAGGGAGAAGGTAGCCAATCCAGGCGTCTCTTTGGTCAGCAGCTCTGTGCAGAGAAAGTGGAATCAGGTTTGGAGGGAGAAAAAGATGAGAGGGACAGAAAAAAAAAAAAGGAAGAAAGCAAAAACAAAACAGAGAGGGAAAAGGAGTGACACAAGTTGAGGAAACCTTAAACATATAAGAACGATTTTGTCTCGATCGCTGTCACTGTCCCCAAGTTAAAAAATTATGGATGGAGACAATGGGGTGAATTCTTAACCCCTTCCCACCGAGCGTACGCAGATCTGTGTACTCGGCTTCCGGGGGTTATACCGGGATGATGCCCACACCTGCAGGCATCATCCGTACCGTTTTTTTCAGCGGCCGATTGGCTATCCAGGCATAACAACCGAAGCGGCTAAAAGCCGCTCGCTCAGCTGTTATACTGGAGGAGCGCCTCCCCCCCCCCCGCCGCCTCCCACCGCTGTTACCGGCGCTCCCGTTCGATCGGGAGCACCGATTGACGCTGCGATGCCTCCGGCTGCTGGGGAGGAACTGGAACGAAGCCGTAATCGGCTTCATTCCAGTCTCCTCATAGTAAACACGGAAGCGACGTCATGACGTCACTTCCCGTTTACTCGGCTGCCAATGGCGCCAGTTTTAAAAAACAATATCCGGTATTCAGAATCGCCGTTCTTGGCGATCTGAATACATTGAAGTGTAAAGGAGGAGTTTGGGGTCTTTTAGACCCCCGATCCCTCCATAAAGAGTACCTGTCACCACCTATTACTGTCACAAGGGATGTTTACATTCCTTGTGACAGCAATAAAAGTGATCAAATTATTATTATTTTTTTTAAACAATTTATTCATTTTCAAATAAATAAAATAAAATAAAAAAAATGTTTTTTTTTAAAGCACCCACCGTCCCCGCGAGCTCGCGAAGCAAAGAAAACGCATACGGAAGTCGCATCCGCGTATGTAAACGGTGTTCAAATCACACATGTGAGGTATCGCCGCGATCGTCAGAGTGAGAGCAATAATTCTAGCACTAGACCTCCTCTGCAACGCTAACCTGGTAACCGTAAAAAAATTTGAAAGCGTCGTCTATTGAGATTTTTAGGTACCGTACTTTGTCGTCAATCCACGAGTGCGTGCGATTATAAAGCGTGACATGTTTGGTATCTATTTACTCGGCGTAACATTATCTTTCACATTATGCAAAAAAATTGGGCTAATTTTACTGTTTCGTTTTTTTTTAATTCATGAAAGTGTCCCTTTTCCCAAAAAGTTGCGCTTAAAACACTGCTGCGCAAATACCGTGTGACATAAAATATTGCAACAATCGCCATTTTATTCTCTAGAGTCTCTGCTAAAAAATATATATATATATAATGTTTGGGGGTTCCAAGTAATTTTCTAGCAAAAAATATGGATTTTAACTTGTAAACACCAAATGCCAAAAATAGGCTTAGTCATGAAAGGGATATTATAGAACCAATGGGGAAAGGGACAAAAAGGTTAGAGCGAGAAAAAAAATGAACGGTAACAAAAAAGGCCACTAGGTGGCTCCAAAGGACTACAGCAGAATACCATATGGTGCTCATAGTGGCACCGGTGTCCTATCATATACAGTCCCCCATTGGATAGTGTCCGCTGTTGCATACACAGATTCCTAAAATAGCCGAGGATGAACGGCGCCTGCGCCGTGAGTCCAGGTTCTATCCCCACCATCCAAGTGGACATAGAGTAGGAATATAAAAGACCCAAGCGCAGCGAGGCTGAGCCCGAAACGTGGCGAGCTAAGCTCGCCCGCGAGGGGCCCTCTAATTTTCCCAACCCTATGTCTACCTAATATAGCCCAGTAACTAAATGTGAAAAAAATGTGCAAATGCTATTATAACTGAAAAAGCATAAACAATACCAGGTGAAAAAAATGTATATATATACGCAAAAGGTTGTATATAATAAGCAACCTAATCATATAGCACGACCTCTAGTGGTACAAGTGCAAAAATACTCTAATGCCCCGTACACACGAGCGGACTTTTCAACATCCAAAGTCCGTCAGACCGAGTCCGTCAGACTATCCGATCGTGTGTGGGCTGCAACGGACTTTAGCTTCGCAAAAGTCTGACGGACTTTAGAAATGAAGCATGCTTCAAATTTTCCCGACGGAACTCCGCCGGACCCGGTCCCCTTTGAAAACTCCGCTCGTGTGTGTGCTACTCCGACGGACTAAAACCGACGCTAGGGCAGCTATTGGCTACTGGCTATGAACTTCCTTATTCGAGTCGGGTCGTACGTCATCACGTTCGAATCCGTCGGAGTTTAGTGTGATCGTGTGTGGCCAAGTCCGTTCGGCCGAAAAGTCTGTCAGAACTCCGACGGAACTCCGGCGGAACTCCTTTGGAAGTCTGTCGGACATAAGTCCTCTCGTGTGTACGGGGCATAAATGATAAAATTAATAACATTCATGAATATTTGAAAAATAAAAATAAAAATAAAAAATATAAAAATAAAAATAAAAATAAAATTAAAAATGAAAAATAAAAAATAATAAAAAATAAAAATATATAATATTAATCAAAAATAATAAAACCAAAAAATAGTCCAAAATATATGTTCAATAGTGCAAATCCAAAAAAATGTTCATCAAGTGACTTTAGTGCTTCCTGTGCAATCTTCACCGTGACTTCCGTGCTCCCCCACCAGGAACCCCACTCACCAAAAGAAAATACCCCTGCAGGGGTTGTTCGCCTTAAGAATCAATCTCCCGATGTCCGGCTCTTTACCTCGTAATTGGTGACTGAACGTATACCAAACGGGAATTCCATATATCCTCATAAGAAAAAAATTTGGAGTCTCCATAGTGTAATCCATAAAAAATGTATTTATTTTCACAAAAATGATATATATATAAAAATAATATATAAAAAACATATAAGAACAGCCATAAAAAACAAAAAACAAAAACAAAAAACAAAAAGATAAAAGTTCTATATATGACCACAACTCTCATATAATGAGAAAAACTGTGGAAACGCAGTCCACCAGAGGGATTAATATATTAGTTCCTCCGAATATTCCGGTATTGCTCCAGAAAGTAGCATATGATTAGACAAAATGAAAGAAAAAACGCTAATTTGCTCTCTGTCCCGGGGAAACCAGAAAAACCCCCTACAAATAGAGACCTCTGAATGGGATAGAGACCATCCCATTGGATAGTGTCCGCTGTTGCATACACAGATTCCTAAAATAGCCGAGGATGAACGGCGCCTGCGCCGTGAGTCCAGGTTCTATCCCCACTATCCAAGTGGACATAGAGTAGGAATATAAAAGACCCGAGCGCAGCGAGGCTGAGCCCGAAACGTGGCGAGGTAAGCTCGCCCGCGAGGGGCCCTCTAATTTTCCCAACCCTATGTCCACTTGGATGGTGGGGCTAACACCTCCACTCACGGCGCAGGCGCCGTTCATCTTCTGAGATTTTCCGAAGCTTCGTCTGCTCCGTACTGCGCATGCGCAGTACGGGGCGGACACTATATGATGGCAGGACACTATCTGCCATCAGCGCCTAGAGGCGATTCAGTTCGCATTGTGTGCTATACAAGTATTTAATTCATTTATTCATTCAGAACACTGGACAAAACAACTTTGGGGGGGGGGGGGTGCGGGGTAAACTCACAGGGCAGGGCAGCCCCCGGGTCCCCGGCACCACGGGGTATCAAACAATATTTAAGACCAATAATCCGACAGTATAAATGTAAAATGTTAAAGCATAGTAATGGTTATGATCAAGTCAGAGGAAACTGCACACATAGTTGCCAATTGTCCCTTTTTTTCCCCGAATTAATTTTGTCCCGGGAAATGTCCCGGGAAATTCGGTTTGTCCCGGAAAATTGAATTTCCCGTTTTTTTTAAGAAGAGCAGAAGTTGGTCTACACCTGTGGCGCTGCCCACTCCCGCTGCTAGTGTGTGTTTGTGTCAGTGTAAAGGGCGGTGGGCGGTGCCACAGTTAAATGTCTGCACGCGGCAACGGCGGCATGTTGGGGGCCAGTCTGTCAATGTGGATGTCGGGGCGGGGGCCAGTGACAGTCATGGTATGTGGATGTCGGGGGCCAGTCTGTGAATGTGGGGGCCAGTCTGTGGATGTCGGGGGCCAGTCTGTGGATGTCGGGGGCCAGTCTGTGGATGTCGGGGGCCAGTCTGTGAATGTGGGGGCCAGTCTGTGAATGTGGGGGCCAGTGGTATGTCGGAGGCCAGTCTGTGAATGTGGGGGCCAGTCTGTGGATGTCGGGGGCCAGTCTGTGGATGTGGGGGCCAGTCTGTGAATGTCGGGGGCCAATCTGTGAATGTCGGGGGCCAGTCTGTGAATGCGGGGGCCAGTCTGTGGATGTGGGGGCCAGTCTGTGGATGTGTGGGCTAGTCTGTGGATGTCGGGGGCCAGTGGTATGTCAGGGGCCAGTCTGTGGATGTGGGGGGGCCAGTCTGTGGATGTTGGGGGGCCAGTCTGTGGATGTCGGGGACCAGTGGTATGTCGGGGGCCAGTCTGTGGATGGGGGGCCAGTCTGTGGATGTCGGGGGCCAGTCTGTGGATGTTGGGGGCCAGTCTGTGGATGTCAGGGGCTAGTCTGTGGATGTTGGGGGCCAGTGGTATGTTGGGGGCCAGTCTGGAGATGTGGGGGCCGGTCTGTGGAGTATGTGGGGGGGCGGTCTGTGGATGTCAGAGGGGCACCAGATGTAAGGAGGGGCTCCGCTGATGAACACAGATGTGAGGAAGGTACCTCTGATGGGGCACCTGATGTAAGGACAGACTCCACAACGTGGCTAGTGACGCGCTCGGGGCTCCCACTGATTCTGCATTATGGTGAGTGGAATGATTTCATTTTATATTACAATGTAATAATAGAGATAATGCGCTTCAATCATCCTGACACCATAACAATCATGGCGCCGGGATGATTGAAGCGCCAACACCAGGTATTTGGAGTATCTTTATCTGCTGATTGTCAAACTCTGGAAAACACATATTGCTATTGTGGTGTAGGATCGGGGGGCTGCTGTCCCTCCTTTCCCTCTCCCTCTCCTTTTCCTCTCCATCCCGCATTCATCTCAGACTGCGCGCGCCGCATTTTCACCTTTTCCTATGCCACACCTATAAATGCATGCCCCGCCCCCTAATTATACCACGACTCCGCCCACTGCCAAAAAAGTGTCCCGAATTTTTTTTTTTTACAATGTTGGCAACTATGTGCACATGGTGAGGAGGAGTATGTAATTAAAGTGAGGGTGGGTATAAGGAAGGAGGTATTGGTGGAAGGTAGCAAATGTGACATGCTCATATACTGTAAAATGTTAGAAAGAAACAGAAAAGACACTGTAGATAAAGTGACATAAATCAGGAACCTATTAGCTAAAGCAACCTGGAAGGAAGGAGTGAAAACAACAAAAATAACAGGTTTCAAAATGAATGTACCTTGAGGAAGCATGCAAAGTCAAAAAAAAAAACACAGAGGAGCAGGGTTGGTAACATGTAGGGAAGGCATGCTGGCCGCTCCTTGGCAGGAACCAGGTGGCTGAAGAGCGCTGGGCACTGTGGGCAGGCTCTGAGGATCGGAGCTCCGTATCGCTGGGTCAGCAGATGGAGGCGTAGCCGGGACGTAAGCCAGGAGGTCGTCAGGCAGAGGCAGAGATGGGACTCAGGCCGGGTTTCGGTACACAGATGGGCAGCAAGGTAAAGGAGCATCAGGCAGTAGCGGAGCCAAACACAAGCCGGGATCAGGGAGGCAGGCGGAGGTCAAAGAGAAGGTTCAAGTGAAGCCGGGTCAAGACACTGGAAACTGGAACAGATCGGGCAAACAAGCACTAGCAGAAAGACCACTCAGCAAAGTTCATGTGCAAGTGCTCCGTTTAAATAGGCTACTTGGCGTTCATACGTGCGCGTGTGCGCATGCATTGGTGCGCGCCCGAGCATGCGCCACTACCAGTCCTTCTTTACAGGTGCACGTCTGTTAGCCAGACTTCTCTTACAGCAGTGTTCAAAGTCTGCTTAGTGGTAGGGTTGCCACCTGTCCAGGATTCACCCGGACAGTTCGGGTTTGGAACCATGCGTCCGGGTTTCAGACTGCCTGAAACCCGGACACATTATTCAGATTGGACTATGGCTTCCCAGCACGGTTGCTGGCTGCAGTTGTCTAAGCTGAGAGTGACTTTTACATTCTTTCACGCTGCACAAAGCCAACACTAACAACTCCCCCAAACACACACACAGACAGGAGAGGAGAGAGGGCTCGATCTGCACCTCCCCCCCCCCCACCCCCTACCCCTCTGTGTCTGCCCACACTCCAATCCCAGGCACTGTACTTCAGAAAAGGAAAGTGGGGGCTGGAAATTTGAAGTCCAGCAGCCTCAGATACATCTGGATGAGAGGTGCTGATTGCCAAGGGGTGAGTGAGCTCACCATCCATCCCAGTCTCTGACTGAAGTCTCCCCCTTCTCTCTCCTGCCTCTGAGAGAGTACACTAAGGTATATCAGGGTTCTCAGAGCACCCCTTACATCAGATTTCCCCTTTACACCAGAGGCCACAGTGTTTCCTCTCCATACATCAGAGTTCTCAGTGTTCCTCCTTAAATCAGAGTTCTCCTTATCATCAGAGTCTGCAGAGTCCCCCCTTACAGTGAAAAGAAACTCTACGAGTTCAGATGTAAAAAGGGGAACTCTGCGGACTCTGATGTAAAGGGGGCTCTTGTTATTAATTACATATCATTAGAAATGTTATTTAATAACAAAATATATATATAGTTTATAATATAAAAAAAAAATAATTGCTGTGCGCCGCTAAAGTGTTCGGGTTTGACTTGATGAAAAGGTGGCAACCCTATTTAGTGGGCAGGGATCTGATATAGCTGTGCAGGGACCTCATCTGGGATTCCATGTCCCAGCCCTCATCCGAGACCAGGGAGACATTAGAGCGGCTTCTGGTGAGTCTGGAGGGGTAATCAGAGTCCTCAGAGAGTGGGAAATGTTCATGTGAGCTCACCTGTGTACGTAGGGTTGCCATTTTTTTTTTATAGTATAAACTATACATATATTTTGCTATTAAATAACATTTCTAATCATATGAAGTTAATAACAAGAGTTCCCCTTTACATCAGAGTCCACAGAGTTCTCCTTTTACATCTGAACTTGCAGAGTTCCCTTTCACTGTAAGGGGGGACTCTGCAGACTCTGATGTAAGGGAGAACTCTGGGGACTCTGACCTAAGGGATGCTCTTGGAACCCATATTTAAGGAGGATACTGAGTACTCTGATATACAGAGAAGACTCTGATGTGAGGGGAAACACTGTGGCCTCTAGTGTAAAGGGGAACTCTGATGTAAGGGGTGCTCTGAGAAACCTGATTTACCCTAGTGTACTCACTCAGAGGCAGGAGAGAGAAGGGGGAGAGTTCAGTCACAGACAGGGATGGATGGTGAGCTCACTCACCCCATTGGCAGTCAGCACCTCTCATCCAGATGTAGCTGAGACTGCTGGATTTCACATTTCCCGCCCCAACTTACTTTCCTGTTCTAAGGCACATCCCTGGCGATTGGAGTGTGGGGCAGACACAGAGGGGTAGGGGTGGGAGGGAAGAGGAGCAGATCGAGCCCTCTCTTGTCTCCTGTCTGTGTGTGTGTTTGGGGGGGGGGTTGTTAGTGTTGGCTTTGGGGAGTGTGAAAGAGAGTGTAACAGACACTCTCAGCTTAGACAACTGCAGCCAGCAACTCTGCTGGAAAGCCATAGTCCTTTCTAAATAATGTGTCCGGGTTTCAGGTGGTCTGAAACCCGGACGCATGATTGCAAACCCAAACTGTCCGGGTGAATCCTGGACAGGTGGCAACCCTATGTGTACGTAGCGTCAGTGCGGGCTGGAGGTGCCGGCGCCATCTTGGATTTCGGCTGCTGCTGTGCTGCAGACAGAGATCTAGTTAAAAAAAAAAAAAGTACCCAAAATCACCTCCTGATCGATTGCTGCTGGCGCCGTTCTGTGCCTTTGGTTTGTCCTTCCCCATGTGCGGCGTTGGAAGGGAGTTTCCAGGTGAAATGAAGCCCGTGGAGCCGAGGGGCCCCCGGGAGCTATGAGAAGACGCGTCTCACTGCTCCACGCGGCAAGCCACGCCCCAGCATTGTCACGTTAAGACGTCACTACAGAACACCACCCTTCTGCTCTTGTATATAGCATAGGGGGAGGTGTTTTGTAGTCCACTGAGAGCACTAGAAACAATTCCACTGATAAGGGTATAGCACAGTCCGAGAGAAACAAAACGTTATCAGCTGTCAAGACCTTTAGCAGGATCATCAGGTCCATTGCACTATATCTATGGAGAAGCAGCATTGTCACCCTATGAAAGGACTACAAAACGCCTCCTCCTCGACTCTTCTAAGCAGTGGCAGCCGGTGGTAATTTTTTGGGGGGGTGGGAGGGGGTGGCAAGCAGTAACACCCCACGCTCCCCCCCTCCCCTGGTCATTCTGGCCTCCCTTGCTCAGCAGCAGCAGCGGGGGGCAGCTTTCCCTTCCCCTGCTCTCCACGGGCTTCGCGGCAGAAAAACAGGTCTCAGACCTGCTTCTGATTGGCTGGATTGAGGATCAGGGTTTCAATAGTGAATATACATATTCGTGTTGTAACACCTGGGTGGGCTCCTGGAGCAATGCTCTGTGACACGAGTCCACCCTATGTTGAAGCCTATTAGAGCCTATGGTTGTAATCGGGTGCTTCAAAAAAATTTTTTAAATACCCCCGCCGCATTAATTCACATGCCCCCGGCGTCCTGAAAGGGGCCGGACGTATGAATAGGGGGTGGTGATGTCCTGTCAAATAGTGGGCGTGGATAAAGCATGGGGGTGGTGGCCATGGATAGAGGGGGCTGTGTTTTGGCGCCCCTAATGGACGGGATGGCACTGGTGATAAATGTGCAGCACACAAAAAGGAACACAGATATTGGCGCTCAGGGCGCTGGCGGAAAAAGGGCATATACAAAGGATTCAATCTAAGAAGGGTTTAACCACTTGCTGCCCGCCCTATTACAAATTGACGGCGGCAAAGTGGTTGCATAATCCTGATCGGACGTCATATGACGTCCTGAGGATTATGAGCCGCTGCGCGCCCCCGGGGGCGCGCATCGCGGCAATCGTTGTTGCGGGTTGTCAGTCTGACACCCGGCAACTACGATCTCGGTAAAGAGTCTCCGACGGAGACTCTTTACCACGTGATCAGCCGTGTCCAATCACGGCTGATCACAGTGTAAATGGGAAGAGCCGGTGATCGGCTTTTCCTCACTCGCGTCTGTCAGACGCGAGTAGAGGAGAGCCGATCGGCTGCTCCTCTGACAGGGGGGGCCTGTGCTGATCGATTATCAGCACAGCCCCCCCCCAGGATGCCCACACTGGACCACCAGTGACGCCACCAGACCACCAGGGAAAAGGTAATCCTCCCTAGACCACCAGGGATGCCAGTCAGCATAATGGATGCCAATCAGTGCCCATAATGGATGCCAATCAGTGCCCACAATGGGCATCACTGATTGGCATGCATTATTGTTTGGCACTGATTGGCATCCATTAGTACAGTATAACACCAATGCCGCCTATGAGTGCCCACCTGTGCCGCCTATGAGTGCCCACCTGTGCCGCCTATGAGTGTCCACCTGTGCCGCCTATCAGTGCCCACCCATGCCCATCTGTGCCGCCTATCCATGCCCATCTGTGCCGCCTATCCATGCCCATCTGTGCCGCCCATCCATGCCAATCCGTGCCAGCTATCAGTGCCAATTTGTGCCACCTATCAGTGTCCATCCATGTCGCCCATCCGTGTCGCCCATCAGTGCCGCCTATCAGTGCCACATATCAGTGCCACTTCATTGGTGCCCATCAGTGCCGCCTTATCAGTAGTGATGGACGAACTTCCGACGGGACGTTTCGCGAACGCGAAACGCGAACGGGCACAAACGTTCGCGAAAACGACCGTTCGCCGCGGGCTCCATTGACTTCAATGGGAGGCGAATTTCGCAAACCTTTAGGTCGAATTTGCGGCCACGGGGTAATTATTAGGGGGTAGCACGTAGTCCCACCACCTGGACAATAGCATAATACATGTATGAGGTGAATTTGGGATCGATAACTACAAGCATTTTTTTTTTATTTGGGAAATTGTTCTGACAATTCAGGACTATGGAGCTAATGAAGGCAATGGAGGAGAGGGAAGGTCAGGGACCAGGGTAGGCAAACAAGAGGGTGCAGGAGATACAGAGCACTGACAGCAGCACCGTAATACAGAGCACTGACATCAGCACCGTGACATACAGCGCTGACAGCAGCTCCGTGACATACAGCGCTGACAGCAGCTCCGTGACATACAGCGCTGACAGCAGCTCCGTGACATACAGCGCTGACAGCAGCTCCGTGACATACAGCGCTGACAGCAGCTCCGTGACATACAGCGCTGACAGCAGCACCGTGACATACAGCGCTGACAGCAGCTCCGTGACATACAGCGCTGACAGCAGCTCCGTGACATACAGCGCTGACAGCAGCTCCGTGACATACAGCACTGACAGCAGCTCCGTGACATACAGCGCTGACAGCAGCTCCGTGACATACAGCGCTGACAGCAGCACCGTGACATACAGCGCTGACAGCAGCTCCGTGACATACAGCGCTGACAGCAGCTCCGTGACATACAGCGCTGACAGCAGCTCCGTGACATACAGCACTGACAGCAGCTCCGTGACATACAGCGCTGACAGCAGCTCCGTGACATACAGCGCTGACAGCAGCACCGTGACATACAGCGCTGACAGCAGCTCCGTGACATACAGCGCTGACAGCAGCACCGTGACATACAGCGCTGACAGCAGCTCCGTGACATACAGCGCTGACAGCAGCTCCGTGACATACAGCGCTGACAGCAGCACCGTGACATACAGCGCTGACAGCAGCTCCGTGACATACAGCGCTGACAGCAGCTCCGTGACATACAGCGCTGACAGCAGCTCCGTGACATACAGCGCTGACAGCAGCTCCGTGACATACAGCGCTGACAGCAGCTCCGTGACATACAGCGCTGACAGCAGCACCGTGACATACAGCGCTGACAGCAGCTCCGTGACATACAGCGCTGACAGCAGCTCCGTGACATACAGCGCTGACAGCAGCTCCGTGACATACAGCGCTGACAGCAGCTCCGTGACATACAGCGCTGACAGCAGCTCCGTGACATACAGCGCTGACAGCAGCTCCGTGACATACAGCGCTGACAGCAGCTCCGTGACATACAGCGCTGACAGCAGCACCGTAAGCAGCCCCAGGAGGAAGTCAGCACAGCACAGGGATGGTGTGATCCCCTCATAATAAGAACCCCCAGGAGGAAGTCAGCACAGCACAGGGATGGTGTGATCCCCTCATAATAAGAACCCCCAGGAGGAAGTCAGCACAGCACAGGGATGGTGTGATCCCCTCATAATAAGAACCCCCAGGAGGAAGTCAGCACAGCACAGGGATGGTGGGAGCCCCTCATAATAAGAACACCCAGGAGGAAGTCAGCACAGCACAGGGATGGTGGGAACCCCTCATAATAAGCAGCCCCAGTAGAAATATGACACCGCTCAACCTCTTCAAAGAGGAGGGTAGGGGCATATAGTACGGTGTGCTTTTTTGGGTCAGGGAAGTGAGCCAAATGAATTAAGAAGGTCTGTGTGCTTGATTCCAAAAATTGTTTATAGACATATACATGGTCTACTGATCACATGTGTTGAATTCCTCCGAGATCCATGCCTCATTCATTTTTAGAAATGTGAGGTAGTTAACACTGTGGTGAGCTAGGCGAGTACGCTTATCGGTCACAATCCCCCCTGCTGCGCTGAACGTCCTTTCGGACAGGACACTGGATGAGGGGCAAGCCAACAGTTCGATTGCAAATTGGGCAAGCTCTGGCCAGAGGTCAAGCCTGCCCACCCAGTAGTCTAGGGGTTCATCACTCCTCAGAGCGTCCACATCGGCCGTTAACCCAATGTAGTCGGACACCTGACGGTCTAGGCGTTCCCTGATGCTGGATCCGGATGACACCTGTCGATGGGTCGGCTGAAAGAATGACCTCATATCCGAAGTCACCAACACATCTTCAAACCGGCCTCTTCTTGCAGGCGCTGTTGGATTGGTACCCGCAAATCCTTCTCTGGGAGTGGGAATTGCTCCTCTGCCAGCGCACGCAAAAGCAGAATGCAGCATTTCTCGAAGCAAGGCCTGGAAGTGCTGCATTCTGACAGCCCTCTGCGACGGCGGTAACATTTCCGCCATTTTGTGTTTGTACCGGGGGTCTAAGTACGTTGCCACCCAGTACTGGTCCTTGACCCTCATGCTTTTTATACGGGGGTCCCTATTAAAACACTGGAGCATGAAGGCCCCCATTTGCACTAAAGTGGAAGCGGTGTGGTGGCCTGGCTCCTGCTCATCATCCAGGATAATGTCGTCCTCTTCATTCTCCTCTCCCCATCCTCGCACAACAGGGATCCCAGAAAGGTTTAAAGCATGCTCTTCTTGCTCCTGCTCATCCGCCCCGGCACCATCCTCCTCTGACTCCTCATCAGACTCCTGTTGTTGACTTGTCTCAGATAGAGTAGCCCCCCCTGGGAATTCATCCAGCATTGCGACTTCCTCATCTTCCCGCTCCTGCTCCTCCACAGCCTGATCAATGACACGACGCAATGCACGCTCCAGAAAGAAGGCATAAGGTACCATGTCACTGATGGCGCCATGGCTGCGACTGACCAGTTTGGTGATCTCCTCAAATGGCCGCAGAAGTCTGCATGTGTCGCGCATGAGCAGCCACTGGCGCGGTGAAAAAAAACCCAGCTCCCCAGAACCGTTTCTTTCGCAGAGTTCATACAGGTAGACGTTAACTGCACGTTTCTGCTGGAGCAGCCTATCAAGCATATAGAAGGTTGAGTTCCATCGCGTCGGGCAATCGCAAATAAGACGTCTGACCGGCAGATGGTGTCGCCGCTGAATGTCAGCAAGGCGAGCCATGGCCGTGTAAGATCTTCTGAAATGGGCCGAGATTTTCCTTGCCTGCCGCAAGATGTCCTGGACCCCAGGGTATTTGACAAGGAATCGCTGCACGACCAAGTTTAAGACGTGTGCCATGCACGGCACGTGCGTGATTTTGCCCTGTTTCAATGCGCTAAGCAGATTGGCACCGTTGTCACACACCACTTTACCAACTGTCAAATTGAGCGGTGTTAGCCACTCATCTGCCTGTGAACGCAAAGCTGAAAGGAGTGCCGGGCCAGTGTGGCTCTTTGCTTCCAGGCACAACAGACGCAGCACGGCATGGCAACGTCTCACCTGGCATGTGGAATAGGTTCTGGGGAGCTTGGGCGGTGCAGTGGAAGAGACGCTAGCAGCGGAAAAGGAGGAGGCAGCTGAGGAGGAGAGGGAGGAGGATGGAGTAGGAGGAGGAGAAGAAGAGTCAGGCCTGCATGCAATCCGTGGCGGTAAAACCAAATCTACACGGGTGCCACGGGTTACATGCTTGACGGCCGTCAGAAGGTTCACCCAGTGGGCAGTAAAACTGATATACCTTCCCTGCCCGTGTTTGCTAGACCACGTGTCTGTGGTCAGATGTATCTTGGCACCGACACTGTGTGCCAGAGATACATTCACTTGCCGCTGAACATGGCCATATAGCTCTGGGATGCCCTTCTCTGAGAAATACTTCCTTCCTGGGACCTTCCATTGTGGTGTTCCAATGGCCACAAATTTGCGAAAGGCCTCCGAGTCCACCAGTTTATATGGCAGTAGTTGGCGGGCTATGAGTTCTTTTTTTTTTTTTTTTTTTTTTTTTTTTTTTTTTTTTTTTTCAATGTTTCACTAACAATTATGTTAAAGTTATACTACCCCCCCCCCCCCTCCCCTTTCCCCTTGTCAGTAGTGTCCCTGCTCCTGATTTCCTGGTCTTTATGGTCTTAATTGTGCGGAGAAACTCCAATCTCGCTTAAATTGTTTCCAACCTCTCCATTTTTTTAGAAATATTACCCTATCCTCTTCTTCTCTCAGACACAGGCTTTCCATATTATATATTTCTTCTACCGCATCTACCCACTCCCATGTTGTTGGGCACTCTACCTCTCGCCATTTTTTAGGAATCAGTTTTTTCGCAGCGTTTAATAGATGCGGTATGATTGTGTCCTGGTATTGTTTAACCCCTGCCTCCGAGCCATGAAAGAGAACTACCCAGGGGTCTGGTTTCAATGCTGTTTGAGTTATTTCCTTAATCATTTGAAGGATCTTTTCCCAATATAGTTTAATTTTGGCACACTCCCACCAAATGTGTGTCATGGTACCTATTTTTCCACAGCCCCGCCAGCACTCGGCGGTCCCGCCTAGCTGGAATTTAGATACCTTATCCGGGGTGTTATACCATCGGGAGATAAGTTTGTAGTTCATCTCAGCTGTTTTATTATCCCTTGCCGAGCAGTGTGTCATTTTCAGTATTTTATTTATTGTTTCTTTACCTTTTTGTGATCCCAATTCCCTTTCCCATTTGTTTATATATGGCGGCGTATCTTTCCAGCTGGTCCGCATCAGTAGCCCATATAGCTTTGATATTATACCCTTTGCATTGCCAGCCGTGCAAAGTTGTTCCACCCCTGTCAAATCCTTTTCAGATCTAATCGGCTGGGGTAGTTTTTCTATGAAACGGGTCAGCTGGAGATATCGCCACCTATCCCTTCTCATAAATCCCATGTGCACTAACTCTTCATGTGAAAGAAGTTTCCCTTTTTTAAATATATCTTTTATTTGTGTCCCCTCTAGTCTTATCCAGTTCCCTCCTATCACCCCTCTACCCGGTGGGAAATATTCGTTGTCTTTTAAAGTTATCAGTGGCGAATTATAGTGTCCATTTAATCTTTTATACTCCTTATCCCATATCTTCAGTGCAATCTGTGTTAACTTATTTGTGTCTATATCTAGTGCCCTGTATTTTGGGGGATTCCATACTATCTTATTTAATTGTGCTTTACTGTATGTGTATTCTAAATTAACCCATCTTTTTTCCTCTTTTTTTTTCCCTTTTACCCATTCCACAATTCTTGATAAGACTACCGCCTGATAGTAATACTGTAAGTCAGGGACCGCTAATCCTCCCCTCCCTTTTTCTTGTTTTAATACTCCATGGGAGATCCTAGGTTTTTTATTATTCCATATAAATTTGCTCATTATTGCTTTTAATTTTTTGAAATAGCTGGGTGGGATTTCAACTGGCAACATCTGGAATTTATATACAATTTTTGGAAGTATAAACATTTTATACACGTTTATTCGACCTATCCACGAGATCGGTCTATTACTTGCTCTTCTGAGTTCAGTTTTTATTTCATTCAATAAAGGGATATAATTTAGGCGGTATATCTTATCCAGAGTGTTTGCCAATTTTACTCCCAGGTATTTCAGATCTTTTGTCCATTTAAATTTACTTTGTTCTTGGATTAGTTGTACTTCCGTTGCACCTACATTTATATTGAGGATTTCAGATTTTATTTGGTTGATTTTGAAGTTTGATAATTTCCCGTACTCATCCAGGGCCTTTGTTATCTTGGGCAGAGAATCTACTGGGTTGCTTATATAAAACAACACGTCGTCTGCATATGCTGCAAGTTTATGTTCCTCTTGCTCTGCCTTAATTCCGCTTATTTCCGGGTTGTTTCTGATTGTCGCGAGTAGGGGTTCCAACGAGAGCACAAAAAGAAGAGGAGACAGTGGGCATCCCTGTCTGGTCCCATTTTCCATCTCAAAGGAAGAGGAGGGCAACCCGTTGATGTTTACAGTCGCTGTCGGGTGATCATACATCATTTTAATCCATTTGGCCATCCTAGGGCCTATGCCCATTTTATCCATTGTCTGGAACATAAATCCCCAATCGACTCTATCAAAGGCCTTTTGGGCATCTGTTGATAATAGTAGCGCCGGGGGTTCCGTCTTCTTCCTTTGAGATAGAATCAATAAAGTTCTTACCCCATTGTCCTTTCCCTCTCTCCCGGGGATAAACCCAGTCTGATCTGGATGTACTAGTATATTCATTACTTTTTTCATTCTATTTGCTAACACCTTAGCAAATAGTTTAGTATCTTCATTTAGGAGTGATATTGGTCTGTAACTTGCGCACTTGGTCTCGTCTTTTCCTTCTTTCCATATGATCGTTATTGAGGCAGACAGCGCCTCTTTACTCATGGCGTACTCTGTCCCAATCCCGTTCATATACTTACAGAGTTTCGGTACTAGGATATTCTTAAACCTCTTGTAGTAACTAATTGTCAGACCGTCTGGTCCCGGGCTTTTCCCAGGGGCTGATTCCGCTAATGCCTCATTTATCTCTGCTTCCGTTATGGGGTTTTCTAAATATTCTTTATCGATTTCACTGATCCTGGGGAGTCTCGCCTTATTTAAATATTTATCAGTTTCTTTTAGTTTACCTTCTTTATCTATCGAGTTGTTTTTTACCGCATATAATTTCCCGTAGTATGTTTTGAATGATTCGGCTATTTCTTTTGAAGAGTATACCATGTCCCCGGTTTCTGTTTGAATTTTCTCTATGTAGTTCGTAGCTTTTTTCTTTTGGAGCATCCTGGCTAGATATTTAGTGGGTTTGTTTTCTTCTTGATACCTCACTTTATTAAGTTGATTATAATATTTTTTAGTTTCTTGTTCCATTAACCCACGTAGTTCTTCTCTCCTGGACGTTAATTTTTGATATAGCTTTTTATCTGTAAGCCCCATTTTATGTTGTTGTTCTATTCTGAGGATTTCCTCTCTGAGTTTATTGCCCCTCTCTATACGTTCTTTTTTTTTCTGCGCGCCTCGTGCAATCAAAATCCCCCGAATATACGCCTTATGGGCATCCCACAGGGCCTGCCCAGAGATTCCTTCGGTCTCATTCATCAGAAAGTACTTCTCTAATTCCTTACTCACTACTTCCCCCCCCTCCTTATCAAGAATCAGCGTGTCATTTAGTCGCCACCTAGAGAAACATTTACTTTGTCCGGGAATCTGCATTTTCATTTTTAAAGGCGCGTGATCTGACTGTGTTGTTATTTCTATACTTGTTTCTAGTACCATCTCTAGGGCTCTGTGTTCCACAAGAATATAATCAATCCTTGAGTACGTCCCGTGCACTGGGGAGAAGAATGTGTAGTCCCTTATTTTGGGGTGTTGTGCCCTCCATGCATCAACTAGTTGGTTTTTATTCAAATTTTGAATTAACCTTTTTAATTGAGTGCTATTCCTTCCCAGTACCCGGGACGTGCTGTCAAGTACGGGG
Source organism: Lithobates pipiens (assembly GCF_037356315.1). NCBI lineage: Eukaryota > Metazoa > Chordata > Amphibia > Anura > Ranidae > Lithobates > Lithobates pipiens. The sequence goes on along the minus strand of NW_027507764.1, from coordinate 589,538,474 downwards.
TCTAGACAGAGATTCAGATCTCCCATTATAACTACATGGCCACTTTTAAATTCTTGTATTTTGGCCAGTATTCCCCTCAGAAAATTTATAGGGTTTTTATTTGGGGAGTAAATGTTAGCCAGTGTATAACCAATATTTCCTAATTTTCCTTTCAGGAATAAATATCTTCCTTCTGGGTCTGCTTCTCTTCCTTCTACAGTGAATCGAATATCTTTACCGAATCCTATTGCTACTCCTCTTGCCCTCTTTGAGATCGTATCCCCATAGTACCATTTCGGGTGATCTTTAGAATAAAGCCTACTCCTTGACGTGTGTGTTATATGTGTCTCCTGGAGAAAGATCACATCTGCCTCTAGCTGTTTTAATTCTGCCAGGATTTTATGCCTCTTTTTTGCTGTGTTGAGCCCCCTAATATTATAAGACAGGAAATTTAATTCCAATTTCCTTTTATCCATATTCTCTGTCCTGACCATGTTTTCTTTTTTCTTTTCCCTCTTTTCCTCTTTCCCTCAGGGTTTCACTACTGACATCTTCCTCCCTTCCCTTCCCTCCCATGCCCCTCTCTCCCGCCCACCTCCCCATCCGCCCCACCCCCGCCCCCCCCCCTGGTTTTGGCCACCATGCGGCCCTCGACTTATCAATTGGCCTCAAATCTCTGGCCATTTCTAAGTCTTAATGCTCTAAGGTGGGGTTCGCCTATTGCCTCCTTTCCCTCCCTTCTTTGATGTATCTCCTCATAAGGGGGGGAATGGGACTGCCTCCCCCAGCCAATCAGACCTCGTACATCCCCTTCCCTCTCCGCCCCCCCCCCCCATCTCCCCCGAGATTTTTATCTCTTCCTCTCCTGCTTCAACATTTAGATTGAGTGACTTTTAAAATATTTCTTCAAGCTCATCTGTCCAACCGGGTAGACTTGGAGTTTGAATCTCCAATTTTTCACAGAATTCTCTTAACTCTTCAGGGAAGCTTAATTTCGCTGTTGTTCCATCCTTAAATGCCAACAGGCAAGCCGGAAAGCCCCATCTGTATCTAATATTCCGTGTTTTCAACTGTTCCAAGAGAGGTTTCAGAAGACGTCTTCTGGATAGGGTCTCATATGCTAGGTCCGGGAAGATTTGTATTTCTGTTTCCATATATTTTAATGGGGGGGTTCCCCTTAATTTCCTCCAGATCTCCGCTTTATCCTCATAGTGTTCAAACCTTACTATGATATCACGAGGTCTTCCACTTCCTGTCTCTTCGGATCTTATCCTCCCGACCCGGTGCACCCTTTCTAACATGGGGAGTGCCTCCTCTACATTTCCCAATATGGGGCGGAATATGTCTTTCAAAACCTCCCTTAAATCTTCTTTCTTGTTCTCTGGGACATTTCTTATTCTCAGATTTAATCTTCTATTTCTATTTTCCTGATCTTCGAGTCGATAGAGAATTCTTCTCTGATTCCGAGAGATTAAATTGACTTGCGACTGTACTTTGTTTAGCTGTTGTTCTTGGTTCTCAGTTCTTTCTTCCACGGCTTCTACTCTCGTTAGTATATGCCCCAAGTCACTTCTTAACATACTAATATCTGTTCTGATAGAGGTCTCCAGTTTTTGGAGCATCTCCCTCATGGCCCCTTTTGTTATTCCCAGATCATCCGTCCTATGATCTTCATTTTTACTTAATTCCAATTCGCTCTCCGTTGTCAGTTCGTCTCTGGATTGGTCCGGGGTCTCCCCTACTGTTTTTTCCGCCCCCCTGTTTTTCCCATGATTTGGGTGTCCTTTTTCCTTCCCTCCTCCTCTTGGGCTAGCTCCTTGAGTCATATATTGTTTTATGGTGCTTTCCGTGGTGGAATTTTTTGGGGTCTTAAGGCCCCCCTTAGCAGTTTGTTTTGAGGCTCTACTCATTTTGCTTTTTTTTGTTTCACGTGGTCGTCTACCCAGTTTGCTGATCTCCACACGTCCACTTTCCGCGGCTGGTGGTTTTACATCGGAGATTTCCCTCCGATCAGCCCCTTAAATATATCTGCTAGAGTAGGACCCCTTGGGTGTAATTAAGCAATTTTCCACCCTGAGTCTGTCAGCCGTTGTACTTCAATAATTGTTTCTCCTCCCAATTCGTGGTCAGTTAGAGGCAAGTAATTTCCGTCTTAAACATTTGTTGTTTCTCTTTTTTTCCCCTTTCTTTTCCTTTCTTCCCTTTTTTGGAGACAGAGGGAGAGGGTCCAATATAAAAATATGTGGTACCCCACTCAGATTTGTCTATTACGCAATAGTGCCCTCCGTCTCAGTTTCCTTAATGTACACCTATAGGTCACATGTCATGATATCTCATTTATGGATTAATAGGGGGTTTCCCTATTAGGGGAAGAAAAGAAAAAAAGAGAAATTGGAGAGTAGAATCGCTTTTCCATGCGTATGGTGTCCTTCGTGTAATTTCCTGCAAGCTGTATCTGTGTTGCTCAACCAAGTTACACCACTACTCAAATGTTGGGGAATGTGCGATTTTAAGCGATTTTTAGATGAGCCTGCAAGAGTGCCATGCGATTCTTTCAAAGGGATTACCTTATATTATCCTCTTAACGTTGCATTTAAAGATCCAGATTAATTTTCTGGGAAAATTAGCAGCTAAGGAGGTGTTCTTTCATTCAGCATTTAAACGTATATGTCAAGTATCATACTTGTTTCACTCCCGTTCACCGCTTTCAATATGGTTAGTACTGTTCATTCATTTACCTTGGGCGTTGCCCTCATTCCCACTTAGTATCTTATAACTTATATTCTGTTTACCATTAGTCTCAGTAGCTAGCACATTGTTAATCAGAGTTATATATCAGCGGAAAAACGTATGTCCTCATTCATGCTTTCTTTTTACTCTTACTCCGATGGTAGTTTAAGCAGGATTTTCTTAAAGACAACTATGTTTTACAGGAATGTATAGCACTTATCTGTTACACTTGTTTATCTTCCTCGGTTCGTCCTACGGATCACCCTCCACGTTCTGTTAAGCTACTGTTATGCTACTTCCAAGTGGGTAAGAGGACAGAGGGAGAGGCCTGATATCATGCTGCCTACTTACAATGCATGTATTATAATCATACAATTCCTCCGACACATTTGTAGCTTGGTTTCTCTGTATATAATATCTGTTTAGATAGTCCCAGCCGCAAGCACAATATTTATATGTCCCACAGAGAATATGTATCATCCATCAGATTGTCCCTTTACTGCTGTTACAAGCCTTTCTTTACCCTTGGTAGTTTAGACATGCTGGTATTTAGGAACACTGATACTTGCAAAGATATACGGCACTTATCTGGTTATTTTCAGTTGTCTCCCTCAGGATATCCCCAATTAGCCTGCGGACATCCTTCCACATTCCTTTGAACCCAGTGTTCCAGAGAGATAGGGGGAGCAGCAGAGAGGAGAGCTGTTGGCAGCAGCAAACACAGTGTTAATCTGAACTATATGACCCAGGGAAAACGTATGTCATCATTCATGCTATCTCTTTGCTTTTATTCCAGATTTGTTAACCATGGTAGTTTAAGCATGCTCTTATTTAAAACGACTATGTTTTACTGAGATATATTGCACTTATCTTATCTGTGACGCTCGTTTATCTTCCTCGGTTCATCTCAGCCTGCAAGTAACTCTCCGCGTTCTGTTTAGCTGCTGTTATGCTGCTTCGGAAGAGATGGGGGGGCAGCGGGGGGAAGAAAGGGTGTCAGCAGCTATTTCCAGCACTGTTTTTTTTTTATCTGCTGGCCGGCAGATAGGCAGATTCCGGAGTGGCGTCTTGCGGTGGTGTCTTTCATCTGCCGGAGCCTCTCACCCTCCGGCGTGTTTCCACTCAGCATTCTTCTTCCGCGCGCCTTCTCCTGCTCAGCCTCCTCGTAACCCCTCCCTCCCGCAAGAGCGTTCCTACGTCATCTCCCCATACCCGGCGGGCTATGAGTTCTGACAAGCCAGCCGCCAACCGTTGGGCAAGAGGGTTATCCGGCGTCATCATTTTTTTACGCTCAAACATTAGGCCCACGGAAGCCTGCCTTTTTGCAGAAAAATGTGAGCTTGGCGTGATGGAAGGTGGAGTGGAGGACAATTGTGAGGAGAGAGGAGAAGGAGAAGTAGAAGACGAGGCTGGACGGTGAGAGCCTGCAGTGTGGCTTTGTGTGTTCCGTTGCTCCCACTGGGCTCGGTGATGGCTGCTCATGTGCCTTCTTAAGGCGGTCGTCCCTAGGTGAGTATTGGGCTTACCGCGACTAACGCGTTGACTGCAAAGATTGCAGATGGCAACGCTATTGTCAGCAGCGGACACGTTAAAAAAAGCCCACACTGCGGAGCCATGTGCCGGTGTCCTGGGAGCGCCAGATGTGACCGTACATGGTCGATGACTCGCTCCTGATACATTTGCAGTCTGCTTTGTCCCTGCTGTGCAATGTAAGTCATTGCTGCTTCTCCTCCCTATCTGCTGGTCCATATCTCCCTCTGAACTCCCCTCCTCTTCCTCTCTTGTGGGCACCCACGTGACATCACTAGACACGTCATCATCAACGTCACCTTCCCCACCGCTATAAGTAGAGTAGGCAGCAACACCGGGGACCAACCTCCTCCTTGGGCTGATCTGGGTACTGGCGTCAGACTGCTGAGTAGCGCTTGTTGCTACCTCCTCTTCCTGATCCAATACCAAGAGTGGCTGCGCATCAGAAATGTCCTCTTGATATGGATCGGAAAATAATTCCAGTGACTCAAGCGGAAGGTATGTGGTGGTGGTGGTGTTGTTGGTGGTAGTGTCTTTGGGGGTGCACATAGCAGAGAGTGAAGAAGAGGGTGCAGATCGAGAGGATGAGGAGGGTGCAGAAGAATAAGGCTGAGTGAGCCACTCAACCAAGTCTGGTGCGTCCTTTAAAGTAATTGAACGCACCTTCTGCAACTTCCCACTTTGGCTCAAGGCTGTTGCTCCTGCCCTACCCCTACCACCCCTGCGGAAGGGCCTGCCTCTTCCTCTGCCTGTCATTTTTTAAATCACCCTGTGACAAAACTCTTAGTCCCTATACCGCTGAAGGACTGCTGCAGTATAGGGCAGCGGTCAGCAGTAGTGCACGTCAACCCTATGTATTGTGGACCGATAGCGGTCCTTACAGAACAGCAGACTGTACTGCACTCAGGCCTATGTACCGTAGCACCCTATACCAAGTTACCAGTCCTTATAAAAACTTTTGTGGACCAAGCAGGTTGTGTGTTAGTGATTAGCAGACTGTACGTCAGTCCCTATACCAATGAAGGACTGCTGCAGTATAGGGCAGCGGTCAGCAGTAGTGCACGGCAACCCTATGTATTGTGGACCGATAGCGGTCCTTACAGAACAGCAGACTGTACTGCACTCAGGCCTATGTACCGTAGCACCCTATACCAAGTTACCAGTCCTTATAAAAACTTTTGTGGACCAAGCAGGTTGTGTGTTAGTGATTAGCAGACTGTACGTCAGTCCCTATACCAATGAAGGACTGCTGCAGTATAGGGCAGCGGTCAGCAGTAGTGCACGGCAACCCTATGTATTGTGGACCGATAGCGGTCCTTACAGAACAGCAGACTGTACTGCACTCAGGCCTATGTACCGTAGCACCCTATACCAAGTTACCAGTCCTTATAAAAACTTTTGTGGACCAAGCAGGTTGTGTGTTAGTGATTAGCAGACTGTACGTCAGTCCCTATACCAATGAAGGACTGCTGCAGTATAGGGCAGCGGTCAGCAGTAGTGCACGGCAACCCTATGTATTGTGGACCGATAGCGGTCCTTACAGAACAGCAGACTGTACTGCACTCAGGCCTATGTACCGTAGCACCCTATACCAAGTTACCAGTCCTTATAAAAACTTTTGTGGACCAAGCAGGTTGTGTGTTAGTGATTAGCAGACTGTACGTCAGTCCCTATACCAATGAAGGACTGCTGCAGTATAGGGCAGCGGTCAGCAGTAGTGCACGGCAACCCTATGTATTGTGGACCGATAGCGGTCCTTACAGAACAGCAGACTGTAACGCACTCAGGCCTATGTACCGTAGCACCCTATACCAAGTTACCAGTCCTTATAAGAACTTTTGTGGACCAAGCAGGTTGTGTGTTAGTGATTAGCAGACTGTACGTCAGTCCCTATACCAATGAAGGACTGCTGCAGTATAGGGCAGCGGTCAGCAGTAGTGCACGGCAACCCTATGTATTGTGGACCGATAGCGGTCCTTACAGAACAGCAGACTGTACTGCACTCAGGCCTATGTACCGTAGCACCCTATACCAAGTTACCAGTCCTTATAAGAACTTTTGTGGACCAAGCAGGTTGTGTGTTAGTGTTTAGCAGACTGTGCGTCAGTCCCTATACCGCTGAAGGACTGCTGCAGTATAGGGCAGCGGTCAGCAGTAGTGCACGGCAACCCTATGTATTGTGGACCGATAGCGGTCCTTACAGAACAGCAGACTGTACTGCACTCAGGCCTATGTACCGTAGCACCCTATACCAAGTTACCAGTCCTTATAAGAACTTTTGTGGACCAAGCAGGTTGTGTGTTAGTGTTTAGCAGACTGTGCGTCAGTCCCTATACCGCTGAAGGACTGCTGCAGTATAGGGCAGCGGTCAGCAGTAGTGCACGGCAACCCTATGTATTGTGGACCGATAGCGGTCCTTACAGAACAGCAGACTGTACTGCACTCAGGCCTATGTACCGTAGCACCCTATACCAAGTTACCAGTCCTTATAAGAACTTTTGTGGACCAAGCAGGTTGTGTGTTAGTGATTAGCAGACTGTACGTCAGTCCCTATACCAATGAAGGACTGCTGCAGTATAGGGCAGCGGTCAGCAGTAGTGCACGGCAACCCTATGTATTGTGGACCGATAGCGGTCCTTACAGAACAGCAGACTGTAACGCACTCAGGCCTATGTACCGTAGCACCCTATACCAAGTTACCAGTCCTTATAAGAACTTTTGTGGACCAAGCAGGTTGTGTGTTAGTGATTAGCAGACTGTACGTCAGTCCCTATACCAATGAAGGACTGCTGCAGTATAGGGCAGCGGTCAGCAGTAGTGCACGGCAACCCTATGTATTGTGGACCGATAGCGGTCCTTACAGAACAGCAGACTGTACTGCACTCAGGCCTATGTACCGTAGCACCCTATACCAAGTTACCAGTCCTTATAAGAACTTTTGTGGACCAAGCAGGTTGTGTGTTAGTGTTTAGCAGACTGTGCGTCAGTCCCTATACCGCTGAAGGACTGCTGCAGTATAGGGCAGCGGTCAGCAGTAGTGCACGGCAACCCTATGTATTGTGGACCGATAGCGGTCCTTACAGAACAGCAGACTGTACTGCACTCAGGCCTATGTACCGTAGCACCCTATACCAAGTTACCAGTCCTTATAAGAACTTTTGTGGACCAAGCAGGTTGTGTGTTAGTGATTAGCAGACTGTACGTCAGTCCCTATACCAATGAAGGACTGCTGCAGTATAGGGCAGCGGTCAGCAGTAGTGCACGGCAACCCTATGTATTGTGGACCGATAGCGGTCCTTACAGAACAGCAGACTGTACTGCACTCAGGCCTATGTACCGTAGCACCCTATACCAAGTTACCAGTCCTTATAAGAACTTTTGTGGACCAAGCAGGTTGTGTGTTAGTGTTTAGCAGACTGTGCGTCAGTCCCTATACCGCTGAAGGACTGCTGCAGTATAGGGCAGCGGTCAGCAGTAGTGCACGGCAACCCTATGTATTGTGGACCGATAGCGGTCCTTACAGAACAGCAGACTGTACTGCACTCAGGCCTATGTACCGTAGCACCCTATACCAAGTTACCAGTCCTTATAAGAACTTTTGTGGACCAAGCAGGTTGTGTGTTAGTGTTTAGCAGACTGTGCGTCAGTCCCTATACCGCTGAAGGACTGCTGCAGTATAGGGCAGCGGTCAGCAGTAGTGCACGGCAACCCTATGTATTGTGGACCGATAGCGGTCCTTACAGAACAGCAGACTGTACTGCACTCAGGCCTATGTACCGTAGCACCCTATACCAAGTTACCAGTCCTTATAAGAACTTTTGTGGACCAAGCAGGTTGTGTGTTAGTGATTAGCAGACTGTACGTCAGTCCCTATACCAATGAAGGACTGCTGCAGTATAGGGCAGCGGTCAGCAGTAGTGCACGGCAACCCTATGTATTGTGGACCGATAGCGGTCCTTACAGAACAGCAGACTGTAACGCACTCAGGCCTATGTACCGTAGCACCCTATACCAAGTTACCAGTCCTTATAAGAACTTTTGTGGACCAAGCAGGTTGTGTGTTAGTGATTAGCAGACTGTACGTCAGTCCCTATACCAATGAAGGACTGCTGCAGTATAGGGCAGCGGTCAGCAGTAGTGCACGGCAACCCTATGTATTGTGGACCGATAGCGGTCCTTACAGAACAGCAGACTGTAACGCACTCAGGCCTATGTACCGTAGCACCCTATACCAAGTTACCAGTCCTTATAAGAACTTTTGTGGACCAAGCAGGTTGTGTGTTAGTGATTAGCAGACTGTACGTCAGTCCCTATACCAATGAAGGACTGCTGCAGTATAGGGCAGCGGTCAGCAGTAGTGCACGGCAACCCTATGTATTGTGGACCGATAGCGGTCCTTACAGAACAGCAGACTGTACTGCACTCAGGCCTATGTACCGTAGCACCCTATACCAAGTTACCAGTCCTTATAAGAACTTTTGTGGACCAAGCAGGTTGTGTGTTAGTGTTTAGCAGACTGTGCGTCAGTCCCTATACCGCTGAAGGACTGCTGCAGTATAGGGCAGCGGTCAGCAGTAGTGCACGTCAACCCTATGTATTGTGGACCGATAGCGGTCCTTACAGAACAGCAGACTGTACTGCACTCAGGCCTATGTACCGTAGCACCCTATACCAAGTTACCAGTCCTTATAAGAACTTTTGTGGACCAAGCAGGTTGTGTGTTAGTGTTTAGCAGACTGTGCGTCAGTCCCTATACCGCTGAAGGACTGCTGCAGTATAGGGCAGCGGTCAGCAGTAGTGCACGGCAACCCTATGTATTGTGGACCGATAGCGGTCCTTACAGAACAGCAGACTGTACTGCACTCAGGCCTATGTACCGTAGCACCCTATACCAAGTTACCAGTCCTTATAAGAACTTTTGTGGACCAAGCAGGTTGTGTGTTAGTGATTAGCAGACTGTACGTCAGTCCCTATACCAATGAAGGACTGCTGCAGTATAGGGCAGCGGTCAGCAGTAGTGCACGGCAACCCTATGTATTGTGGACCGATAGCGGTCCTTACAGAACAGCAGACTGTAACGCACTCAGGCCTATGTACCGTAGCACCCTATACCAAGTTACCAGTCCTTATAAGAACTTTTGTGGACCAAGCAGGTTGTGTGTTAGTGATTAGCAGACTGTACGTCAGTCCCTATACCAATGAAGGACTGCTGCAGTATAGGGCAGCGGTCAGCAGTAGTGCACGGCAACCCTATGTATTGTGGACCGATAGCGGTCCTTACAGAACAGCAGACTGTAACGCACTCAGGCCTATGTACCGTAGCACCCTATACCAAGTTACCAGTCCTTATAAGAACTTTTGTGGACCAAGCAGGTTGTGTGTTAGTGATTAGCAGACTGTACGTCAGTCCCTATACCAATGAAGGACTGCTGCAGTATAGGGCAGCGGTCAGCAGTAGTGCACGGCAACCCTATGTATTGTGGACCGATAGCGGTCCTTACAGAACAGCAGACTGTACTGCACTCAGGCCTATGTACCGTAGCACCCTATACCAAGTTACCAGTCCTTATAAGAACTTTTGTGGACCAAGCAGGTTGTGTGTTAGTGTTTAGCAGACTGTGCGTCAGTCCCTATACCGCTGAAGGACTGCTGCAGTATAGGGCAGCGGTCAGCAGTAGTGCACGTCAACCCTATGTATTGTGGACCGATAGCGGTCCTTACAGAACAGCAGACTGTACTGCACTCAGGCCTATGTACCGTAGCACCCTATACCAAGTTACCAGTCCTTATAAGAACTTTTGTGGACCAAGCAGGTTGTGTGTTAGTGTTTAGCAGACTGTGCGTCAGTCCCTATACCGCTGAAGGACTGCTGCAGTATAGGGCAGCGGTCAGCAGTAGTGCACGGCAACCCTATGTATTGTGGACCGATAGCGGTCCTTACAGAACAGCAGACTGTACTGCACTCAGGCCTATGTACCGTAGCACCCTATACCAAGTTACCAGTCCTTATAAGAACTTTTGTGGACCAAGCAGGTTGTGTGTTAGTGATTAGCAGACTGTACGTCAGTCCCTATACCAATGAAGGACTGCTGCAGTATAGGGCAGCGGTCAGCAGTAGTGCACGGCAACCCTATGTATTGTGGACCGATAGCGGTCCTTACAGAACAGCAGACTGTAACGCACTCAGGCCTATGTACCGTAGCACCCTATACCAAGTTACCAGTCCTTATAAGAACTTTTGTGGACCAAGCAGGTTGTGTGTTAGTGATTAGCAGACTGTACGTCAGTCCCTATACCAATGAAGGACTGCTGCAGTATAGGGCAGCGGTCAGCAGTAGTGCACGGCAACCCTATGTATTGTGGACCGATAGCGGTCCTTACAGAACAGCAGACTGTACTGCACTCAGGCCTATGTACCGTAGCACCCTATACCAAGTTACCAGTCCTTATAAGAACTTTTGTGGACCAAGCAGGTTGTGTGTTAGTGTTTAGCAGACTGTGCGTCAGTCCCTATACCGCTGAAGGACTGCTGCAGTATAGGGCAGCGGTCAGCAGTAGTGCACGTCAACCCTATGTATTGTGGACCGATAGCGGTCCTTACAGAACAGCAGACTGTACTGCACTCAGGCCTATGTACCGTAGCACCCTATACCAAGTTACCAGTCCTTATAAGAACTTTTGTGGACCAAGCAGGTTGTGTGTTAGTGTTTAGCAGACTGTGCGTCAGTCCCTATACCGCTGAAGGACTGCTGCAGTATAGGGCAGCGGTCAGCAGTAGTGCACGGCAACCCTATGTATTGTGGACCGATAGCGGTCCTTACAGAACAGCAGACTGTACTGCACTCAGGCCTATGTACCGTAGCACCCTATACCAAGTTACCAGTCCTTATAAGAACTTTTGTGGACCAAGCAGGTTGTGTGTTAGTGATTAGCAGACTGTACGTCAGTCCCTATACCAATGAAGGACTGCTGCAGTATAGGGCAGCGGTCAGCAGTAGTGCACGGCAACCCTATGTATTGTGGACCGATAGCGGTCCTTACAGAACAGCAGACTGTACCGCACCCAAGCCTATGTACCGTAGCACCCTAGACAGACCAAGTTACCAGTCCTGATAAAGAGCTTTGTGGAACAAGTGAGTTGTGAATGATTAGCAGACTGCAGCAGAAGGGCAGCAGTCAAGTATAATATTCTTTCTATATTTGGAAGAAAGAATATTATACGTGTACAAGCCTATTACCGTACCACTGATACCAGTCCTGAAAAGAACCTTTGTGGAACTAATAGTAACAGCAAGTCTTTAAAATTATCCTCACTGCCTGACAACACTGCTTCCTGCCTGTCCCTATACAAATTGGCAAAAAAGAGTAGGCTGGAACGATTAGCTGGAACAGCTCTTTTGTGGACCTGATAGTAACAGCTAATGATGATGATGATGATGATGATGAAGAAAGACTAATCTGGCTGAGCTGTCCCTAAAATAGCAGCATACAGCGCTCTGTCCCTTTATCTAAACTGACAAAAGAAACTCAGGCTGCTGACCTAACACCTATACCAGTCCTGAAAAGAACTTTTGTGTACCAAATAGCTAGCGTTTTCTCTGTCCCTACTCCACACAGGATCCTTTCCCTACAGTGACAGAAGAAAGAATGTAAAATGGCCACCGGATCGGGTGTATTTATAGGTTAGGGGGAATGTCCAAGTGTCCATGAGCTGTCATGTCTCAATTGGTTGTCCTGTAACACATGATAAACGTGTCACGAAAGGTTAAAGTTCTTGTATACATTAAACACGTAAGTCCGCCGGGGCGAACGACGGAAAAAGGCGTTCGAACCCGCGGACGGCGAAAGTCGGAAATTCGCCGCGAAACGACCGCCGGGCGAACCGTTCGGCCATCACTACTTATCAGTGCCCATCAGTGTAGCCCCATCAGTGCCCATCAGTGAAGGAGAAAACGTACTTATATACAAAGTTTTGAAACTGAAATAAAAAAAAAACATTTTTTTTTTCAAAATTTTCGGTATTTTTTTATTTGTAGCGCAAAAAATAAAAACCGTAGAGGTGATCAAATACCACCAAAAGAAAGCTCTATTTGTGGGGAAAAAATGATAAAAATTTCATTTGGGTACAGTGTAGCACGACCGCGCAATTGTCATTCAAAGTGCGACAGAGCTGAAAGCTCAAAATTGGTCTGGGCAGGAAGGTGTTTAAGTGCCCCCCGGTATTGAAGTGGTTAAAGTCCACAAATAGTGGTAAAAGTCTCTGCTGATGAAATAACTGGCACTTCAGGACTGCTGGTGCTAAAAAATAAATAAATAGAGAAAAAAAAAACAGGCAAGTGCATAAGAACAAAAGAAAAGAGGAGCGCCATCTAAGTGCAGCAATGTAAAAACATTTATTAACAAATATAAATTAAGCAAATATATATAAATACAAAACCAAAAAAAAAATAGATAAATAAAGATAAAGGAAAAAAACAAAAAAAACAAATATATATATATAAAGGAAAGAAAATAAAAAAATATATATATTAAACATGCGGTGCCTTGAAAAAGTATTCATGTAACTTTAAATTTCCCACATTTCGTCACGTTAAAACCAAAAACGTAAATGTATTTTATTGGGATTTTATATGACTGACCAACACAAAGTGTCACATAATTGTGAAGTGGAAGCAAAATGATAAATGATACAAATAAATATGAGAAAAGTGTGGGGGGGGTACATTTGTATGGCGCCCCCTTTACTGTGATACCCCTAACTAAAATCTAATGGAACGAATTGCCTTCAGACATCACCTAATTAGTAAATAGAGCCCACCTGTGTGTCATTTAATCTCAGTATAAATGCAGCTGTTCTGTGAAGCCCTCTGAGGTTTGTTAGAGAACTTTAGTGAACAATCAGCATCCTGAAGGCCAAGGAACACACCTGACAGGTCAGGGATAAAGTTGTGGAGAAGTATAAAGCAGGGTTAGGTTATAAAAAAGATCTCCCAAGCTTTGAAGATCTCACGGAGCTCTGTTCAATCCATCATCTGAAAATGGAAAGAGTATGGCACGACTGCAAACCCACCAAGACATGGCCGTCCACCTAAACTGACCAGGCCGGGCAAGGAGCGCATTTATCAGAGAAGAGCCAAGAGGTCCATGGTGACTCTGGAGGAGCTGCAGAGATCCACAGCTCAGGGGGGAGAATCTGTCCACAGGACAACTATTAGTCGTGTACAGGGCAGCCATCAGAAATTGTGGGGCCTCTTATACAGCTTTAGGCCTGGCACCCCCCCCCCCCAGCCTGACCACCAACATTCCCCAGGGTCCCGCCCACTCACCGTCCCACCAAATCTGCCCACTAGCCATCCCACCAAGTCCTTCAGTGCCTCAGCCTGCCTCACACCTGTACGCTCTCAGCCCCTCCTCACACCTGTACACTCTCAGCCCCCCCTTACACCTGTATGCTCTCAGCCCCTCCTCACACCTGTACACTCTCAGCCCCTCCTCACACCTGTACACTCTCAGCCCCTCCTCACACTTGTATGCTCTCAGCCCCCCGTCACACCTGTACGCTCTCAGCCCCCCTCACACCTGTACACTCTCAGCCCCCCTCACACCTGTACACTCTCAGCCCCTCTCACACCTGTATGCTCCCAGCCCCTCCCACACCTGTACGCTCTCAGCCCCCCTCACACCAATATGCTCTCAGCCCCCCTCACACCTGTACGCTCTCAGCCCCCCTCACACCTGTACGCTCTCAGCCCCCCTCACACCTGTACACTCTCAGCCCCCCCTCACACCTGTACACTCCCAGCCCCCCTCATAGCTGTACACTCTCAGTCCCTCCTCACACTTGTATGCTCTCTGCCCCCCATCACATCTGTATGCTCTCAGCCCCCTCACACCTGTACGCTCTCAGCCCCCCCTCACACCTGTACGCTCTCAGCCCCCCTCACACCTGTACGCTCTCAGCCCCTCCTCACACTTGTATGCTCTCAGCCCCCCGTCACACCTGTACGCTCTCATCCCCCCTCACACCTGTACACTCTCAGCCCCCCTCACACCTGTACACTCTCAGCCCCCCTCACACCTGTACGCTCTCAGCCCCTCCTCACACCTGAACGCTCTCAGCCCCCCTCACACCTGTATGCTCTCAGCCCCCCTCACACCTGTACGATCTCAGCCCCTCTCACACCTATATGCTCTCAGCCCCTCCCACACCTGTACACTCTCAGCCCCCCTCACACCAGTATGCTCTCAGCCACCCTCACACCTGTACACTCTCAGCCCCCCTCACACCTGTAGACTCTCAGCCCCCCTCACACCTGTACACTCTCAGCCCCTCTCACACCTGTATGCTCCCAGCCCCTCCCACACCTGTACGCTCTCAGCCCCCCTCACACCAATATGCTCTCAGCCCCCCTCACACCTGTACGCTCTCAGCCCCCCTCACACCTGTACGCTCTCAGCCCCCCTCACACCTGTACACTCTCAGCCCCCCCTCACACCTGTACACTCCCAGCCCCCCTCATAGCTGTACACTCTCAGTCCCTCCTCACACTTGTATGCTCTCTGCCCCCCATCACATCTGTATGCTCTCAGCCCCCTCACACCTGTACGCTCTCAGCCCCCCCTCACACCTGTACGCTCTCAGCCCCCCTCACACCTGTACGCTCTCAGCCCCTCCTCACACTTGTATGCTCTCAGCCCCCCGTCACACCTGTACGCTCTCATCCCCCCTCACACCTGTACACTCTCAGCCCCCCTCACACCTGTACACTCTCAGCCCCCCTCACACCTGTACGCTCTCAGCCCCTCCTCACACCTGAACGCTCTCAGCCCCCCTCACACCTGTATGCTCTCAGCCCCCCTCACACCTGTACGATCTCAGCCCCTCTCACACCTATATGCTCTCAGCCCCTCCCACACCTGTACACTCTCAGCCCCCCTCACACCAGTATGCTCTCAGCCACCCTCACACCTGTACACTCTCAGCCCCCCTCACACCTGTACGCTCTCAGCCCCCCTCACACTTGTACGCTCTCAGCCCCCTCACACCTGTACGCTCTCAGCTCCCCCTCACACCTGTATGCTCTCAGCCCCCCTCATATCTGTACGCTCTCAGCCCCCTCACACCTGTATGCTCTCAGCCCCCTCACACCAGTACGCTCTCAGCCCCCCTCCTACCTGTACATTCTCAGCCCCCCTCATACCTGTACGCTCTCAGCCCCCCTCACACCTGTACGCTCTCAGCCCCCCTCACACCTGTACGCTCTCAGCCCCCCCCTCATACCTGTACACTCTCAGCCCCCCTCACACCTGTACACTCTCAGCCCCCCCCCCACACCTGTACACTCTCAGCCCCCCCCCCACACTTCTCTTGCACCTCCTGTCTAGCACCCCTGGTAGAGATGACAGGGTGTGAAAGACACAGAGTGGCAAGAGGGCGGATGTAGCAGGTGGCTCAGGACGGGTCTTGGCAGGAACCCGATAGCTGCAGATCACCAGATAGACACCGAGGACTGGAACTCCGTGTTGCTGCATCAGCAGGCAGAATCGTGGTCGGAACACAAGCCAGGAGGTCATCAACAGCCAAGCAGAGCCGGTACCGGAACATGAGACGGAATCAAAGACAGGATACAGGCCGGGTTCCGTACACAGTCGGGCAGTGCAGTACAGGAGCATGAAACAGGAATGGGGTAAAACAGAAGCCGGGGGGCACAGGAAGGCAGGCAGAAGTCCAAGGGAAGGTTCAGGTACAAGACGGGCCAAACACAGGAACGCTGGAACAGATCAGATAACGGTAACAGGTACTAGCTGAAAGACCGCTCAGCAAGGATCATGTGTCAGTGTTCCGTTTAAATAAACTACTTGGCGCCCAGAAGTGCGCGTGTGCATGCACGCAATGGCGCGCAACTGTGTGCACGCATTGACGCTCGTCTGTGCATGCCTGCGCATGCGCCAATACACACCGGTGTGCCCGTGCTTTTGTGCAGGTGCGCGTCTGTTAGCCAAACTTCTCTTACATATACACACCCACAAGACATGTGCACACACATAGACATGTACACAAACAGGCATGTACACACACAGAGACATGTACACATGGAGAAATGTACACACGCAGGCATGTACACAGTCACACACACACAGCCACCCCCCCACAACAGCCCTTGTAAGGCAGTCCTAGTCCCAGCTCTGGTTTCCACATGCAGAGGAGTGCACATGCAGGAAATTGCCAGAGGTGGCAGCAAAGAGCAGAGCAGGAGCCTGCCGACTCACACACATGCAGGAGCTCCTCTGCACCCGCCCCGCCTTCTCACATCCCTGCCAATCAGCCGGGCCTGTCCAGATGCTGGGGCCCCCTACAAGTGTATGGGCTGTACCCCCCTGATGGCGGCCCTGGTTCATGTACTCCACAAATCTGCCCTTCATGGAAGAGTGACAAGAAGAAAGACATAAGAAGTCCTGTTTGTAGTTTGTGAGAAGCCATGTGGGGGACACAGCAAACATGTGGAAGAAGGTGATCTGGTCAGATCAGACCAAAATTCTACTTTTTGGCCTAAAAACAAACGCTATGTGTGGGGGGGGGGACTAACACTGCCCATCACCCTGAACACACCATCCCCACCGTGAGACATGGTGGTGGCAGCATCATGTGGTGGGGATGGTTTTCTTCAGCAGGGACAGGGAAGCTGGTCAGAGTGGATGGGAAGATGGATGGAGACAAATGAAATAATGAATGAATGAGCCGTGTCTCCTCGTACTGCTAGACCTAAGTGCAGCGTTTGATACAGTAGATCACAATACTCTACTTGTGCACCTCACAGAAGTAGCCGGAGTCCAAGACATAGATCTCCATTGGTTCGCGTCTTTCCTAGGAAATCGGTCACAGACAGTGAAACTAGGAAAATTCCTCTCCGAAACTCGGGCAGTCACCTGCGGAGTCCCTCAAGGCTCTCCTTTATCACCGGTTCTCTTCAACATTTACATTCGCCCACTCCTTCAAATCATCAGATGCTCAGATCTCTGCTTCCACTCTTACGCTGACGACACGCAACTTTATTTCCGGATCAATGGAAAAAAAGATCACCAACAACAACTTGAAAACTGCCTCAAATCAATAGAGGACTGGATGACCACCAACTCCCTCCAGCTGAACCAATCAAAGACAGAGCTTCTTATCTTACACCCAAATCATAAGCCCGCAACCAAAACCTCCTGGTCTCCACCAACCGTCTTTGGGCAGACTATCTCCCCAAAGACCAAAGCGAAGAGTCTCTGGGTTATTTTAGACGCACAAATGTCAATGGATGCGCAAATAGGAGCAGTAGTCAGTCGATCTCACCATCTGCTGTGCATGCTTCGCAGACTCATCCCTTTTATCCCAAAGAATGACAAAGCAGTGGTAGTTGGAACAATCATTAATTAACGACTGGACTACGCAAACTCGCTTTACATAGGATTACCACAATATCAACTTGCGCGATTACAACTGATCCAAAACACGGCGGCAAGGCTGATAACAGGAAAAAAACCCTGGGAATCCATCTCTCCTTCGCTGAGGAGCTTACATTGGCTAACCGTAAAAAATCGGATCACGTTCAAGACCCTTTGCCTCACCCACAAATGCGTGCATAGAGAAGCTCCGCAATACCTAATGGAGAAAATAAATCATTACACACCAAACCGCAGTCTTCGATCAGCCAACAAAAACCTCCTCCTCGTGCCCAAAGCCCGGTATAAATCCAAGGGTGATCGGAGATTCGCTGTCCAAGGGCCTCGGCTATGGAATGCTCTACCAATCAACATCCGCCTGGAAGAAAATCACCTGGCTTTTAGGAAAAAACTCAAGACCTTCCTCTTTTAGCAGATGATCAAAGCTCGCCACAGCGCCTAGAGGCGATTCAGTTCGCATTGTGCGCTATACAAGTATTTCATTCATTCATTCATTCATCAAAGCATATTCATGTGTTAGAATGGCCCAGTCACAGTCCAGACCTAAATCCCATTGAGAATCTGTGGCAAGACTTGAAAATTGCTGTTCACAGACGCTCTCCATCCAATCTGACAGAGCTTGAGATATTTTACAAAGAAGAAGAATGGGCAGAAATGTCCTCTCTAAATGTGCAAAGCTGGCAGAGACACCCCCAAAAAGACTTGTAGAGAAAGGGGGTTCTACAAAGTACTGACTCCGGGGGGCGCCATACAAATGCCCCCCCCCCCCACACTTTTCACATATTTATTTGTATAATTTATCATTTTCCTTCCACTTCACAATTATGTGACACTTTGTGTTGGTCCATCACATAAAATCCCAATAAAATACATTTACGTTTTTGGTTGTAACATGACAAAATGTGGAGAATTTCAAGGGGTATGAATACTTTTTCAAGGCACTGTACATATATTTTAATTGGTACATGAATATATCCTGTGCTTTCTATAAACATTGTCTACCTCTGTAGTATTCGGCACCTTGGAAGTCCCACATTTGAACCTAATAAAAAGCTTAAGAACAACTTGTGAAACGTTGTTACAATGTTTCAGCTGATAAGAGACTTGGTTATTGGGTTCAGTCCTGTAGTTAAAGGTGTTTTCTGTCGTTTACATCATAATTAGAATGTTCTGTGCTGTTATTCTGGAGATTTGAAAGCTTATAATTATTATTTTTATATTTTTAAATGAAAATGTAAAGTGGTGATAAACGTCTGTGGTTCCTCGCCGTGTACGCCGTCATTCTCCATGTAAATGTCCCCATTAACCCGACACACCGCTCAAGAGTTTAATCCCCACAA
The DNA here is from genome assembly GCF_037356315.1 of Lithobates pipiens. NCBI lineage: Eukaryota > Metazoa > Chordata > Amphibia > Anura > Ranidae > Lithobates > Lithobates pipiens. The sequence goes on along the minus strand of NW_027507764.1, from coordinate 589,519,449 downwards.
CAAAAAGTTTCTTTAGTGTGAAAATGCTAATTAAAAGGATGTTTATTTGTTACATAAACGTTGTGTCACTCCCATTGTAAATGTATACGCCTGAAACTCTGAAGGCGGTAAAGTGCGCCAATGTGAAAGGAGATGGGAAATCCATCGCAATCATTTATTTTTACGAGGTTGTAACAAGTGAGTGCGGATCACATTTACATCCAAGTAATATACACGGCCAACCTTTCAGTTTAAAGACAAATAAAACAATCAATAGGAGTTGTCGGGTGTAAAAAGCCTTTAAGGTTTGGCTCATGTCACTTTAGTTATATAGGTTAAAAAAAAAAAGATACACGTCCGGTGACTTCTAACCAGGGGAGGACTTAGGGTGCTGGGCTTGAGTCACTTTCAGGCCATACCTTCTATATATTACCGTATTTATTGACGTATAACACACGCCGGCCTTATAACACGCACCCCAAGTTTAGGAGGGAATTTTAATGGAATAAACTTGCATTTAAATGCCCATCAATGCAGCCTTATCAGTGTCCATCTGCAGCCGTGCCCATCAATCTGCAGCCTTGTCCAGTGTCATTTGCAGCCTTGTCATTGCAGTCTTGAAGTTTAAAAATGGCGCGGCCGAGATAGACTCCTGTGTATCTTGGCGGCTCTCTGGTCCTCTCGGCAGCTCTCTGGTCCTCTCAGCTGCTCTAGGGTCCTCTTGGCGGGTCTCGGGTCCTCTCGGCGCCTCTCGGGTCCTCTCAGCGGCTCTTGGGTCCTCTCATCGGCTCTCGGTGGCTCTCGGGTCCTCTTGGTGGCTCTTGGGTCCTCTCACCGGCTCTCGGGTCCTTACGGCGGCTCTCGGGTCCTCTCGGTAGCTCTTGGGTCCTCTCTGTGGCTCTCGGCGGTTCTCAGGTCCTCTTTGCACCTCTCGGGTTCTCTCAGCGGCTCTTGGGTCCTCTTGGTGGCTCTCGGCAGCTCTCGGGTCCTCTCGAGTCCTCTTGGCGGCTCTTGGGTCCTCACGGTGGCTCTCGGGTCCTCTCGTGGCTCTTGGGTCCTCTTGGCAGCTCTCGGGTCCTCTCGGCAGCTCTTGGGTCCTCTCAGTGGCTCTTGGATCCTCTCGGCAGCTTTTGGGTCCTCTCGGTGGCTATAGGGTCCTCTCGGCAGCCCTTGGGTCCTCTTGGTGGCTCTCGGGTCCTCTCGGGTCCTCTCGGCAGCTCTCGGTTCCTCTTGAGTCCTCTTGTCAGCTCTTGGGTCCTCTCGGCGGCTCTCGGGTCCTCTCGGCGGCTCTCGGGTCCTCACGGTGGCTCTCGGATCCTCTTGGTGGCTCTTGGGTCCTCACGGTGGCTCTTGGGTCCTCTCGGCAGCTCTTGGGTCCTCTGGGTGGCTCTCGGGTCCTCTTGGCAGCTCTTGGGTCCTCTCGGTGGCTCTCGGGTCCTCTCGGCAGCTCTCGGTTCCTCTAGAGTCCTCTTGGCGGCTCTTGGGTCCTCTCGGCGGCTCTCGGGTCCTCACGATGGCTCTTGGGTCCTCACGATGGCTCTCGGGTCCTCTCGTGGCTCTTGGGTCCTCACGGCGGCTCTCGGGTCCTCTCGGTGGCTCTTGGGTCCTCTCGGCAGCTCTTGGGTCCTCTCGGTGGCTCTCGGGTCCTCTCGGCAGCTCTCGGTTCCTCTCGGCAGCTCACAGGTCCTCTCGCAGTCCCGAGCGGAGCCGAGAGTAGCCGAGTGTACTCTGCTCAACTCACAGTCATGCCCAGTCCCTATAATTATTTTTGTCAGTGCTTATTTTTTTTATATTTTTTACAATTTAGCTTTTAAATATTTATTACATTTCTTTCTTTCTTCTTCTTCTTCTTATTTATTTTTTATCAGCCTTGTTGGGGGGGGGAGGGGGGGGGGTGGCTTTGATGAGATATCAGAGGTCTAAACAGACCCCTGATATCTCCCCTTTGAGACAGGGAAAGGGACTAAGGACACAAATTCCCCAGTCCTTTTCTCTGCAGTCTCAGCTGCACTGAAGATGAACGGACAGGAGACAGAGACTCCTCCCCATTCATAAACTGAAGCAGACAAAACAGTTTATGGTGCTCAGTTATGAATGGACAATCAGTGATCACTGACTCTGCTCATTCAGAAAAGGAAGGAGCTGGTAAATTACATATTTACCGTCTTCTTCATCTGCTCTCTATCCTGACAGATCGGGGACAGTGGGGACCGGAGAGGACACGGAGGACCTGGGGGAGCCCAGAGGAGGACCCAGAGGAGGACACAGATGGGAACTGTAGGAGGACATGGAGGGGGGACCCGGAGGAGGACACGGACGGGGACTGGGGGGGGGACCAGAGGAGGACACCAACAGGGAATGGGGGGTGGACCGGAGGAGGACACGGCCGGGAACCATAGAAGGACATGGAGGGGAGACCCGGAGGAGGACACGGATGGGGACTGGGGGAGGGACCGGAGGAGGACACGGACTGGGACTGGGGCAGGGACTGGAGGAGGACACGGACAGGGACTGGGGGGGGGACCGGAGGAGGATACAGAGGACCCGGGGAGCCGGAGGAGAATACATGAGACAGTCGGGGGTGATCAGTGCAGTGGTGGGGGGAATTACAATCACGATCTCCCTGTGTGGCTTTCAATGAAGCATCTGAGGAGGAGAAGGAGGAGAAGCGACTGTCGCTGCTTCATTGAAAGCCACACAGGGAGATCGGTGCTTGTAACTCGCCCACCGCTGCACCGATCATATCTGAGGCTGCCCAGGTATCGGATTAGGCATTTGAGCATGAGTACCAATGCTTGGTATCGGTGCACCCATACATAAGACCAATAATATTAAAAAAAAGGATTTTTAATACAGGAATGTTGGCTTAGGGAAAAGTCTGTCCATGTACAGTATAGAATGCACTCAATACTTGGTCGGGGGTCCTTTTGCGTGAATTAAGGCATCAATGCAATGTGGCATGGAGGAGATCAGCCTGTGGCACTGCTGAGGTGTTATGGAAGCCCAGGTTGCTTTGATAGTGGCCTTCAGTCTCGTCTGTTGGGTCTGGTGTCTCTCATCTTCCTCTTGATAATACCCCACAGATTATCAATGAGATTTAGGTCAGGCGAGTTTGCTGGCCAATCAAGCGCAGTAATACCATAATCATGTGACCAGGTATTGGTAGATTTGGCAGTGTGGGCAGGTGACAAGTCCTGCTGGAAAATGAAATCAGCATCTCCATAAAGCTGGTCAGCAGAGGGAAGCATGAAGAGCTCTAGAAGTTCCTGGTAGAGAGCTGCGCTGAACATTGGACTTGATAAAAAAACAGAGGACCAACAGCAACAGATGACACGGCTCCCCAAATCATCACCGACTGTGGAAACTTCACTCTGGACCTCATGCAACTTGGATTCTGTGCCTCTTCACTCTTCCTCCAGACTCTGGGACCGCAATTTCCAAATGAAATGCAACATTTTCCAAAGTCCGTGATGATTTGGGCAGCTTTAATTATTAGATATAATTATAGTATTAAAATAATAATAATAAATAGTAATAATAATTGTATTTAAAAAGTAAAAAAGGTTGTTTTTTTTTACCCATTTGTTAACCAATAATAAGCTGGAGGCTTTATTCAGAAGACAAATGATGCAGTGTGTCTCTGTTTAATACTGTAAATGTCTGATACAAATACAGTATTAAAAAAAAAAAACAAAAAAAAATGTTTTGTCCATTTGTCAGCCAATAATAAAGAACAATTTTTTTTTTTTTTAAATTAAAACAGTATAATAAAAGAAATCATTAAATTTCCTAAAAGAAGGTTTACATTTTTTTTTAGCTAGACAAATTTGAGGAGGAGCGGAGAAATTTCCCAGTTCATAGCTGAAAATGTCAGAATCGTTATATCACCTGAAAATTAACAATTCATGTTCACAATTTACATCCCATTTTATTAACACAGAGTAGAGTTGATCTTATAATTTCAAAATATTTTTTTCCCCCAGTATTTAGGGATTACCGTACTTTGGCTTACCTTCTGTAAGATACAAATACCGATCTGTGTGTTTTTTTTCCCCCCAGAAATTGTTTAGAAGAGATTTGTCGGCCGCCATCCAAGGTGATACCGGTCTGTCTGGGGACACGGAGAAGTTACGCAAACAGGAATGTCTGGAATGTATCTTCACACTGCTCCCAACTCCGAAGATCTAGAAGTACATCGGATGTTCTAATAACACATTACTCCTCCATAGTAAATCTGTATTACTCTCTGCTCCTCTGATCTTGGCAAAAATTGAGCAACTAAATTAACATAAAAAAGGGGAAGGCTTTTTTTTTTTTTTAAAGCAAATTTTGCCTAAGCAGGACCTTTAGGTCTGGTCTGGATCTTAAGGGGGTATTTCAAACAAATAAAAGGCCAAAAAAAAAAAAAGTGTGAGCCCCCCCCCCCCAGGAAATCCATACTAGACCCTTAAACCATACATGAAGCCTTGACCAAACCAGGCCATACGCAATCAATATGGACAGGTGCCTTGCCAGGAGTATATTTATACTTTAGATCAGTGGTTCTCAACCTTTCTAATGCCGTGACCCCTTGATAAAATGTCCCAAGTTGTGAGCACCCCTAACAGTAAAATTATTTTCTTAGCATGGGTTGTCAGCACCCAAGGCAAGACAAGTAATTTCTGCCCCTAACCCACGGACATTTGGCGCTCCCTGAGTCCCTTCCACTCGTACAGTATTAAAACCCCTTCTGGTACATATTAGGATCTACCACTCTTTCTCTTTGTTCTCCTTTTATCTCTCTCTATCCTCATTTCTTGTTTTTCTCTCCCCTCCCTCTCTCTATAGCCACCTTTCTTGTTCTTTCTCTTATTCTTTCCTCTCCCTTTTTCTTTGTTCCTCCCCCTCTTTTCCTCTCCCTTCCATGTATTCTCTATTTTTATTCCTTCTCTTACTCCTTGGTGGTGGGGAATTGGGATCAGTGGCAGTGCTGGCGGGGAGTTGGGATCAGTGGCAGTGCTGGCGGGGAGTTGGGATCAGTGGCAGTGCTGGCGGGGAGTTGGGATGAATGACAGTGCTGGCGGGGTGTTGGGATCAGTGGCAGTGGTGGTGGGGAGTTGGGATGAGTGGCAGTGCTGGCGGGGAGTTGGGATGAGTGGCAGTGCTGGTGGGGAGTTGGGATGAGTGGCAGTGCTGGCAGGGAGTTGGGATCGGTGGCAGTGCTGGCGGGCAGTTGGGTTCGGTGGCAGTGCTGGCAGGGAGTTGGGATCGGTGGCAGTGCTGGCAGGGAGTTGGGATCAGTGGCAGTGCTGGCGGAGAGTTGGGATCAGTAGCAGTGCTGGCGGGGAGTTGGGATCAGTAGCAGTGCTGGCGGGGAGTTGGGATCAGTAGCAGTGCTGGCGGGGAGTTGCAATCAGTGGCAGTGCTGGAGGAGAGTTGTGATCAGTGGCAGTGCTGGGGGAGAGTTGGGATCAGTGGCAGTGCTGGGGGGTTCTGATCAGCCAACTTAGGTGCTCTTGATGAAGGTCATCTGCTGATCGGGGGAACTGTAGTGGGGACTTTTAATGACAGCTCTAATCACAGGTAGCGCTACTCGCTGGTGTCTCGCAGCAGTGACACCTATGTCCAAATCAGGAGATGGGGTCTCCTGCAGCCCCTCCTACTTCACATTCCTCACCAATCAGCTGACCTCTAGTCTCTGCCCCCTCCTCCCCTTAGCCATGCCGTGAACTGAATTGGTGGCTGTGAAGAGGCTGAGTGGGCGGCCGCGGGCTCCAGGGACAGCCCTGCTGGGCGGCCGCGAAAAGACTTCAGAAACTTCAGAAACAGCCCAGGATTCGGTGACCCCCTGGCAAATCGTCATTGGACCCCCGAGGGGGTCCCGGTCCCCAGGTTGAGAACCACTGCTTTAGATTGAATTTATACTGTACTTTGGGACTTTTTAAAAAAATAGGTCTTCTTATATCTTTTTTCTTATGTTATTTTGTATTCTTATAGCCCTGAAGAAGGAAACGCCTTGGCTTTTTCTACTGACATTTCGTCACATGCAATAAAGACCTACCAGACTGACATTAGATGCGACTCTCGTCTTTTTTACATTCTTTAACAAAAAAATCCCTGACTGGCATTCTGACACCAAGTTCTGCTTTTAGATACACTTTAGGCCTTTAAAAACTGTATGTCCTTTATAGTATGGAACATTTTGGAAAGTCCTTGCTCGAGGCTCACTGGTTAGCACCTCTTCCTTGCAGCACCCGGGGTCCTTGGTCCAAACCAAGACGCTACCTGTGTTGAGTTTGCATGTTCTTCTTATGCTTGCCTGAGTTTCCTCCCACACTTCAAAGACATCCTGGTACCTGCTACAAGTGTGTATGCCCTTGAATGTTCCCTTGCTTGGCTCAGTAGACTCTCATAAAACAAAGGACAGTGGGACGTCCCTCATCAGAGCCTCGTCATCATTCAAGCAAAATGTGTAAGCATCACCTTAACTTACTGCATGTGAATGAATATTATACCTCTTCATGTCTACTAACACATGTATACAGGTATACGGTCATTATATAGCTGTCATTTTATATATTAAACACTAGAGGGCAGCAGTACAATGAGGTTTCTGTATTGTACTGCACACATCATTATCCACTTGCTTACTGGGCACTTAAACACCATTCTGCCCAGACCAATTTTCAGCTTTCGGTGCTCTCACACTTTGAATGACAATTACTCAGTCATGCAACACTGTACCCAAATGAATTTTTTGTCCCTTTTTTCCCACAAATAGAGCTTTCTTTTGGTGGTATTTGATCACCTCTGGGGTTTTTATTTTTTGCGCTATAAATGAAAAAAGACCGAAAATTTTGAAAAAAAAACGCATATTTCTTTGTTTCTGTGACAGAATTATGCAAATTATTAATTTTTCTTCATAAATTTTGGCCACAATTTATACTACTACATATCTTTGGTAAAAATAACCCAAATTAGTGTATATTATTTGGTCTTTGTGAAAGTTAGAGAGTCTACAAGCTGTGGTGCGAATCGCACAAAATTGATCACATCTGATGTACTGGTGGCCGATCTCACTTCTTGTGACCCGAACAAGTCAGGAAAGTACAAATACCCCCCAAATGACCCCTTTTTGGAAAGTAGACATTCCAAGGTATTTAGTAAGAGGCATAGTGAGCTTTTTGATGTTGTCATTTTTTTCCCACAATTCTTTGCAAAATTAAGATTTTTCATTTTTTTTTTTCTTCACAAAATTGTCATTGTAATAGCTTATTTCTCTCACATGGCATGTGTATACCACAAATGACACCCCCCAAAAAATTCTGCTACTCCTCCTGAGTATTACAATACCACATGTGTGGGACTTTTTCACAGCCTGGCCACATAGAGAGGCCCAACATGCAGGTAGCGCCATCACGTGTTCTAGAAGCATAAATTACACATCTAACTTGTTGACTACTTATTACACTTTTGAAGCACCAGGACAATGACACGTGACACCGATGACAGATGGCACTGATACGTGGCAATGATGACACTTATACGTGGCACTGATGACACGTGGCACTGATGACAGATGGCACTAATATGTGGCACTGATGACACGTGGCACTTATACGTGGCACTGATGACACGTGGCACTAATACGTGGCACTGAAGACACGTGGCACTAATACGTGGCACTATTGACAGATGGCACTAATACGTGGCACTAATACGTGCCACTGATGACAGATGGCACTAATACATGGCACCGATGACGCGTGACACTGATGACAGATGGCACTGATAAGTGGCATTGATGACACGTGACACTGACAACAGATGGCACGTGACACTAACAGGTGGCACTGATGACAAATGGCACTGATACGTGGCACTGATGACAGATGGCACTAATACGTGGCACTGATGACAGATGGCACTATGTGGCACTGATGACAGATGGCACTTATACGTGGCACTGATGACAGATGGCACTGATGACAGATGGCACTGATGACGGCACTGGGGGCAGGTGGCACTGGGGGCAGGTGGCACTGGGGGCAGGTAGCACTGGGGTGGATGGCACTGGGGGCAGGTAGCACTGGGGTGGATGGCACTGGGGGCAGGTAGCACTGGGGTGGATGGCACTGGGGCAGGATGGCACTGCTGGGGCAGGATGGCACTGCTGGGGGAGGATGGATGGCACTGCTGGGGAGGATGGATGGCACTGCTGGGGAGGATGGCTGGCACTGCTGGGGGAGGATGGATGGCACTTTTTTTTTTTTTTTTACATTTTTTTTTTTTTTTTTATAGATCGAAGCAGAACGGCTGCCGCTGCAGCCGTTCATCTCTCCCTTCTCACACTCTGTGTGAGGAGGGAGAGCGGCGCTGAGAGATGATCTCATATGTTTACATATGAGATCATCTCCCATTGGACACGCCAATCACGCTGTAAACGGCCGCTGTGATTGGCCGTTTACAGCGATCTGTGTTTGCCTGTCCCCGGGGGACACGGCGAACACAGAACTTCCGTGATGCGCGCCCGCGGCGGCGCGCATTGCGGAAGTAAACAATAGGCCGTCCAGGGACGGCCACCCGGACGAACGCGCCTGCCCTACGGCCGTCATTCGGCTATAGGGCGGGCGCGAGGAGGTTATTATTATTTATTTTTATTCATTATTATTATTATTATTATTATTATTATTATACAGATTCAACACTTTGTGCAGAACTTTACTATACTTCTTCTTATTATTATTTATTATTAATATTGTTATTTGAGATTTATTTAGCGCCAACAGTTTGTACAGTGCTTTATTACTATTATTACTGTTATCATTATTATTTAGAGCTAAAAACAAAGAGTAACCAATGAAAATAAGTTACTGGCAACGCTGTGTTCACACTCCAGTATACGTTGAAAGAAAATAAACTCATGTAAATCAATCTATATACAGTATACATATTTGTGTTAGTCAAGCAATATTAGAGTCCTCAAAATACCATAGACTAGTGTATATCTGTGAGTGATAGCTCCGTGTAAAGACCTTATCTCAATGAAGGTAGAAGACTCACCAAACGGTATTGCTTGTCAATTTCACAGACAAGAACGATGTGCTTCATACAATCAATCTCCACACGCCTCATCTTCACTAATCTCATTCGATCTTTACTCCACTCCAGGCCCTGTGGCCATAGGGTCCCATAGCGCCACAGGGCACACCAGGAGGGGCGGAAACGTATGAGTCTGGCACCCTGTAGGGCAATGGCGCCCCAGTACCCCTAATGGACCTGCTGCTCCTGGTAAGCCCTTGTACACACGGTCGGACATTCCGATGGAAAATGTCAGATCGGACCGTGTTGTCGGATAATCCGAACGTGTGTGGGCTCCATCGGACTGTTATTCCGATGGACCAAGCCTCTATAGAGAGCAATGGGTGGTCCGACTGGGTCCGCCTGAAAAACGGACAGGCAGACCAGCTTTTTTTTTTTTTATAAATTTATTTTTATTGAAAGTTTTCAATACATTAATAACATACAAACATACAAACATACCAAATGGTCCCAAACACCTCCCCATCCCCCCCCCCTCCCTTCCACCCTCCCCCTCCCCTCACCCAACCAAACTCCCTCCTGTGCAGCCCTCCATTCTTCCTCCTAGTTCAGTCTATAAACACAGACAGTACCACTCATATAAGAAACACATAGCCTGTACTGTAACTGAATAGTGAACTATTTGAAATGGGTATATAACCAATCCAAGGGAAAGCACCTCCCTGCCCCGCCCCTCACCCTACCCTCAAGGAAAAAAAACCCTCACCTAGCGATTAATTCACAGTATCTGCGGCATCAAGCCAGCACCGCCACACTCTCTCAAATTTGTTAGGGCACCCTCTGCTAAGATAGGTGGCTTTGTATAACGGCAAAGCATTATTAATTAAACCTTTCCAATAAGAAACCGTAGGAAGTTCGGGTTTCTTCCAACACAACAGTATAGCTTTACGTGCATAAAACAGCGCCAGAGAAATCAGAGTCCTCTGCGCCCCTCGAGGTGCCAACTCCTCCACCAGTCCGAGCAAACATACCGCAACTGTGACTGGAATCGGCACCGAAAGGACAGATTGTATAACCTGTGTCACTCCCTTCCAGAACTCCTCAATCCGCGGGCACTGCCAAAACACATGGTCAAAGTCAGCTCGGTCAGCTGTGCAGCGCCAGCACCCTCCCGCGCCGGTACCGTAAATCCTAGCCAGTCTGGCTGGGGTATAGTATACTCTATGCAGAATTTTAAACTGGATAAGTCTGTCTCTGGCCGATACTAGGGTCTGAAACGGGTGTCCCCACATGTCGTCCCAATCCTCCCCTCCAAAGTCAGGTATTAGAGCACTCCAAACATCTCTACAGTTTTGGACAGGCTTCGGCCTGTCCGGGAACAGCATGCTGTACACAACGGAGAGAGGCTTTTTCAGGTCCTCTGTCCGCAGCACAGTCTCCAGAGGTGAGATTTCCACCTGTAAAACCCCAGGACCGAACGGAGAGAGAAAAGCGTGCCGCAACTGTAGGTATCTAAAAAAGTACCAATTTGGGAGATCATGATTTACCTTAAGCTGATCAAACGTCAGGAGCTGCCCCCCTCTCACCACATGCTTCAGTTGCTTAATGCCTACCCTAGCCCATATCACCGGATCCGGTATGTCCCCAAAATGTGGCAATTTAGGATTGAACCATAGAGGAGTGTCAGGAGACCAACTCCCCCCTGGCTGTTCAGGCAGACCAGCTTTATCTGCTTGTGTGAAAGGGGCCTAAGGCCTTGTCCACACAGGGCATACACAGCGTACCTTTATCGGGATGCACGGGTGTTCCATGCAGCTCTGTGCAGGCAGTCCCATTGATGTCATCTGGGATGCAGCAACTGCACCAACAGAGCCATTGCTCCCAATTTTACATCCATGTCAGTCTGCATGCATGTCCCCAAGCTCCCATTGTCTGCGTTCGGGGTCATGTACCCACACCCACACGGATGTCAGATTGGGAACAGCAGCTATGCCTGTGCAGCCGTTGCATCCCAATTGACATAAATAAGACTGCCTGTATGGGGATGTGTAGGTAAACATGCCCCCCCCCCTCCCATGGGTGTATACTTTAGTATGCCACATGTGAACGATGCTTTAGTAGCAATTTAGCAGAAATTTTGTAAGTTATGTGCAATAATAATGATTTTAGTGTATTTTTTGCGAAAATATTGTTTTGATAAACATTTGCGCAAATATCACGCTGCCTAAAACAAAAAAAAAATCAGTACCACCTTCCTTCTATTCCACTGGCCGTGTGCTTTCAGAAAATGTAAGGTTGGGGGGGGGGGTGGGTTATTTTACAAATTCTGAAAGCTGTAAGTGAAAAATGAAAACCTCCAGATTTTTAGAGACATTTTTGGGTATGTTCGATTTTCAAAATTTTGCAGAAAGGCACAATGTAAAAATTTAAATTTTTTGTCATTTTTTAACTCCATACAGGTTAAGATTTTATATTTAGTAGGTATTTGGCAGGAATTTGGTAAAATTAGCGGTGTTTTTATCTGCTAATAATGGTTTTCGTTTTTTTGCGAATATATTGGTTTGATAAACATTTGTGCAAATACCGTGGGGTCCGAAAAAAACAGTAGAACCTTCTTTTTATTTTAGAGGTCATACGCTTTCAGAAAATATATGGTTTTTGGGGTCTTTCACAAATTCTGAAAGCTGTAAGGGAAAAATTAAAACCTTCAGATTGTTAGAGAAATTTGGATATTTACATTCTTGCTTACGTTCGATTATCACCATTTTGAAAAAAGGCGCAATGTAAAAATTTAATTTTTTTGTCATTGCATAACTATATACAGATTAAGCTTTTATATTTAGTAGGGATTTAGCAAGAATATTTGTAAAATGAGCTGTGTTTTTATCTGCTAATAATGGTTTTAGTGTATTTTGTGCGAATATATTGGTTTGATAAATATTTGCGCAAATACTGTGGGGTTTAAAAATATCAGTAGAACTTTATTTTTATTCTAGAGGTCATATGCTTTCAGAAAATATATGGTGTTCTGGGGGTCTTTCACAAATTCTGAAAGCTGTAAGGGAAAAATGAAAACCTTCAGAATGTTAGAGAAATTTGGATATTTCCATTTTTGCATGCGTTCGATTTTCGAATTTTGTACAATTAGCTGTGTTTTTTTTCCCCCAAAAAAAATGAGCTGTGTTTTTATCTGCTAATAATGGTTTTAGTGTATTCTGTTCCAATATATTGGTTTGATAAATATTTTCGCAAATATGGCGGGGTCTAAAAAAATCAATAGCACCTTCTTTTTATTCGAGAGGTGATATGTTTTTGGGGGTCTTTCACAAATTCCGAAAGCTGTAAGGGAAAAATGAAAACCTTCAGATTGTTAGAGAAATTTGGATATTTCTATTTTTGCATGCGTTCGATTTTCACCATTTTGCAAAAAGGTGCAATGTAAAAATTACATTTTGTTGTCATTTATTAACTCCATACGGGTTAAGCTTTTATATTTAGTAGGGATTTAGCAGGAATTTTGTAAAATTAGCTGTGTATTTATCTGCTAATAATAGTTTTAGTGTATTTTGTGCGAATATATTGGTTTGATAAACATTTGCGCAAATATGGCAGGGTCTAGAAAATCAGTAGCACCTTCGTTTTATTCTAGAGGCCATATTCTTTCAGAAAACATATAGTTTTGGGGGTCTTTCACAAATTCTGAAAGCTGTAAGGGAAAAATTAAAACCTTCAGATTGTTAGAGAAATTTGGATATTTCCATTTTTGCATGCATTCGATTTTCACAATTTTTTGCAAAAAGGCGCAATGTAAAAATTAATTTTTTTTGTCATTTATTAACTCCATATGGGTTAAGCTTTTATATTTAGTAGGGATTTAGCAAGAAATGTTCTAAAATTAGCTGTGTTTTTATCTGCTAATAATGGTTTTAGTGTATTTTGTGCGACTATATTGGATTTAATAAACATTTTCGTAAATACCGCAGGGTCTAAAATTGGTTTGATAAACATTTTCACAAATACCGTGGGGTCTAAAAAAATCAGTAGCACCTTCTTTTTATTCTAGAGGTGATATGTTTTTGGGGGTCTTTCACAAATTCCGAAAGCTGTAAGGGAAAAATTAAAACCTTCAGATTGTAAGAGAAATATGGATATTTTCATTTTTGCTTACGTTCGATTTGCACCATTTTGCAAAAAGGTGCAATATAAAAATTTAAATTATTTGCCATTTATTAACTCCATACAGGTTAAGCTTTTATATTTAGTAGGGATTTAGCAGGAACTTTGTAAAATTAGCTGTGTTTTTATCTGCTAATAATAGTTTCATTATATTTCGTGCGACTATATTGGATTTAATAAACATTTTCGTAAATACCGCAGGGTCTAAAATTGGTTTGATAAACATTTTCACAAATACCGTGGGGTCTAAAAAAAATCAATAGCACCTTCTTTTTATTCTAGAGGTCATATTCTTTCAGAAAATATATGTTTTTAGGGGTCTTTCACAAATTCTGAAAACTGTAATGGAAAAAATGAAAACCTTCAGATGTTTTGAAAAATTTGGATATTTACATTTTTTGTGTACGTTCGATTTTCACCCTTTAGCAAAAAGGCTCAATGTAAAAATGACAACTATTTGTTATTTATTAACTCAATACAGGTTAAGCTTTTACATTTAGTAGGAATTTTGTAAAATTTGCTGTGTATTTATCTGCTAATTATGAATTTAGTGGATTTATAGCAAAAATATTGTTTTAATAAACATTTGCGCAAATATCGTGGGGTCTTAGAAATTCTTAGAAATTAGTAGCAAATTCTTTTTATTTTACTGGTCATGTGCTTTCAAAAGCAAAGGAAAAATTGCAAAAATGGTCTGGCCACCTGAGTGTACAAAATGGAGCACAGGGCCTGGCAGCGAAAGGGTTAATGTAAATATTTGTTTCATACATCCAATTGCTTATCATATACATATATTTTTCTGTCTGCTTTTAGAAGACGGCATGTATCGTGCCTCCAAGGCAGTATACACGTGCAATGATGTTGCTCAACCATTCTGATTGAGGACATCACCTAATTGGAATGAGTGAATTTTACTAGTTCCTTGTCTGTATATATGTATATTGTGTGTTTCGTTTTAGAATGTGCCGTGAACAAGGCTTGTGACGAAACGCGCCTGAGTGTTATTTTTAACATGGTCATATGAAATAGAGATACAAGACTGAACTTCCAAGAGTGCCGGCTCTTCAGTGTTTATGTGGGTTGACATGTTATGGGCTGCTCAGTCTAAAATGCCCGTACCTTTGTTTTTTCTCCCAGTCCGGGCCTGCGCCACTCCACAATTCAGAAGCAGGTGTTGCTAAATAGGGATCACATGCGAAGAAAAATCACCCCACAGTGCAATAACATTTGGCTTAAATCTTTATTTAAAAACATTATATCTCACCAGTAATTTTTTTTATTAATTAAATTTATTTAAATAATAAAATTAAATTAAAATTAAAAAAATTATTATCAATAAATTCCACATAACTCAATCTCCAGTAGCAAGACCAGCACCACATAAGGATAGCTGTCAGGAAGGGCCAGCCAGTACCCAAGATGGCGGCAGAAGAAGATGACCTGTGACCTCAGCCCCTGTCAGAACACCTCTGGTGCATGTGCGTGCGCCTGTGCGCATTGTCAGGAAGGGCATGCCAGTGCTCAAGATGAGAATCCAAGACAGCCTGTTTCCTCAGTCAGAATACCGCCAGTGTGCCTGCGTGTGTCTTTGTGCGCATTAGCGCACACACGCGCTTGTGTGCATGCGCCGGCACGCGCGCGTACCCTGTGACAGCTTTTGGTGCCCAAGAGGCTATTTAAACTCAGCCAGTGCACAGACTCGTGCTGTCTGCTCTACAGTGTTCCTATGTGTTCCTTTTGCCTGTATCTGATACCTGTTCCTGTTATCTTACCCGGCTTGCCTCTGACAATTCCTGCTTTCTGCCTGCACCTGACCCGGCTTGTTTGACCACCGCACCTGCCTGCTCCTTCTGCTACCATCACTGACCCGGCCTGTATCCTGACTACTCTTCTACCTCCGCACCTGCTCCTGACGTGTCCGCCAGTCTTTGACCCAGCCTGCCTGTACCTACCCTCTCTTCTGCTGAACTGCCGTTCCTCCTGCAGCTGCTTCTGGTTCCACGGTCTGCGACTCATCAGGCACTTGTGTGACTCTGCACTCCTGCGCCTCCTGTCTGCTCTACCAGAGGGGCCTGGAGTCAGAGGTGTAAGAGAGGCCGTCCACTGCATATCAGGCTCTACCATCAGGTATGTGACAATAGCGGACAGCCTCTTACTACCATATTCAGCCACCTGTGCACTGCGCATCAGTCCAGTCTAGTCACTGTTGCCAATCTCTCTTAATGGTTACACTGAGACACAGCCCAACATGTTTCGTCATGCCCGACTTTATCAAGGTATCTATTTACTCGGCGTAACATCATCTTTTACATTGGGTATTATAATTTGTTTGTGTGAAATAAAATTAATTAAAATTTATTTTTCCAAAAAAAAACTGCATTTGAAAAACCACTGCTCAAATATTGTGTGACATAAAAAAAAAAAGCAAAACCCACCATTTTATTCTATAGGACCTCTACTAAAAAATATATAAAATGTCTGGTTCTGAGTAATTTTCTAGCAAAAGAATTTAGATTTTTACATGTAGGAGAGAAGTGTCAGAATTGGCAAGATTACGTTTTATACCACCAATCCTATTGGCTATTTGAGTATTTAGTTACCTGATTACAGAAGACAGATTAGTACATCTTGTGTTTATATGAGGGAGCACATCATAGTAAATTCAGCCATATATCATTTAGGTGATCATTTTGGAATTTATACAGCTTCCTTATCTCAGAACACGTGTCATAAAAAAAAAAAAACAAACATGCAAAGCAAGTCTATAAATGCTGCTGATTATACCTGTTGAAATTTCCTGGATGAGCACGGTTTGCTTTTATAGTAAAGGGTTGGGTTCACCTACTTCAGTATTCAATGACAATAGGGAGGTGAAGTTGGAATCCTTCTATCACCAGGGCCGTCTTTAAGGCAGGGCAAAAGGGGCAGCTGCCCTGGGCCCTGACATTGTTGTGGGGCCCAAAGCAGCTACCTCATACTTGCCAACCACTCCAGTTTAAATTCCCTTGTCACTTGAATTTTCAGTCCTGTGCTGTGTCCTGATATCTCAGTGTGAAGTGCTGCTACTAATCCTGCTCAGCTCTGCCCTATTGTTGTGTACAGATGACTCACCTGCAGACCCTGTGTTTACATGTAAATAACTGTCATTCATATGTAAATAGCAGCAACATTCATTTGTAAATAGCTGAAGCTGGCTGCATTGATATGTAAATAAAGGTGACATTCATATATATCATGCCCCCCTGCAGTGAGGAGAAGATGTACTGTAACCTATAGCAACCAGTGAGCAGTATTACTGTACAGTAATCTCTAGCAACCAATCAACAAGCAGAAATCATGTGCTGTAACCTCTAGCAACTAATCAATGAGCCTTAAAGAGGAAGTAAACCCTGATGGGTTTACTTCCTCTTTCATTCCCTGCAAAGGTAAAGCATAATGGACTACTATGCATTGCATCGCATCGCATAGTAGCCCATTATGTGTCACTTACCTGACACAGGAGCCAGCGAAGTCACCGCTGTCCCCTGTAGTTCCGAGCATCCATCTTCTCGGTGGGTCTCGCTGCTCCGCCGCTGTCATTCGGCGAAGCCGCGATGACGTCACTCCCGCACATGCGCACGGGAACCGCCACTCGCGGCATATCACCATTGACAGCGGCGAGCTCAGTGCGTAGAGAGCGGTGCCTGTCTTTCGGCAAATATCTCCTAAACCGTATAGGTTTAGGAGATATTTCTTGGACCTACAAGTAAGCCTTAATCTTGGCTTACCTGTAGGTCAAAGTTGGTTGTAAGGGTTTACAACCACTTTAATGTATACTGTAGCCTCTAGCAACCAGTCAGTAAGCAGTAATGATATGCTGTAACCTCTGGCAATCAATCGCAATCGCTACCTGATCTGATGCAGTAAACTGATTTTAAGTCTAGCTGCTATTTATTGTACGTCTCAGAGAAGGTGGATAGCGATATTGCATGGGGGGAGGGGGGCTCCAAGAATTTTTTTGCCCCGGGTCCAATCAATATTAAAGACGGCCCTGTCTATTACCACAAAGCAGATTTCTGGTTCTTCCTTCTCCTCCCCCTCTCTACTCTTTTGAAGCTCACTGAATTTGTCTTTTTTTTCTCCAGGTTTCTCTGAGGATTGTTATGATCTATGGACCTCCTGCACCGGGATCACGCTTCCTGCATAACTCCCCTGCCTATCTACCCTACCTTCTCTCCTCTTAAATACCCACCATCATCCTTGGTGACTTTACCAAGGATATAACCTTCTCAACCTAAACTCTTCTTAGGACCTCAGTGGACACTTACGTCCTCACTCTGATGGCAACACCCTTGACCTTGTATTTTGTCCTCTCTGCACTCCTTTCAACCTCGCCAACACCCCTATTCCTGTCTCTGATCACCAACTTACCAGTTTCATGCTCTCCCAACAGCCTAAGGCTAGGTGGGCTCAGCAAGCAGGAAGGCTAGGTGGTATGGCCTGGAGAAGCCTGGAGTTGTTTTTGTCCTCCTCCTTCCGTGTCCCGTCCCTTCACGGTGGAATGGTGGTTGGCAGGAAAAGGTGCATCAGGTGTGGAATTTATTTGCACACCTGATGTGCACCAGAACGTCACCGTGAACCCAGACCCACACCCAAGCCTTAACCAAGGCCATGCTCAGCTCAGTAGGGATCTGAGGACAAAGCCTTGGGGGATCCCTACGATAAAAAGGAAGATATTAGGAGAAGATATTCATCGTAATTCACGTTGAGCAAAATATATATGCATCATTGAAATACTCACCAGATCACATTACCAATTTCCTATCTAGTATATATAAATCAGAGCGCAATATATATATATATATATATATATATATATATATATATATATATATATATATATATATATACAGTGGTGTGAAAAAAGTGTTTGCCCCCTTCCTCATTTCCTGTTCCTTTGCATGTTTGTCACACTTAAGTGTTTCGGAACATCAAACCAATTTAAACAATAGTCAAGGACAACACAAGTAAACACAAAATGCAATTTGTAAATGAAGGTGTTTATTATTAAAGGTGAAAAAAAATCCAAACCATCATGGCCCTGTGTGAAAAAGTGATTGCCCCCTTTGTTAAAACATACTATAACCATGGTTGTCCACACCTGAGTTCAATTTCTCTAGCCACACCCAGGCCTGATTATTGCCACACCTGTTCACAATCAAGGCATCACTTAAATAGGAGCTGCTTGACACAGTAAGGTCCACCAGAAGATCCTTAAAAGCTACACATCATGCCGAGACCCAAAGAAATTCAGGAATAATTGAGAAAGAAAGTAATTGAGATCTATCAGTCTGGAAAGGGTTATAAAGCCATTTCCAAAGCTTTGGGAATCCAGCGAACCACAGTGAGAGCCATTATCCACAAATGGCGAAGACATGGAACAGTGGTGAACCTTCCCAGGAGTGGCCGGCCGCCCAAAATTACCCCAAGAGCGCAGCGACGACTCATCCAAGAGGTCACAAAAGACCCCACAACAACGTCCAAGGAACTGCAGGCCTCACTTGCCTCAGTTAAGGTCAGCGTTCATGCCTCCACCATCAGGAAAAGACTGGGCAAAAATGGCCTGCATGGCAGAGTTCCAAGGAGAAAACCACTGCTGAGCAAAAAGAACATCAAAGCTCGTCTCAATTTCTCCACAACACATCTTGATGATCCCCAAGACTTTTGGGACAACATTTTGTGGACCGATGAGACAAAAGTGGAACTCTTTGGAAGGTGTGTATCCAAGTATATCTGGCGTAGAAGGAACACTGCATTTCATAAAAAGAACATTATACCAACAGTAAAATATGGTGGTGGTAGTGTGATGGTCTGGGGCTGTTTTGCTGCTTCAGGACCTGGAAGACTTGCCGTGATAAAAGGAACTATGAATTCTGCTGTCTACCAAGAGATCCTGAAGGAGAATGTCCGACCATCTGTTCGTGTACTCAAGCTGAAACCAACTTGGGTTCTGCAGCAGGACAATGATCCTAAACACACCAGCAAGTCCACCACCGAATGGCTGAAGAAAAACAAAATGAAGACTTTGGAGTGGCCTAGCCAAAGTCCTGACCTGAATCCTATTGAGATGTTGTGGTATGACCTTAAAAAGGCCGTTCATGCTCGAAAACCCTCTAATGTAACTGAATTAGGACAATTCTGCAAAGATGAGTGGGCCAAAATTCCTCCAGGACGCTGTAAAAGCCTCATTGCACGTTATCGCAAACGCTTGGTTGCAGTTGTTGCAGCTAAGGGTGGCCCAACCAGTTATTAGGTTTAGGGGGCAATCACTTTTTCACACAGGGCCATGATGGTTTGGATTTTTTTTCACCTTTAATAATAAACACCTTCATTTACAAATTGCATTTTGTGTTTACTTGTGTTGTCCTTGACTATTGTTTAAATTGGTTTGATGTTCCGAAACACTTAAGTGTGACAAACATGCAAAGGAACAGGAAATGAGGAAGGGGGCAAACACTTTTTCACACCACTGTATATATATATATATATCTCTAAAAACAGCAAAATTATGTCTATTGCCCTGTACACACGGTCGGACATTCCGACGACAAAATCCGTCTGATTTTTTCCAACGGATTTTGGCCTAAACTTGTCTCGCATACACGCGGTCCCACAAAGTTGACGGAAAAAACGATCATTCAGAACGAGGTGATGTAGAACACTTACGATGGGACTATAAAGAGGCCAATAGCTTTCGTCTCATAATTTATTCTGAGCATGCGTGGCACTTTGTGCGTGGAAATTGTCTACACGCAATCGGAATTTAAACGATCGGATTTTGTTGTCGGAAAATTTTAGATCCAGCTCTCAAGCTTTGTGTGTCGGAAATTCCTGACAGAAAAAGTCAGATGGAGCCCACAGACGATCGGAATTTCTGACAACACAATCCGATCGCACAATTTCCGTCGGAAAGTCCGACCGCCTGTACAGGGCATTAGGCATAAGTCCTTTCGGTCACCATAATGACAGCCACCTCATATACAACTATAGGAAATCATTTCATCAGTAGGGATGGCCGAACAGTTCGCCCGGCGGTCGTTTCGCGGCGAATTTCGGCTGTTCGCGGTCTGCCAGTTCGGCGGACTATTGGCGCCGTTCGCCCGGCGGACACTTCCGTGTTTTTACTGTGTAAAGGAACTTTGACCTGATGACACATCCATCATGGGGTACAGGACAGCCAATTGAGACATGACAGCACATGGACACTTGGCCATTCCCCCTAACTTATAAATACACCCGATCCGGCGGCCATTTTACATTCTTTCTTCTGTCACTATAGGGAAAGGTTCCTGTGTGGAGTAGGGAGAGATAAAACGCTAGCTATTTGGTACACAAAAGTTCTTTTCAGGACTGGTATAGGTGTTAGGTGTATATAGGTTTGCTGTGCTACTGATTGTTGCAGCAGCCTGAGTGTCTTTTGTCAGTTTAGAGAAAGGGACAGAGCGCTGTGTCTGCTGCTATTTTAGGGACAGCCAAATTAGTCATCATCATCATCATCATCATCATCATCATCATTAGTTGTTACTATCAGGTCCACAAAAGTGCTATTCGAGTAACCAGTTATCGTTCCAGTCTCCTCTGTTTTGCCAGTTTGTATAGGGACAGGCAGGAAGCAGTGTGTCAGGCAGTGAGGGTCAGTTTAAACAGTTGCTGTTACTATTAGTTCCACAAAGGTTCTTTTCAGGACTGGTATCAGTGGTATGGTAATAGGCTTGTACACGTATAATATTCTTTCTTCCAAATATAGAAACAATATTATACTTGACTGCTGCCCTTCTGCTGCAGTCTGCTAATCATTCACAACTCACTTGTTCCACAAAGCTCTTTATCAGGACTGGTAACTTGGTCTGTCTAGGGTGCTACAGTACATAGGGTTGAGTGAGGTACAGTCTGCCGTTCTGTAAGGACTGGTATTGGTCCACAATACATAGGGTTGAGGTGCACCACTGCTGACCGCTGCCCTATACTGCAGCAGTCCTTCAGCAGTATAGGGACTGACGTACAGTCTGCTAATCAGTCACAAAGAACCTACTTGGTCCACAAAGGTCCTTATAAGGACTGGTAACTTGGTGTAGGGTGCTACAGTACATAGGGTTGAGTGAGGTACAGTCTGCTATTCTGTAAGGACCGGTATCGGTCCACAATAGATAGGGTTGAGGTGCACCACTGCTGACCGCTGCCCTATACTGCAGCAGTCCTTCAGCAGTATAGGGACTGACATACAGTCTGCTAATCAGTCACACACAACCTACTTGGTCCACAAAGGTCCTTATAAGGACTGGTAACTTGGTGTAGGGTGCTACAGTACATAGGGTTGAGTGAGGTACAGTCTGCTGTTCTGTAAGGACCGGTATCGGTCCACAATAGATAGGGTTGAGGTGCACCACTGCTGACCGCTGCCCTATACTGCAGCAGTCCTTCATCGGTATAGGGACTAAGAGTTTTATCACAGGGTCATTTAAAAAATGACAGGCAGAGGAAGAGGCAGGCCCTTCCGCAGGGGTGGTAGGGGTAGGGCAGGAGCAACAGCCTTGAGCCAAAGTGGGAAGTTGCAGAAGGTGCATTCAATTACTTTAAAGGACGCACCAGACTTGGTTGAGTGGCTCACTCAGCCTTACTCTTCTGCACCCTCCTCATCCTCTCGATCTGCACCCTCTTCTTCACTCTCTGCTATGTGCACCCCCAAAGACACTACCACCAACAACACCACCACCACCACCACATACCTTCCGCTTGAGTCACAGGAATTATTTTCCGATCCATATCAAGAGGACATTTCTGATGCGCAGCCACTCTTGGCATTGGATCAGAAAGAGGAGGCAGCAACAACCGCTACTCAGCAGTCTGACGACAGTACCCAGATCAGCCCAAGGAGGAGGTTGATCCCCGGTGTTGCTGCCTACTCCGAGATCTCTACTTATAGGGGTGGGGAAGGTGACGTTGATGATGACATGTCTAGTGATGTCACGTGGGTGCCCACAAGAGAAGAAGAGGAGGGGAGTTCAGAGGGAGATATGGACCAGCAGATAGGGAGGAGAAGCAGGAATAACTTACATTGCACAGGAGGGACAAAGCAGACTGCAAATGTATCAGGAGCGAGTCATCGACCATGTACGGTCACATCTGGCGCTCCCAGGACACCGGCACATGGCTCCGCAGTGTGGGCTTTTTTTAACGTGTCCGCTGCTGACAATAGCGTTGCCATCTGCAATCTTTGCAGTCAACGCATTAGTCGCGGTAAGCCCAACACTCACCTAGGGATGACCGCCTTAAGAAGGCACATGAGCAGCCATCACCAAGCCGAGTGGGAGCAACGGAACACACAAAGCCACACTGCAGGCTCTCACCGTGCAGCCTCTTCTTCTACTTCTCCTTCTCCTCTCTCCTCACAATTGTCCTCCACTCCACCTTCCATCACGCCAAGCTCACATTTTTCTGCAAAAAGGCAGGCTTCCGTGGGCCTAATGTTCGAGCGTAAAAAAATGATGACGCCGGATAACCCTCTTGCCCAACGATTGACGGCTGGCTTGTCAGAACTCATAGCCCACCAACTACTGCCATATAAACTGGTGGACTCGGAGGCCTTTCGCAAATTTGTGGCCATTGGAACACCACAATGGAAGGTCCCAGGAAGGAAGTATTTCTCAGAGAAGGGCATCCCAGAGCTATATGGCCATGTTCAGCGGCAAGTGAATGTATCTCTGGCACACAGTGTCGGTGCCAAGATACATCTGACCACAGACACGTGGTCTAGCAAACACGGGCAGGGAAGGTATATCACTTTTACTGCCCACTGGGTGAACCTTCTGACGGCCGTCAAGCATGTAACCCGTGGCACCCGTGTAGATTTGGTTTTACCGCCACGGATTGCAAGCAGGCCTGACTCTTCTTCTCCTCCTCCTCCTACTCCATCCTCCTCCCTCTCCTCCTCAGCTGCCTCCTCCTTTTCCGCTGCTAGCGTCTCTTCCGCTGCACCGCCCAAGCTCCCCAGAACCTATTCCACATGCCAGGTGAGACGTTGCCATGCCGTGCTGCGTCTGTTGTGCCTGGAAGCCAAGAGCCACACTGGCCCGGCACTCCTTCCAGCTTTGCGTTCACAGGCAGATCAGTGGCTAACACCGCTCAATTTGACAGTTGGTAAAGTGGTGTGTGACAACGGTGCCAATCTGCTTAGCGCATTGAAACAGGGCAAAATCACGCACGTGCCATGCATGGCACATGTCTTAAACTTGGTCGTGCAGCGATTCGTTGTCAAATACCCTGGGGTCCAGGACATCTTGCGGCAGGCAAGGAAAATCTCGGCCCATTTCAGAAGATCTTACACGGCCATGGCTCGCCTTGCTGACATTCAGCGGCGACACAATCTGCCGGTCAGACGTCTTATTTGCAATTGCCCGACGCGATGGAACTCAACCTTCTATATGCTTGATAGGCTGCTCCAGCAGAAACGTGCAGTTAACGTCTACCTGTATGAACTCTGCGGCAGAAACGGTTCTGGGGAGCTGGGTTTTTTTCACCGTGCCAGTGGCTGCTCATGCGCGACGCATGCAGACTTCTGCGGCCATGTGAGGAGATCACCAAACTGGTCAGTCGCAGCCATGGCACCATCAGTGACATGGTACCTTATGCCTTCTTTATGGAGCGTGCATTGCGTCGTGTCATTGATCAGGCTGTGGAGGAGCAGGAGCTGGAAGATGAGGAAGTCGCAATGCTGGATGAATTCCCAGGGGGGGCTACTCTATCTGAGACAAGTCAACAACAGGAGTCTGAAGAGGAGTCAGAGGAGGATGGTGCCGGGCGGATGAGGAGGAGCAAGAAGAGCATGCTTTAAACCTTTCTGGGATCCCTGTTGTGCGTGGATGGGGAGAGGAGAATGAAGAGGACGACATTATTCTGGATGATGAGCATGAGCCAGGCCACCACACCGCTTCCACTTTAGTGCAAATGGGGGCCTTCATGCTCCAGTGTTTTAATAGGGACCCCCGTATAAAAAGCATAAGGGTCAAGGACCAGTACTGGGTGGCAACGTACTTAGACCCCCGGTACAAACACAAAATGGCAGAAATGTTACCGCCGTCGCAGAGGGCTGTCAGAATGCAGCACTTCCAGGCCTTGCTTCGAGAAATGCTGCATTCTGCTGTTGCATGCGCTGGCAGAGGAGCAATTTCCACTCCCAGAGAAGGAGTTGCGGGTACCAATACAACAGCGCCTGCAAGAAGAGGCCGGTTTGGAGATGTGTTGGTGACTTTGGATATGAGGTCATTCTTTCAGCCGACCCATCGACAGGTGTCATCCGGATCCAGCATCAGGGAACGCCTAGACCGTCAGGTGTCCGACTACATCGGGTTAACGGCCGATGTGGACGCTCTGAGGAGTGATGAACCCCTGGACTACTGGGTGGGCAGGCTTGACCTCTGGCCAGAGCCTGCCCAATTTGCAATCGAACTGTTGGCTTGCCCCTCATCCAGTGTCCTGTCCGAAAGGACGTTCAGCGCAGCAGGGGGGATCGTGACCGATAAGCGTACTCGCCTAGCTCACGACAGTGTTAACTACCTCACATTTCTAAAAATGAATGCGGCATGGATCTCGGAGGAATTCAACACATGTGACCAGTAGACCATGTATATGTCTATAAACAATTTTTTTAATCAAGCACACAGACCTTCTTTCTTCATTTGGCTCACTTCCTTGTCCCAAAAAAGCACACCGTACTATATGCCCCTACCCTCCTCTTTGAAGAGGTTGAGCGGTGTCATATTTCTACTTGGGCTGCTTATGAGGGGATCACACCATGCCTGTGCTGTGCTGACTTCCTCCTGGGGGTTCTTATTATGAGGGGATCACACCATCCCTGGCTGTGCTGATTTTCTCCTGGGCCTGCTTATTATGAGGGGATCACACCATCCCTGTGCTGTGCTGATTTTCTCCTGGGCCTGCTTATTATGAGGGGATCACACCATCCCTGTGCTGTGCTGACTTCCTCCCGGGGGTTCTTATTATGAGGGGATCACACCATCCCTGTGCTGTGCTGACTTCCTCCTGGGGCTGCTTACAGTGCTGCTGTCAGTGCTGTATATCACGGTGCTGCTGTCAGTGCTGTATGTCACGCTTCTGATGTCAGTGCTCTCTATCACGGTGCTGCTGTCAGTGCTGTATATCACGGTGCTGGTGTGAGTGATTTATGTCACGCTGCTGATGTCAGTGCCCTCTATCACGGTGCTGTTGTCAGATGACTCTATCACGGTTAGGGATGAGCTTCGTGTTCGAGTCGAACGTACGTTCGACTCGAACATTGGCTGTTCGTGCGTTCGGCGAATTCCGAATGTTTTGGCCGTTCGCGTCAAAATTCGAGTGACGCGCGCGCGGACCACAATGCACTGCGTTGGCGCAGTGCATTGCTGCCCGATGATTGGCCAAGCATGCACTTTGACCCCGCATGCTTGGCCAATCGCAGCGCCGGCAGCGAGGAGAGCCATGATTGGCCACAGGCATCCTGCCTGTGGCCAATCATAACTCAGGCTGTGTAGTGCACGCCCCACACTATATAAGGCCGCCTTTAAGGCGGCCTCCTGTAGTGTGTTACTTTGCATTTGAAGCAGTGGGTGTTCTGTGTACCTTCAACACAGTACACACCAATCGTTTTTGGCTGATTTCCTATCTTGCTGCTGTGTAGTGGTTGTTGTCTGTGCCCTGACTGCAGTATACACCACTATATACACCTCACCTATATAGCTAGTGATCTAGCTTTAACCACTTAACAACTGCCCATTGCCGATTAACGGCTTCAGGGCGGTTGTTTAACTCAGAGAGGCCGTTAATTAACGGCCTCCCAGAATTCTGCTCTCGCGTGCCCCGAGGTGTGCGCACTCGAGAGCATCCGTGACCGCCGGGTCCACAGGACCCGGCGCATCACGGTAAACGGCCGCTCATAGCCGCCGTTTACCACGTGATTGCTCCGTCAAATGATGGAGTGATCACTTGGAAACAAACCGGCGTCATGTTATGACGCCTGTTCCTCCCTCCCCTCTCTGTACCGATCGGTACAGTGGAGGGGAAAGAGATTGGTGTCAGCAGCGATGTGGGCTGCAGCTGCAGTGCCCACATCGCTGCTCACCGAATTTAACCCCTCAATTCCCTGCCAATACTCTGCAATACCAGTGCATACTCTGCAGTACCCCGCCATTACTCTGCAGTACCCCGCCAATACTCTGCAGTACCCCGCCATTACTCTGCAGTACCCCGCCATTACTCTGCAGTACCCCGCCATTACTCTGCAGTGCAGTACCCTGCCATTACTCTGCAGTGCAGTACCCTGCCATTACTCTGCAGTACCCTGCCATTACTCTGCAGTACCCCCCCATTACTCTGCAGTACCCCCCATTACTCTGCAGTAACTCCCAATACTCTTCAGTACCCGCCATTACTCTGCAGTACCCGCCATTACTCTGCAGTACCCCCAATACTCTGCAGTACCCCCCTGCTATTACTCTGTAGTACCCCGCCAATACTCTGTAATACCCTGCCATAAATTGCCATACCCAGCCATACTCAGAGATACCCAGCCATACTCGGTGATACCCTGAAATACCCAGCCATAGACGCCCCCCACCCCTCACCGCCCTCCGGTGCTTCTACCAACTCGCCAGTACGATCAAAGCCAGAATCTTTTTTTTATTTTTTATTTCAGGCTTCCCAGCCTAGAGGTGAGATGTGGGGTCATATTGACCCCCCAGATTTCACTGTAAAGAGGACCTGCCACCCCATATTCCTATTACAAGGGATGTTTACATTTCTTGTAATAGGAATAAAAGTGATCAAAAATATATTTTTGGGGAAAAAAATGTCAAACTAAAAGAAATAAAGTAAAATGAACAATAAAAAAATAAAATAAAAATTAAAGCGCCCATGTCCCCATGTGCTCGCATGTGCCACACATGTGAGGTATCGCCGAGAATGTTAGAGCGAGAGCAATAATTCTAGTCCTAGACCTCCTCTGCAACTCAAAACATGTAACCAGTAAAAAAATATTTAAAGCGTCGCCTATGGGGATTTTTTAAGTAGCGACGTTTGGCGCCATTCCACGGGCATGTGCAATTTTGAAGAGTGACATGTTTGATATCTATTTACTCAGCATAACTTCATCTTTCACTTTATGCAAACATTGGGCTAACAAGTGGTTAATAATAGAGCTTGCAGTCAGTAGTGTTAGGAGATAGAGCGTGCTGTCTGCGTGCTCTGTACCCAGTACATACCGCTATAATATAGGGCAGGCCCCTACTTTCAAACATCCAACTTACAAA
Source organism: Lithobates pipiens (assembly GCF_037356315.1). NCBI lineage: Eukaryota > Metazoa > Chordata > Amphibia > Anura > Ranidae > Lithobates > Lithobates pipiens. The sequence continues at coordinate 589,491,934 of NW_027507764.1, read as the reverse complement.
CATCTCCTACTTGCAAACGGAAGGAGACAGCAGCAAGTGAGATGAAAAAAGATGGACGACAAAACAAATTATACAGGGGTGATAACCCTTCCCTATGTTTTCCAAAAAGCTTAAAGATATTTTTTTTGACTGGAGCTACACTTTAAAAATGTACCGGTTGAAAATGACAAACAGATTCAACTTAACACAACAAACCTACACAGTCCCTGTCTTGTTTGCACCGCCTGTATACTGCTGTTCTGAGTATATAGGGCCTGGGGGCCACACGCATTTCCTTTTTTTAATATGGGTACGGGGTTCCCCTTAATATGCGTACAAGACCCAAATAGGCTGGTAATGGGCAGGGAGGGCTACCCATGCCATTTTTCTCAATGATTTTCAACCATATTGCAGGAACCAGATATAACATTAAAACCGCAAGCAGTTTTAAATGGTGTTATTTCCATTTAATGTCATTTTGTGCAGGGACTGTTCTAAACACGGGAAACACGTGGCACTTCACAGGCATACTACAGACACCCCCCAGGCACCATATTTAAAGGAATATTTCACTTTTTTTTTCACTTTAATCGTCATTAAAATCAGTGCTCCCGCCAAAACGGTAGTTTTTAAAACTTTTTTTTGCAGTGACCCATGTCCCCTGAGGCAGGAGGCAGGTCCCCAAACCCTTTTTAGGACACTATCTTGCATATTAGCCGTTAAAATGAGCACTTTCCAATTCGAACGTTCGAGTCCCATAGACTTCAATGGGGTTCTAACGTTCGTACCGAACGCGGGGGTCGTTCGCAAGTTCTGGTGCGAACCGGGGGGTGTTCGGCTCATCCCTAATCACGGTGCAGGTGTCATTGCTGTATGTCACGCTGCTGGTGATCATCTCCTGCACCCTCTTCTTTGCCTACCCTGGTCCCTGTCCTTCCCTCTCCTCCATTGCCTTCATGCGCTCCACAGTCCTGAATTGTCACAACAATTTCCCATATAAAAAAAGAATGCTTGTAGTTATCGATCCCAGATTCACCTCATACATGTATTATGTCATTGGCCATGTGGTGGGACTATGTTTGCCCAGCTAATAATTATTTTGTGGCTGCAAATTTGACCTATAGGTTTGCAAAGTTCGCCTCCCATTGAAGTCAATGGGGCCCGCCGCAAACTTTCCGGTCCGCGAACTATCGGCCGCGTTCGTGGTTCGTGTTCGCGAAACGTCCCGTCGGAAGTTCATCCATCACTATTCATCAGCAATCCATATAGTCTATATGACAGTATATGTATCAGTATCATATCATAAGTTGGTATTTGTATCCAATGCCGTGCAAGGCTCGGCCAGCCACTTAGCCTAGATTTTATTCATATTTGCGCGGACAACTTCTGTTCACGTACGGTAAGTATATCTATGTAATGGTAAACTGTTATTGACCAATTGTTTCCAATATAAACGTGCAGACGGGGAAGGTTTCTTCCAATTCAGGGTAATAGCTTTCATGGCATAAAACAATGTAATATTGGCAAATATCTGCTCTGCCTCTGCAGGATTAATATCCTCCACCAAACCCAACACACATACAGACATAGAGACCGGAAAAGGGGCGGATATAATTGAATTTAGCAAAGCCACCACCTTCACACAAAAACCTACAATATAGGGACAGGTCCAGAAGATGTGTGAGAAATCTCCCAAAGCCACACCACACCGCCAAAAATCAGAGGAACACGCCGGGGTTCATCTTATGAAGCCGGTATGGCATAAAATAGGCTTCATGCACCACTTTAAATTGAATCAAAAGGATTGAAAGGGGAAGTCCCGCACATCATCCCAGTCTTCATTGACTAAATCGGGAATATCCCGCAGCCATCTAGCCCTAAGGCCCTCTAACACTGGGAGAGAGACTGTAATGAAATGGGAATATGATTTGGAAAGAGGTTTCTCCGAACAATCAGACTGAAGTACCATTTCCATAATAGACTGTTCAATCATTGGATTAGCTTGTGAGAACTGGACATGGAAGGCATGGGAAAGCTGATAATATCGAAACCAGCCTTTCTCAACATTTTCAACACACAGGAACCCTTGAAATAGTTCTCCGGTCTTGAGGAACCCAGTATTGCGAATTTGTTCATGGCGGAATGGGAAGACAAGGCGGTATTTGCTAAGCAGAATGACGCCTTGAAGTTTTATAAGAGGTTCATTGATGATCTGTTCTTTATTTGGGAGGGCACTGAATCCTCGTTGCATGAGTTCATAGTATATCTGAACTCTAATATAAATAATATCCATCTAGAGTATGAATATAGTAAGCAGAATATTCACTTTTTAGATGTTGATATAATGAGACGTGGTGGGAGCTTGGTCACGAAAGTATACTTCAAACCGACTGATCGGAATAGTTATCTGCCTCTAATGAGCGGGTTTCATCCCCAGTGGTTAAGGAACATCCCCAAAGGGCAAATGATGCGCATACGTAGGAACTGCACAAGTGATAATGATTTCTTTGTTCAATCGGAAAATTATTAAAACCCGTTTTGTAGAAAAGGGGTATAAGGAGAACGAGCTTAGTAAGGTCATTACAGAAGTGGGAAATATTCCTAGGATCAAATGCCTTGAGGATAAACCGAAAATGACTGGGTCTAATCAGGAGTGGGGTTTCATTTCCGATTTTCATACTCAGTACAAGGATGTGGAAATTTTTTTTAAAGATCATTGGCACATTTTATGGTTAGATAAAAATTTGAGTCAAGTTTTACCAAAGTACCCTTCATTTATATATCGAAAAGCCCCAAATTTTGGGGATAAGGTGGTGAGGAAGGTTATAAACCCTCCTAAACGACCATCAACTTTCTGGGATCGGGGGGGGGGGGGGTTTCTTTGCATGCAGGAGATGTCCTACATGTGCAAAGATACCCCACCCTATTAGGGGCTAGACTGAATTTACGTCATCCGGAAACAGTAGAAATTTTGTAATTAAAGAATTTATCACCTGTAGTTCAACGCACGTAGTGTACGTTTTACAATGTCCGTGTAACCTTATGTATGTCGGGAGAACAAAATGCACTTTAAAGAAATGGGTATGAGAGCATATGTATAATATCGAGATAGGCTACAAGGGCCATATTGGTCATTTTTCAGGTCTTGAGGAACCCCCTGCTAAAAATTTGAATTCCACAACTCATGATACATTAGTGTGATGGTCAGTGGGAAGAATGGTCCTCACACTTGTGGTCATTGGGAAGCATGGTCCTTACACTTGTGGTCATTGGGAAGAATGGTCCTCACACTTGTGGTCATTGGGAAGAATGGTCCTCACACTTGTGGTCAGTGGGAAGAATGGTCCTTACACTTGTGGTCATTGGGAAGAACGGTCCTTACACTTGTGGTCATTGGGAAGAATGGTCCTCACACTTGTGGTCAGTGGGAAGAATGGTCCTTACACTTGTGGTCATTGGGAAGAATGGTCCTCACACTTGTGGTCATTGGGAAGAATGGTCCTCACACTTGTGGTCAGTGGGAAGAATGGTCCTTACACTTGTGGTCATTGGGAAGAATGGTCCTCACACTTGTGGTCATTGGGAAGAATGGTCCTTACACTTGTGGTCAGTGGGAAGAATGGTCCTCACACTTGTGGTCATTGGGGAGAATGGTCCTCACACTTGTGGTCATTGGGAAGCATGGTCCTCACACTTGTGGTCATTGGGAAGAATGGTCCTCACACTTGTGGTCATTGGGAAGAATGGTCCTCACACTTGTGGTCAGTGGGAAGAATTGCCTCCTTACAGATAGCTAAAAAGATCAATGGTGTCGGTGGGAACTTATCTGAGAGGCAGAAATTGCCCAATGCTGAAGGAACCCCTACAACCTCTGGAGGAACCCCTTCTATTATTTTATTCTACACCTCCTTCCTTGGTCAATTGTTTGCCTCCCATGGCTTCCAATATCTACACTGTGCAAAAAAATGGGGGTGCTGTACATTATATATATAAACAAAACTGTATGTGCTTTAATGACGTTTCACAAAATAAAAAACACTATATAGATTAAAACAATGACACAATTAGAAAACTATAATGTTATCAATAAACAATGTCCATAAACAATATTGTGCAAAAAAATGAATGCGTGTATTAGTCAGTGGGTAATAAACACAATCTCTTTACGTGAACTTGTGGATCAAAACCTTTCTTCTAGTCAATGTTTTCCTTCACCACCATCATTCATTTGCACCAGACCATAGAGCAACGCTCACTCACAAGAAAAGGAGTGACCCCCTTTAATTAAAAAGAAGGACACATTGTGCTTTTAACATTGTTCCACAAATCCTCCTCTTAATTCCAAAATGGACCAAGCACAGGAGAATGGTATAAATCTGTACCACCTTAAAGCGGGGTTCCACCCTAAAGTGGAACTTCCACTGATCGGAACCCTCCCCCCCTCCG